>NW_005356259.1:3255482-3265021 GCF_000412655.1 Myotis brandtii
CGTCGGGACGCGCTAGGCCCTGACTCCCGCTCGGCACCTGCCTGCCGCCCCAGCGAAGAGAGGAGGCCGGGAGCGCAGCTTCAGTGGAGCCTCTTCCATGGCCTCCCTACGCAATGCCAGCCCCTGGCTGAGAAATTACTTCAAGGAGAACTATATTCCTCAGGTCTGCGAGGTACTGGAGCACCTTGGCGGCGGAGTTAGAGGGGGAGGAATGGGAAGGGGTTTCCCAGAGGAGGGCTAGGGTTTGGCGGGGTGAGGGAGTGGAGAGGAGGAAGGGAATGGAAGAGGAGGAAGTCAGCTTTGGTCAGGTCGGGGCTGAAGATAGAGATCCGAGAGAAGACGGAGGGCTGATGGTGGTTGAAAGAGGGGCGTGGCTGACATCTCCCAGGGAGAAAGAGCGCAGGGCCCCAGGACAGAAACTCCAAACTCCATCTTTGAAGGTTTGGAGAAGAGCCTGAAGACAAGATCAGGAGTGAGAAAGAAGTACCTTAGGGACAAAGGAAGGAAACCAGGAGAGTGTGGCTTTATGAAGAGAGTGGGCAATGGTGTCCACTAAGATAAGGACCTGAAGGGGTCTGGTGGGTACGGCCCAAGGCCAGCCTGAGGTTCCAATGGAGCGATGAGGGCAGAAGATTGGGGTTAGCCAAGGAGAAAGGGGAAGGAGAGACCTTAGGAGGGAAAGTAGCCAGCTTTTTGTGAAGGGAAGGATCCCACACCTAGTATTTTCTTAAACCGGAGGAAGGACTGCCCCCACTCCTCACCATCATAACAGGAGGGGAGAAGGACAGGATAGGAGTGGGCAGTTTCGTAGGACGTCAAGAAAGTTCTCTGGTGGCTTTTTTTTTTTTTAACAAATATTTGGTGAGATATTTGCCAAGAATGTGTATGTTTGGGTAGGGATAAAGGGAACAGAGGTGAGGTATGGGGACATGAGGCAGAGAGAAGTCTAGGGAAGGAAAGAGAAGATGAGCAGTATTGAGAGCCCAGCTGGTGTAGTGACGCTCCTATGCAGTTGGGAGGGCAATTTGGTACAGTTCCCCTCCTTTATGGATGGTAATTTAATAAAATGTTAAATACATCTGACGTTGACCAATCATTTCCACTTCTAGGGATCCACTATAGAGCTATACCTGCATATAGGATTAGAAGTTTGTATAAGATATTCATCATAACATTTTTAATAGTGAAAATAGTAAATAACCTAAATGTGAATACAGGAACAGGATATTATGTAGAATTAAGTATATCTGTACCTTTTGAGAAGAAAAGCTCCCCAAGACATATTAAATTTTAAAAAAGAAAATACAAGTTGCCCATCAAAGTGTCTACTAAAATCTAGCTACTTATCAGATTTCACATATGTATGTATAGCTGTGTATGTATACATACATGTGTATATATATGTATAAATGTATAGGTGTGTTTAAATGTATATATGTATCTATATTTAAGAATAATACATGCATAGAACATATGCCAAACTATTTACAGCAAATGTTTTGGGGGATGGTTTTAGAGGAGAATTCTCATTTTTCACTCTATATACATCTGTATTGTTTTAAATTTTGTGATGCATTTCATATGTTTTACCTTTATATAATTATGTTTGAAAATATGTAGAGAGCATGTACTCATCTTCCCAATTGTGTGATTTTCTCAAGTAGCACTCAGTAAACCACATGTAGGTACATAAATACAAGTTGACTTCATCCAGGATAGGAGTTTGCCCGGCATATAGAATGGAAGGGCAACGGTGAGGCGCTAGGTTTTTGAGAGTGCCTGAAGTGATGGGCCACAGACTCTAAGGACTAGGAAATGAGAATAAAACATAATACTGATATGTTGGTAGAAAGTACAGGCTCCTGAGGGGTGAGTGAAGAGGGCTGGAGGGAGTAATTGAGTGAGGGAGCTGGAAAAGTAGGAGGTAGGAGTCAGAAAGTGGAATATTTGTATTTAAGATTCAGAATAAAGCCATTCTGAGTGATGACAGTCCAGGTTGGCCATGGAGCAGGTAGCAGAAGTGGATTTGAGTTGAGGGTCAGGGAGCATCAGGGAAGTGGGAGCTGCTCTTCGCCTTGCTCTCCACTTGCTGTAACATTACAAAGCTGCAAGAGGCATCCCTGGCCCTTCCTCAGTGTGAGCCCGTCCTCACCAGCCTACTGTATTGCTCTGCCCGTGGAGAAAGGAGGCCCTCAGAAGCACTCCTTATTGTTTAAGATGTTGTTTTCTTGAGGAGTCCTTCACTCAGCTCTGCTACCACATTGCCAGCTAGTGCAAAAGAGCAGTCTTCTGGGCCCCATATACCTATCCTAACCTGGTTACCTACTTCCCCTGGGAGGCTACCAGGATGAGTCCCATTGTGCCTCATATCCCTGGACACTTGTTCATCGGACCCAATTTGCCAGGCCTCACACTCTTTCTAAAACCCATCTTCTGTAAGCTTTGGAATGCCTAATCTTTTATCTCAGATTTCCCTGTATGTTGAACCTCTTCTAAACTTCATTCATCTATCTGTCCTAAATAAAACATGGTGTCTACTTAACATATAATTCCCTTGCAAACCTCTTGAATAGAGACTGATTAAAAAAAATTCTGTTTGCCCTAGCCGGTTTGGCTCGGTGGAGAGCATCGGCCTGCGGACCGAAGGGTCCCGGGTTCGATTCCAGTCAAGGGCATGTACCTTGGTTGCGGGCACATCCCCAGCAGGGGGTGTGCAGGAGGCAGCTGATCGATGTTTCTCTCTCATCGATGTTTCTAACTCTCTATCTCTCTCCCTTCCTCACTGTAAAAAATCAATAAAATATATTTTAAAAAAATCTGTTTGATTCACTGGACTTACTGAATCTGTTGATTAATATTTTTTTAATCAGTTTTAGAAAACTCTTGGTCATGTTCAACTATTTATCCAATTCTTTCTTCTTCTGGGACTCCAATAAAAAATATGTTCGATTTTTGTTCTTTGTCCTACATTCCCCTTTTGTACTCTGTTCTGTTTCCCCCCCATTCTTTTGCCCCTCTGTGCGCAAGTTTGGACGTTTTTTTACTCATTGTCTTCGAGCTTACTGAATCTGTTTTATGTTGTGTCCAGTCTACTGTTAAATACATCACATGAGTTCTTCATTTCAGATAGAATGTTTTCCAGTTCTAGAATGTTCCTTTGATTCTTCTTATACATTCCAATGAAAATTCTGCATCTTTTCACCCATTTGGTCTGTCATTTCTTGTTTTCTTTAACATGTTAACTCTTGTTCTTTTAAAATTGTTGTCAATGTAAAGATGAATTAAAATATTTATTATAATTTAATTGTTAGAATTGAATAAATGTTCTTTATTTAAATCACTGGTTTGATTTCTGTCTCCTGACTGGACCTTGACTGATGCAGAAGACAGCTGGAAAGGGAAACAAGGGAACTTTCTGGGGATTTGGAAAATGACTGTGAGGTGTGGATGTATCCACTGTCAAAATTATACAGCTGAGCCCTAACCGGTTTGGCCCAGTGGATTGAGCGTCGGCCTGCGGACTGAAAGGTTCCAGGTTTGATTCCGGTCAAGGGCATGTACCTCGGTTGCGGGCACATCCCCAGTAGGAGGTGTGCAGGAGGCAGCTGATCGATGTTTCTCTCTCATCGATGTTTCTAACTCTCTATCCTTCTCCCTTCCTCTCTGTAAAAAATCAATAAAATATATTTTAAAAAATAATAAAATTATACAGCTAAGATCTGTGCTTTTGAATTCATGTAAATTTTACCTAAAAAATGTAATTGAGAACAGGTAGGAAAATGGATGGATATATAAATAATATAAGAATCAGAATGGTGATAATTGTCAAAACTGGGTGATGGTGTATAGGGGTTCATTGTTGATATATGTTTGATGTTTTCCATAATAAAAAGTTAAAAGATAGCCATGTCTGGGTGTTTTTTTCATAATGTATATAGCTATAGAATTATAAGCTTGATTTGTCTGTATAGTCATTTTCTGTGTTTGCTTGCTATATCAATTATCCATGGCTATGTCATTCAACTGCAGCATTTCGTGACTTAAAACAACAGGAATCATTTAGTTTGCCCAACAATCTGAACTTCTGGCAAGGTCTTTCAGGAGGAGATGTCTCTGCCCCATGTGGTACCATCTGGGCTGGATCAACAGGGGGTTAAAGATCCATTAAAAAAAGAATAGTTTTATTGATTTTGAGAGAGAGAAAGGGAGAAGAGAGAAACATCAAGTGAGAGAGTAACATCCATCAGCTGCCTCCTGCATGCCCCCTACCAGGGACCAGGCCTGCAACCCAGCCATGTGTCCTAGCCAGAATCAAACCAGCAACCTTTCGACTGACACCCAACTAACTGAGCCACACCAGCTAGGGCAAAGATCCATTTTTAAAATGGTTCACTCACATGCTTGGCAAGTTAGTGCTGGGTGTTGGCTGGGAGTTCAGCTAGGTCTGTGAACAAGTAGGCGTGGTTCCTTCATATGGGCCCCTCCATGGGCTACTTGAACTTCCTCACAGTGTGGTGGCTCGGTTTTAAGACCAAGCATCCCCAGAGAGAACTATGTAGAAGTTCTATCACCATTTATGACCGAGGCTCAGAAGTCAATATAACATTATTTTCGCCTAGATTCAAAAGGAGGGAACATAGACCCTACTTGTTTTCATGTCATTCTTAAGAGATATATTTATTTGTGGGATTTGTATCACAAAGTGGGACATGGTATTTTACATCATATTAGCTCAAATTTGTATGCTGTAAATCTTCACAGAGTGCAGCCACACAGTATCATCATTTAATTCTGGCACAGAGTCTCAAAATGGGCTAAGGTTGACTTGGCTATCTGTCATCACTGTGCTGGTTTTCTTTCTTTTAAAATTGAATTTATTGGGGTACAGGTTTCAAGTGTACAACTAAACAAACCCCATCATCTGCACACTGTATCATGTGTCCATCATCATCCCAAGCAATTTCTTTCTGTCCCCATTTCCCCCCACTTTTCCCACCTCCACCTACCCCACCCCCCTCACCCCTGTTTCCCTCTGGCTATCACCACACTGTTGTCTGTGTCTATGTGCTGTGTAAATATGTTTTTGTGGGGTTTTTTTTTTGCTTAATCCCTTCATCTTCTTTCATCCAGTCCCCCAGTATTCCTCCCTGCTGACAGCTGTCAGTCTGTTCCATGTATCCATGCCTCTGTTTCTATTTTGTTGGTCAGTTTGTTTTGCTCATTAGATTCCACATATAAGTGAGATCACATGGTATTTGTCTTTCTCTGACTGGCTTATTTCACTTAGCATAATACTCTCCAGGTCCATCCATGCTGTCACAAAAGGATTTCCCCCCTTTTTTTTACAACTGAGCAGTATTCCATTGTGTAAATGTACCACAGCTTTTTTTTCCTCTAAACTTTTTATGTATATTTGTTTGTTAATCCTCACCTGAGGATATTTTTTTCCCATTGATTTTTAGAAAGAATGGAAGGGAGAAAGGAAGGCGGGGAGGGGAGAGAGAGAGAGAGAGAGAGAGAGAAGAGAAACATTGATGTGAGAGAGACACATAGATTGGCTGCCTCCTGAACACGCTCCAACTGGAGGCCTTCATTGGAACCTGCAACCCAGGTACGTGCCCTTGAATCTGTGACACTTTGTGTTTGGGTCTACACTCTATCCACTGAGCCCACCGGCCAGGGCACCACAGCTTTTTTGGCCACTCATCTACCGATGGGCATTTGGGCTGTTTCCAGATCTTGGCTATTGTAAATAATGCTGCAATGAACATGTGGACCACAAC
This sequence comes from Myotis brandtii, assembly GCF_000412655.1. Classification (NCBI taxonomy): domain Eukaryota; kingdom Metazoa; phylum Chordata; class Mammalia; order Chiroptera; family Vespertilionidae; genus Myotis; species Myotis brandtii. The sequence continues at coordinate 3,261,266 of NW_005356259.1, forward strand.
AGTATCACTCAGTAGTGGATCTGAGCCCTTCTGTCTATAATGATCTCTTGTTTCTTCTTTCTTTTCTATGTTCCCTAGGAGCAGATATATATTGGACATTAACAAGTCACCTACACAACATCTACTTCCCCCTTCTCTCTTCCAATTATTCCTTACATTTTTATGTTATAACCTACCCTTTCCCCTCATAGCTCATGTGCTTCAGGGAAACTGACTATTTGTATCTTAGGTTGGAGTCTGATTAACTTACACAACCAGTGCATTGAGTTTTCTAGGCCACAATGTTTGTGACCATGGCGGGTGATGGTGAGGATCAGGGAAAGGGCAAGATGTGATCTAAGCCAATTTAGGTCAGGTTGCTTGTTGTAATGTTAGGATAGAGATCATCTCTGGATATTCATGGGGGAAACATGTAGCCCGGGAGCCATTGGCAATGATCCTGTGTCAACAAGGAGAGATGGTTTTAGGGTGAAGTGGATTTTGAGGAAGGCAGCATGGGGAAATGGAAAGAAATCAGATTTCTAATGACATCAGTAAGCCACTGGGTTAAACCTGCTACCACATGGGGTCTGGGCCCGAAGTGGATCTGCCTTGGGCTGGTCTGTAGTGTGTGGGTTCTTGACTTCATGTAGGAAAGATTTCACCAACAAGTCCAGGTGATTTTGAGAGTACGTTTACTAAAGCTGGGGACAGTGACACAAAGGACAGGCTTACGGTAGAAGTAACAGGAGAGCCCGGGGGGTTGGGGGGGGGGCTACTTTGGCCCCTAGAAATATCATAGGAAAGAAGTGAGCCAAGGTGAGGCTGCTGTTAGCTCCCTGGGAAGTCAGAGAAAAAGGGGGCTTTGGCGATAGGATCAGGGGGTAAATCCAGGATGAGCTGCCTACTGCCCAATGCTTCCCTAGTTGCAAGTCTCATGGGGACTACTAGAGTTTAGGAGAAAGAAAGTAGAGATCTAAGGCATGAGCATGCTCTAGCGAGAGTACACCGTGAGTCCTTTTTCTTGAGGCTTTTAAAAATCTTTCTTAGAACAGTGGGAATTCTAGGAAAGGTCTTAGGGCAGTGGTTCTCAACCTTCTGGCCCTTTAAATACAGTTCCTCATGTTGTGACCCAACCATAAAATTATTTTTGTTGCTACTTCATAACTGTAATGTTGCTACTGTTATGAATCGTAATGTAAATATCTGATATGCAGGATGGTCTTAGGCGACCCCTGTGAAAGGGTCGTTTGACCACCAAAGGGGTCGCGACCCACAGGTTGAGAACCGCTGTCTTAGGGGAGTCTTAACAGAAAATTCATTAGCTTTCCAGGTGTGTCCTTCAATATGTTGATTCATCAAAATGTGAATAGAGAGGGGTCAGAGTTTTTATCTGGTTAGTTTATTTTCAAAGAACATCATCTAAGAGGGACCAGGACTCAGGCCCTTCTGTCCCAGGACTGTTGGAAGGTGTAGAGCATTTGCTCCTTAATGTCCTTGGTTAGGGAAAATAAAAATTTGTGATTCATTAGCTGGCTGTAAATTGCTCAAATTGTTTGGCCTCATTTAGTGATTTTTGTCAGTTTCCCTTATTCCACATGTCAAGGAATTTCCCTAGCTTCTTACTGTTCTGCCTCAAACCCAAGCTTGATCTTTTGAATTTGTAGTTGTAGGAGCCAATATATGTGGAGTTGAGATTTATTACTTGAAACCTAAAGCATCTGAAGCAAGACAAAGGGATCATTTTTGCTAGGAGATTGCCCAGGTTGGATTCGTGGCGTGCCAATTACTAGTTGTGTGTTCTGAACAAGTTTCTCAATCTTTCTGCCTCAGTTTTCTTGTAGTAAGATTCCAGCTGGATGAGAGACAGGCCTTTATTTTCTAGAGTGAGAGAAAGCAACTGTGAAAGGAAAAAATGGGAAAGAAAATCACAAAATGTGTCCTCAGGAAAATCAGTTTTAGGCATAAACAAAGACCGCCCTGGAAGTATAAAAGCATGGGAAAATGCTGGGAACTGCTGTTTCTCATCGTAGGTAGCCAGCTGTCTGGCTGGGTCGCAGGCTTGTTCTGGTTGGTCTCCCAGGGGCGAAAGCCCTTTTGCCTCTGTTTATATGGCTGAGGTCGCTGGACATCCTGTTTCCTTGATGGGCCTGGGCCGGCCTCCGTCACAGCTGGCACCTTCCTAAAACCCTCTCACTCTGGTTCAGCTTCCAGCTGAGCCTGTGTGTGGCTCACTGCATACAGTGCATACCGGTAGAAGTGGCTTCTTTCTTTCTTTTGATTTATTTATTTTTTTTTAGCAGAAGTCCAGGGATGTAAGGTACAGGAGAAGCACTGGGAGCAAGAAAATTCCGCTTCTTCCATTTACTCCCATCTACGCCCATCTTACAATATCCAAGAACAACTCTGCTGCTATCTGTATTGTATTTTGGGATTCCCATGAGTTTCATTTTTATTGATTTCAGAGAGGAAGAGAGAGAGAAAACATCAATGATGAGAGAGAATCATTGATCGGCTGCCTCCTGCATGCCGTGACTTCCTGGTTCATAGGTTGATGCTCAACCAACTGAGCCACACCAGCCTGTGACTTGCAGTTTTTAAAGATTTTTTTTTTTCTGATTTAAAAAGCGAATTTCAAACCACTGTGATCAGCATCCAGGCTCTGTCAGGAAATAATCTCTTCCTTGATGGTTCATGTTCTCAGTGTTGTAGGAAGCTAGTCTTTTCCCTCATAGACCATCAGTATCTGGTATGGCTTTCCTACAACATGGATGTATTGTTTATACAAAAGATATAAACATAGAGATAGAGGATGGCCTTTTTTTTTTTAGATCTTGGAGTTGATATTTTTGTAAACTTTAATTTTAGATTTGAAATAAATGAACTAAATGGTTAAATACTTGGAATTTAAGCAATAAAATACTTTCTATATATTATTTTAAGGTTTAGGAGAAATATATTTTAGAAATTCAGGTGGTTTTTTTTTTGTTTGTTTTTTGTTTTTTAACATGTCTGCCGGTAGACACTCAGCGCCTGAACCTGATAGAACTGTGGGAAAACTGTGTTTCCTTCTGATTCCCCACTCTCACTGTGTTCATCATTTCTCTCTCTGAGAGCTCTGAGATACTCACCCCACCACTAATTGGAATCACCTTCCTTGGAGATATTCCTTTCAAAAGACATTGAATTTTGGAAGATATAATTAATATAACAGCTCAAACAATGAAGCCTTGTTGGTAGAATTTCAGACAGTAGGCCATCCAAAGTATTTAGAAATCTGTCCTCTTTTTTTTTTATTGTGCAGAAATCAGCACACTGTTTACAAACAAGGCCTGCCCCATAGGGACTCAAGATGGGCGAGAGATTGTGGTGTAGTGCCTACAAAATGATTAAGCAGCTATTTATGTAATTGTATCTGAGAGTAAAAAAGTGCTCATCAAATTGCTAGCTCAGATTTTGGTTTAACATCTAGGAAAGAATAAAAGAGTTTGCAAAACTAGATCTGTCCAGCAGAGGGCATATTTAAATTACAAATCATGATTTTACACAGTTTTCTATTAGAAATAAATAAATACATTTTTTATTTTTATGATTTTATGCAGTTTTTATGCTTTATGTTTCTTTCATGATTACTTTTCCAATCTTTGTTTTAAAATTTTATTTATTTCTAAATCACATAGATATTATGTGTCTTTTCGTAAAATTTAATTTATTTTATTTTTTGTTAATCCTCATCCGAGGATATTTTTCCATTGATTTTTTTTAGAGAGAGTAGAA
>NW_005356259.1:3265300-3271937 GCF_000412655.1 Myotis brandtii
TGCTGCAAATATTTGACAGATATGCAAGAATCAGGAATTACTGAATACACGAGCAAAGGACCAATAGCCAATGTAGGAAAGAAAGAACTATTTATAGTAGCTAATTTTGCTGGACCTTGGGGACTAGAAGGTAGTGGCTTCCCCCGAGGGCGGTATTTACTGAATTCTCTCAACCCAGCCAATCAAGTCACAGATGCAGTTCTAGAGGCAAACCTGCAGGGCATATGCTTTATTATTTCTCCAGAAACAATTCACTTATCCGGGGATTAGACAGCTGGTAGCTGCCTCCCCTTTGGGTCAGGCGCAATCTAGCTGCTATCAGAATCTGTTGTCTTGCTCTCCTCACTCCACAGAGACTACATGCCCTCACCTGCCCCCTCAAGTTGAATGGCTGAAGTCAGTTGGCCTCTTTCAATAATCTTCAGTATTCTTTCAGTTACAGAGTTTCTAAAATAAAAATCTGGTACCCTCTATTTAAATGTTGACAAGACACAGCAACCCCTTTATTTTCAAATTTTTAACTTACTTCCATAGAAACAAATTAAGCTTTGCCCTAGAAAAACAGCACGCCGACTCCAGCTCTTCCACACATGGGGATTTCAAGCAGTTGTGAAATGTCAGTTTGGACTTGTTTTGGGTGTTGGGGAGGGTAGGGAGGTTGAAGGGACTTTGAATAAACCTGTTCCTAAGAAAAGGGGTTTCTGTAACTGTGTGATTCTGGCATTGCATTTCTGAATGCATCCTCACCTAATAAAAGAAAAAACAAGGTGCAAACTGCATGTTGATTATTCCACCACCTATTTAAAAGAATTTCCTGGAGTGGGGGTGGGGTAGGCCTAGAAGGGGTCATGGGGGGGGAAAATGGGGACATATGTAATACTTTCAACAATACAAGTTTAATGTTAATGGGGAAAAAAAAGAATGTGTTTCTGGGTTTGCATATAAATAAAATATTTCCAGATAAATAGCATACAAAAAAACCCCTTCAACTTCTGGAGGAAGATACACATGCACACAACTTTGTGTGAATGCAGGGTATGGGTAAGGGAGGAGCCCTGGGTTTGTAGTTTCAAAATCCCTGGCTCTGTGAGTCACCGGGCCCTTCTTTGCCTCATCTATGAAGTCCAGAAGCAAGAATACAACCTCTAAAAGTCAAGGCCATCCTAGTTGGATCTTGGAAACAAACTGAACTGCGACTCTCTGAGGCACGCCACCTGTGACCTTTGGCCATGTGAATGGTCTTGCTGGGGTTTGACCATGAGTGACCTGTTGGGTCTAAAGGAGGACCAGTTCCAGGTTCTGGCTTTCTCACAGCGTGGCTCTGCCTGCTCCTGTCTTATATTAATCTTTTACTCCAGTCAAATTGGTCTGAGCCCAAGGCTTTGCTCTTGCCAAGAGAAAGACCCTACCTTCAAGCGCCCTGTCCTCTCCTTGCCAGCTGGAAGATTCTCCAACTGCTAAGGACCCCACAAGCATGTGGTCATCACTTTTATCGCTACTCTCATAGAGCAATTATTTTCTGTATTTAGGCCTTTAGCAGATTTCACTATGTTTATCTGAGTAGCTTCAAAGATAAGACTTGCTCTCTTAAGTCTTGTGTATCTACCCCTAGTTCTAATAGACAGTTATTATTTTGTTATTTATATCTAAACTGTTGTTCTATCAAGTTCTCTCTCCCAACCATTTCCCCCCAAATGCATTTGTTCTAATCTTTTCCATTAGTCTTGATATAAAGTCAGTCTCTCTCTGTCATCACACTGACCTTTGAATGATACAAGGGAATGTTTTTCTTCTTTTCTCTTTGTCCAAGTCTTTTCCTCTAATGGTAGTGGTAATTAGCAGTGGAATGGTTAAAAGTAATGATGATGGCTTGCTATCATTATTATCTATGAAGGACTTAGTTTGTGCTAGACACTCTTCAAAGTACTTTACACATATTTATGCAATTCTCATTATAGTTATATGGATTGTGTACCTCCATTATCCTGTATATAGTTAAGGAAACAGAGGGACAGAGAAGTAACTTGTCAGAGGTTACACATTAGAAAATTGCAGACCCAGGATTTAAACCCAGTGGACTCTACCCATGGCATCATCTTGCTCCTTGAAAGATGGGTAGTAGTGGAAAGTAGACATAACTGTCCTGGATTAACCCACATTTGTCATCAGTACCCAGACAGCTTTCAGAATATTTGAAAAATATTAGGGACTGAGATTAGGGAGGCAGAGCCAAAAGACAGTTGAGGATTACACAATTGTTTTGTGAATTTACAAGCTTGATAAAGCCAATCTGGATAATTAAGCCATGGTCTTTTTTTTTTTTTTGTCCTTGATTATGTAAGTTTTTACTAAGAAAACGAGCAATAAAGCCTTGATTAATATTTCTGAGAGTCAAACATTCATCTTGTGGGAATTTTTGCATGTTTCACCTCTGCTTCTGAAGACCAAGCTAATGGTTTTGTGATTTTTATTTTCAGTAAGCAGAAAAAAAAGCTATTAATTTACTAACTATATTTCTTCTTGGCATGTAGCTAAGCACAGTTCACATAAAAATATATAAAACCTTAGGCTACTTTATTTTGCCTGGTGGGAAACTATGAAGTGTGAGATTTCTTATGCAAAAGTGAACATTTGAACTATGCTGGCTCCATATGCCTTTAGCATTCCAGAGACTTATCCTTTCAACCTGAATTGACTTCCGCAAGTTAGCTTTTCAGGAAATGTAGTTTTCTGATCTATGAGCATGGAGATGTGAAAAAATAAGCAATGTCTCATATACATTAATCAGATTCCAACCTCCTTAAAAATTCACGTTAAAGGCGAATTCCCTGAAGGACTAGTTTTCAGACGATAGGATACATTTAGGTTGGAATCACCCTGAATCTAATAAAAACAAAGGTTCCTAGGCCCCGATCTTAGAGACCACATCACTCTCCAGATGATTCTGATGTCCTCTAGGTGCCAGAATAGGATGGAGGATGGAGGATGGAGGATGGAGGATGGAGGAGGGAGCGCAGAGCAGGGAGTACAGAAACTCAATAGGAGGGGCACCCAGGCACACAAGTGCAAGAGAACAGATGACCTTTCATCAGAGCTATCCAGGGAGCTGTCTGAAGTCTGGCCTCCATGTAATAGAAGACTTCATCCCTTTGGTAGTAGAAGACTATTCAATGTGGCTTGCAGCTGTGGTGAGAACCCCTGATCTCCTGTGCAAGTCTATTCTCCAGGTTCGGGGGAGAAGTCAGTCTGCAGATGGCGAAGGGCTCACTGTGAGCAGTAGTGGGGTTAGGTGAGGAAGCAGAGTTGGAGAGGGAGAGACATCTAGGTCTTACCGTTTTGTCATAATCTTAAGGGCTGGATTTTAGCCTGCAGACTGCACACTAAGAGGGGTTCGTGGAGCTACTGCAAAGTGGCAAGTGTTGTGCAGGGTTCAGTCAGGATACACTATCCTTTTCTTTTTGGAGGAATACTGTGAGGACTATTGGGAGCCTAGGGATCTGCTGACACGTGTCCAATGGAGGTGAGAAGAACTGTGCGTGACTCAAGAAGTGGAATTATTTTGTTCACAAGAGAGAGAGAGAGGAGTAGGAAAAAAGCTATCAAGAATAGGCTATAGGTGGAAGAAGGGCCAAAGAAAGCCCCCCACCCCACCCCGCTGGAGACAGTAGAGGGAAAGGCAAAGAGAATGTCTCAGGAGGATTACAGGTGATTCCCGTGGGCTGTGTGCTGTAAACCTTTTTCTCTGTCTCAAATGGAGAAATACAAAATAATTTTGTATTATCTCACCAAAGCTGCTTCTTTGGGGCCAGGTTGTGTCTTCTTTATCTCCTTGGTTACAGGATTTCTGTTCAGTTAGATTTCAGGCTGTTCTGAATGATGGTTGTTCTGTAGTTTAATTGTAGTTTTGATGTAGTTGTGGGAGTTCCTGAGTATCACATTTACCTACGCCACCATCTTAACTGGACCCCACAGTAAATATTGATGGTGGATTTTCTCAATCACTTTTGTGGTTGGCTCTGAGGAGTCTTTTACTTTAAAAAGGACTTCCTCATACTTCAAATGGGTGGAAAACCACTGATCTGAAGAATCACAACGATGTCTTCAATTTGTCTATAAAGCACCCCTCACCTATTCAAAACACTGTGCAGGGACTCTATTGTGTCATTTATGATAGATTTTAAAAGAGAGTAAAGGGAAACTGTGTTTTGGTTTGACTTTGCACAATATTAACCCTGAATAAATATGGAGGGGTCTCTATAAAGCATGCATACGACAACCGTCATATTATTTGACTTTGTAGTTGTGTGAGGGGTCTATCTGTTGCTCTGAGAACATGCAGATCCAGAAACCCTGATTCCATTTCCTTTCCCCAGGTCCTGTTGTGTGGTCTGCTTGTTACATGTCCTCAGGATCCGCTGAGGTTTTTAGAGGAAATGATCATCGTTATAATGAAAAATGGCCTTGAAAGTCTTCTCTGGTGAGTCTTGCTTTGATTTGTGGTAGGGAGATATTTTGAAGGTAAAATAAATGCTTCATTGTAGAGTATCAAAAAAGGTCTTGCTAATGAATGCTTCCAATCTCAAGATGGTTAAAGAATCCCTCCACATGCTTTTAAGTCCATAAGGACTTGGAAAGGAACAATTTTCCCACTGGTTCTCACCTTGAGAAATAGTGTTTTCATCAGTACTATGTGCCCTAGGGCAGTTTATTTCAGGTTGGACACTCGGGAAGGGAGGCATGCCTTCCTGGGGACGCCACAAAATCTTGAGTGGGGAGGTAGTTTGAAAAAGCCCTCCTGGTGGTTCTGCTCTGCTTCTCCCCAGGGACCTGTCTCTTCCTCCCTGTCCCGTACACTCCACCCCAATAGCCAATGATTGAATTATGGAACTAACTACTATAAAATGAAATTAATTTTTGACTGTGTTTTATTATTAAAGGGATATGTGCATTGATCCATCAATGAAACCCAAGATTCGGAAATTATCTGAAACTTACTTGGAACAACTTTTTGGATTGGATGATCAGCTGGTAAGGATTAGTAATCAAGCATTCTAAAATAAATTTCTAAAGTTTTGATGGAAATTTTCAAATACAATTTCGATTTTATAAGTGGTGTGAGAGCAGACTGATTTTGCAATTGGGGGCACTCCCAAAAGTGATGGGGCAACACACACACACACTGAGACACATACACATACACACAGCCACACTCATAGTAACACCTCCCCCAACCCCAAATTTCCACGAAGCATTGAGACAGGCATTTATTCTCCCTCTTTCTGATAAAACCTTTATATTTAATTTCCCCTTTGCCCCTTCTCTTTCCCCTCCTCTCTTGCATTTTTATGATGATGAAAATAGTGGGGTGAGATGCTTTAAAGGAGGATATTTTCTTTCCTTCCTAATCTACTTCTTTCTGTATTCCATCCCCCTTCATTCTCCCTGCCATCTGCTCAGGAATTATGCTCATAAAGACATGGCCAATGAGGTCTAAGTTAAAAGCCAGGCCAATTATTAATGGAAGGAACAACCAGCTCCAACAGCTGTTTTTGATCCTGTAAAGAGGGCAGGGAAGTAATTCAGGACATGGACGCTTTTAGAACAAAGATTGTGCATCTAAAAGAAGCTAAAATAGCAGAAGGCATGTGGGGAGAGAAATACTGACACAAATTAGATGTGTGCGGGACCACATGTGAGACCTCCAGACCCCAGGCTGATGTCTCAGTAAGCACACGCAGGGTTGGGGAGTGGCTGGGGAAGTTGAGCATTGATAAGTGAAATGGAAGCCACAGTCAAGGTGGGTGGCAAGAGCCAGGAAGAATCTGAAGCATCATTTGGAAGACTGGGTGGAGAGAAACACCAATCATTGATCCTAATCACTGGTCGGCAACAGAGGGACAGAAATAGAGCGGTGAAATATTTCTGCCAAGCCCGAGGTGATTCCGAAGCACCGATATACTGGGAAGAACCAATATATCTGATTCTTATTGATCTGCATCATGGTGTGTGTGTGGTGTCTTAATAACTTGACTTTATCAAACACAGACCTCTGATCTACTGTGAATGCAGACAATTGAAAACCAAGTTCCTGGAGATGTTCGGGGCAACCTCAGGGGCTGAGGGGCTGATCCCCCATCCTCACCCCTTACCCACTAGAATAGTTCTGCTTTGGGTATAATGTCACTTGAAAAAAAGTGGTTGTTTGCGGCAGCAGTCTGCGGTGTTTACGAATGCCGCCATCTTGGTCTCTCTTCCATATATCTGATTCTTATTGATCTGCATCATGGTGTGTGTGTGGTGTCTTAATAACTTGACTTTATCAAACACAGACCTCTGATCTACTGTGAATGCAGACAATTGAAAACCAAGTTCCTGGAGATGTTCGGGGCAACCTCAGGGGCTGAGGGGCTGATCCCCCATCCTCACCCCTTACCCACTAGAATAGTTCTGCTTTGGGTATAATGTCACTTGAAAAAAAGCTTGAGAACCATCCTAATAGACAAACATGGTAATTGGCCGTACCTTCGCTACATCTCCCATTGGCTAATCAGTGCGATATGCAAATTAACTGCCAACAAAGATGGCGGCTAATTTGCATACTGCAGGCAGGGTGGGACAGCACGAGCTGCCAGCGCGC
>NW_005356259.1:3272366-3272797 GCF_000412655.1 Myotis brandtii
ATATGCTGTAGTATTTTATAGTTTTTTTTACATGTATGAGATTATTTCAAATTAAAATATTAAAAAATTAAAAATTAATAAAATATTAATTGAACTGTATCTGCATTACATGAAAAATCTCCTAATTGCTTCTAGCATAATTTATTAAATTGTGCTAAAATTTACAAGGGTTCAATTAAAAAATATCTTAACTCTAAATGATATAATAGAAAATATATAATACTGCAGTTATAAGCACTTATCTGAAAATAAAAATTTAAAGAAGTGAATTTAAAGAAGGGATTAGCCAAAGAAAATATATGCACAACCCATGGACACAGACAACAGTATGGTAATGGCCAAAGAGAAGTGGGGGGCAAGAGCTGGGTAGAGGGGGCAAAAGGGGGGAAATAGGGACATCCTATATAATAATAATAAAAGGCTAATATGCA
>NW_005356259.1:3273017-3278494 GCF_000412655.1 Myotis brandtii
GGGGCCTAAGCCTTTAGTCGGACATCCCCCGAGGGCTCCCTGGCTGCCAGAAGGATGTCTGACTGCAAGCGTAGGCCTGATCCCCCGGGGAGTGGGCCTAAGTCAACAGGTGGACATCCCCCAAGGGGTCCTGGACTGTGAATGGGCGCAGGCTGGGCTGAGGGACCACCCCCCCTGAATGCACAAATTTTTGTGCACCGGGCCTCTAGTTGCTTATAAGACACTAAAACTGTTAAACACTACTGATCTCGAGGGGTAAACCTCATTGTCAGTATTTTGAAAGCAATCTTATAAAATGCAATTAGATTGTGTCCAATGTCTAGATAAAAGCCTATAGAGAATTTTAAAAAAATGCATGGAATTCCAACAGACACCAAAGTTACTTCAAACAAAGTTTTATTTAAAAGCAATTCTCAGAAGTATTTCATGATGTTGAAAGCACAGAGGATAACATGGAAGCTGATCCTGACTTAGAAAGGAGTATGACAGTTCACCAAGACATAGGAAAGATGCCCACTTCATGTCATAAGTTAGGAAAAATGGAAACTAAATGTGAATTTGCAAAATGTAAATCCCCAGATGCCTTGGATTGCTAGGTAGAAGGCTTATCCTAAGTTGGCTATAGATTAATTCATTTCTTCTTCACCCTCAGAGAAAATTGAAAAGTTTTTTTTTTTAAACAAAGAGATAAGACACTAATTTGCAATGTTTTTAGTATTTTAAATTACATATAGTAAATTTAGCTTTCCTTTTTAATTTTCTCTTTTATACAGTAATAACTGCCAGTAATAGAGTGTTTAATGTTTTTGAAAAAACATTTTAAAGGCCACAATATTGGTTATTGATATTGCTTTGCATGGTGTCAGCATGCAGTCATTTTTATGGTCTCACACTACACAGTCCGGCACAACAAGGGCTGTCTGTATGTGCCTAATTATAATTATATATATTTGTTTCTGTTTATGAAAACAGAGAAGATTTACTACAGGAAACTGTAAGTCAAATAGTTATAGGAAAAATAGGAAATGTTCTCATAACAGTAGATATAAAGTTTAACTGTGTTCCAAGATGAAAGGATCAACCATTGTAAGGAGGAAACTAACTTCACAGACTTGATTCTCATTTCATAGGAAATGACATCTCCAGATGGGCTTACTAGTTATAAGAAGAAAAAGCATCCATAGCATTAAAAAATCTTTAACACAAAAGCATAACACAAAAGTAGAGAGAACGCCATCATATAGCTTCACAATAATCAACATTTTGCCATTCTTGTTCCTTATTTCCCCCTTACCCTTTTTTGCTGGAGCATTAGAAAACAAATCCCAGGAGTTGTATTATTTTACCAGTAAATACTTCAGTGTGCATCTCTAACAGGAAATTAGATTTTTAGATTATGTACCACAGTGCCATTGTCTACATAATGAAATTGGCAATAATTCCTGAATATAATCTAGTGCTGATTGTATTCCGATATGTAAATTCCATATTCAGTCCATATTCAGGTGTCCCTAATTCTCAAAAGTGCCTTTTTACTTATGGCTCTAAGTTGAAATCCATACAGGGTCCACACATTGGCTTGGCTGTTATGCATCTACAATCATTCGTTCTTATTTTTCCCTATGTCATTTATTGAATAAAACAGATAATGTGTCATGTAAAATGTCCCACATTCTCATGGTTTCTTCCGGCATCATTTCATTTGTTCTGTTTCTTGTATTTCCTGCAAGTTGTACTTAGACCTGTACAATATTCAAGTTCTTTCCCCCCCTTTTTTCCTCTTGGTGACAAAAAGGCTGCACTGGGGGTGTTGTGTTCTTCCTAGTGCATCCCACCAAGAGGCACCCCTGGTCTGGCTGACCCACTTTTAATGAATCTTGATATTTATAAACATTAATATAATTCCTCATTTAGCTTTATCCTTCAATGTAATTTTGTTTTTATCCTTCATTGGAATATTTTTATTTCAGAATAATAATGCCACAAGGCCACTAACAATAAAACTACCTCAGTTCAAGAAAATTATGCAATTCTTTTTGCCTTGAAGATGTATATTTCCTACCAGGTATTTTCAGTAAAAAATTAATTTTTTACCTAAATTAATTCTTTTTTTGGTACTGAAGGTCAACTTTTCTTTTAATGATGTATAACATTACATGGTGCAAAATCAAAACAATAAAATGAGAAATATTGCTTGCATTTCTCCTCTTTAGCCTCCCTGTTACCTCCCTTTCTCTAGGTAACTCATTTTTCATAGTTTTTAGCTTATGTCCTTCCATTGATTCTTTTTGAAAAATACTAGCAAATACACTGTATTCTCCGCCCCTCTGACTTCTTACATGGAAATAGCAGACAATAGCCTTTTGCTTCTTGCTTTTCTCACACATTAAAATGTTATCACACAGAGTATTGTGTAATAAAATCCTAAAGTCCAAATGGAAGATGTTGACTTAAAAGGTAAGAAAAAAGAAAAGAAAAGAAATTTTTAAAAAAAGGTCTTACTGATGTAAGGAACATGGCTTAACTATGAAAGGAAACTTGGGTTTTAACCATTTGGGAGAGACAGACAGATCCTGTGCCCCAAACAAGAATCAACTGGTTGATAACCACATCCACTCTTGCTGGTTTGCAAAAGTATTCCTTTTCTAGATTATTCCTTTTGAGTAGATTATTATTTCCTGAGAAGGCATCAAAATAAGTATTACCATAACCTAGAAGAAATAAAAATAAATATGTATAGAAATAATTAAGATATGAATTAGATTTATGTTGTTTATTTTTAGGATAAATTTAAAATAAGTAATAATAGTTAATGATATGGCATTTATGTATGTTTATCTACTGTGTATGGCATTTGAGAGTTCTAAATAACATATTTGTAAGTTTTTAATTCACTTTAAATTGTTTCAGGGGTTTTATTTAATAAAAATTTGTTATAAACATTTACATGTTTAAGAAAATTTAGTTTTTCTAAGTTGTATTTATTTAAATCTGTTTATTAAATAGAGCACTAACGTACAAGTAGCAATGAGTGTTTCTCTCCATGCACAAAAGCCTGCTGGGCATTAAAGTCTCTTTAAAAAATTTGCAGAAGTTCAAAAATTAAGAAACGTGCTTGGCCAGTGTGGCTCAGTGGTTGAGCATCGACCCATGAACCAGATCATAGTTCAATTCCCGGTCAGGGCACATGCCCAGGTTGTAGGCTCGATCCCCAGCGGGGGCGTGCAGGAGGCAGCTGATCAATTATTCTCTCTCATCATTGATGTTTCTATCTCTCTCTCCCTCTCCCTTCCTCTCTCTGAAATCAATAAAAACATATTTTTAAAAAATTAAGAAATTATATGAAAGAAAATAAAATCTCACCAGTAAAGGCAAACATATAGTAAAGCTGGTAGACCAACCACTTATAAATCTAGCGTGAAACAATTAAAATTGCAAGAAGTACTTATTTATAGTTTTAACCTTTTCTTTCCCTCTTAATGAATTTCCTTTAACAGTTCTTGTAATGCAGGTTTAGTGGTAATGAACAACTCACATTTATTTTTCATTTGAGTCTTACCAGATTCCATATATTATACTAGATACTTCAAATACTATAGGAGTAAACCTTTTCTATGGGTATGATTTAAATTATAGCCATTTTCTTATATATAATAAATGCAGTGTCTTACAAAGTTAAAAATTAATGGGACAAATTACTACTGACATTAAAGAGCCATAAATTCAGTAGCTGTAATTCATGATTTCTAATTGTATTTCATTATCTTTTCATTTATTACAAAATTTCCTCTGGTCTCATCAGCCTGGGATATAACTAATTTATTACTTCAACATTACCACCCTTTAACTTTAGAAACCATCTCCCGTGGCAGAATTTTCTCTTGAATTTCCAGACTCAAAACCAATCTTACAAAATAATTGGACTCTCAGGAATTGTACGGTGATACACCTTCCACCGCGCCGCCCTCTCTTCAGTTATAGCCAGCAGGTGCCTGTGTGCTGCAGCCCTGGGGGAAGTTGATGTGAGTGGTTTGTGAGGGCCCAGAAACGGCTCTCACTCTTAGGTCCTCTATACCAACACCAAGTTGCTCTTTTACTCAGCAACTTCTCCACAAAGTTGTCCGAATCCTTTACCTTCCATTTGCAGTGGCCAGATGGCAGAGAACTGGCCTGCATCTAGGCAGCTGTCTCATTCAATCTATCTGTACATATGTGTTGAGCTCCTACTGTGTGCAATACAACTGCCAGCTGGAATAAAAGAGTCAGAGAACATTTTCCAATCAGAAGCCATTAACCAATATACTCTATGAAGAGTAGAAAGCACGCTGCGGGAGCGTCAGTGGTGAAAACTGGAAGTTAAACCACTTTACCCAGTGTACCTGCCTGTGACTGATGGCTCGACCGACCGGCCAGAGGCACTGCGGAGCTGGAGTGGAGCTGATGCATGCCCAGCCCCAGGGTGTGGGGGAGGGGAGGGGTGGTGGTGGGGTGGTGGTCACAGGCCTGGAGCTCCTGTTGCAGGCCAGTCCCTTGGAGTTATTCTCTTAACGCTATGCTTCCTTGTGGAGAAAACAAGAGGGTGAGGAAAAATCATCTATTTTAATTCTATTAGTGGGTGTGTGGGTTTTTTCTCCCCACAATATATGTGAAATTAAAACAATAATTTAGGGAAAGAACTACTAAAAGGGAATGTTACAACTACAAAGTCTTTCAACAATAGAAACAAAACAATACTTTTATGCTGATTTAAAGAGTTGATCATTAGAAAAGTCAAGTTCAAGTGTTACTGGCTGAATTATAATTTTTCTTTTCAAAGTCATTACTACCACAATGACTATTCATTTGATTGTGTAATATATTTATATTTTATGAACTATGCCATTTATTGTAGATATTTATATAGCACTTTTCAGGTTGTATCTTCTAAAGAGAAGTTTAGGCTTAAGAAATTGAGGGATCCGCAGCAGGGCTGAAACATAGTAACGTAGATGAAATTGTCTTTGCTTCTGCCACCTCATTCCGTTTTTGGTTTCATCTTTCCTGCTATGATATCCCTAATACTCTTACTTTACTGATCTGGATTCCTCCCCCTACATCATACCCCAACATCAGAATTTAGCAGAATTTAGTAAAGATGACTTCAGTGGTTTACATTCTCCCTCATCACAAGAGTAACTTGCAAGTCACTGATCATCAGAGAGATGCAAATTAAAACGACAGTGAGGTATCACCTCACACCTGTCAGAATGGCTGCCATCAACAAATGACAAGTGCCGTGAGAATGTGGGGAAAAGGGAACCCTAGTGAACTGCTGGTGGGAATGCAGACTGGTGCAGCCATTATGGAAGACAGTATGGAGTTTCCTCAAAAAATTAAATATGGAATTGCTATTTGACCCAGTGATGCCACTTCTAGAAATATATCCTAAAAGACCCAAAACACTAATCAGAAAGAATGTATGCACCCCTATGTTCATA
>NW_005356259.1:3278581-3281600 GCF_000412655.1 Myotis brandtii
ACCCTTTGAGACAGCATGGAGGGACCTGGAGAGTATCATGCTATGTGAAATAAGCCAGTCAGAGAAAGACAAGTATCACATATCTCACTTATATGTGGAATCTAATGAACAAAATAAACTGATGAACAAAATACATCCAGAGACATAGAAGCATGGAACAGACTGTGGAATCTCAGAGGGAAGGTGGAGGTGGGTGGATGGGTGGGAAGAGATCAACCAAAGGACTTGTATGCATATATGCATAACCCATGGACACAGACAATAGGTTGGTAAAGGCCTGGGGTGGGGAGGAGGTGGGGGCGGGCTAGAAGGGATCAATGGGGGAAAATGAGGACACATGTAATACTTTCAACAATAAAGATTTAATTTTAAGAAAGGAGTAATTTGGCCCTAGCTGGTTTGGCTCAGTGGATAGAGCATCGGCCTGTGGACTGAAGGATCCCGGGTTTGATTCTGGTCAAGGGCACATGCCTGGGTTGTGGGCTCGATCCCCAGTGGGGAGTGTGCAGGAGGCAGCTGATCAATGATTCTCTGATTTCCAAATGGCACTGAACATGAAGCAGACTATCAGGGGGCCCGAGGGTTTTTGTTATATGCCCGAGATAAATTCATGAATAACATTTGTTTGCTGTATCTATTAACAAAGATTTACAGCAATGTGCAAAGGTGAAAAAGGGGTTGCCTTAGAAAAGTAGAATTCAGAATTCTGGGAAGTTGGAATAGATATGAACAAAACATCTCTACACCAAGTAGATACGACCACCTGTTTGTGTACTTGTATGATAAAGAGGGTGGCAATAGCATCAGAGAAAACATACAGCATAAGCACTTTACAGTAGCCATGTACATATAATAAGCGTGTCAATGTGTTAAAGAATGGACAGGAGGTACAGATGATTTCAATCATCCTTAGCCTTTCCCACATATTAATGTGTATTATTATGAATAGTTGCAAGTGATAAATTTGCATCTTTTTCAGTGTAGACTTTTAATATACACAGTTTTCTATTTCTGCTTGGTAATTTCTGTATGCTTTATTTATTTATTTATTTATTTTTAAAAATATATTTTATTGATTTTTTTACAGAGAGGAAGGGAGAGGGATAGAGAGTTAGAAACATCGATGTGCCCGCAACCAAGGTACATGCCCTTGACCGAAATCGAACCCGGGACCCTTCAGTCCACAGGCCAACGCTCTATCCACTGAGCCAAACCGGTTACAGCTGTATGCTTGTTTTTAAAAGAAAAATCTCATTTTATACTCCTGAGAAGGCAAAATCACCCAGTTTAATAGTGACAGAGTGACCAGCAGATTCACAGCTTTATAATCCTGTCAATATAGCTGCTAGTAATAATGCCATAGTACTTACCTTAAATGCTTTAAAGTAAGTGCAATATAATGGGAAATTTTAAAACTGTGACTTTATCTTTTAAAATGTGGAAAGAGATCAACCAATGAACTCATATGCATAAATGCACAACCCGTGGACACAGACAAAGGGGTGGTGAGGGCCTTGGGGTGGGGGTGGGAGCCGGTTGGAAGAGGTAAATGGGTGAAGAAGAGGACTTATGTAATACTTTCAACAATAAAATTTAAAAAAAAATAGGCAATAGGCATACACAATAAAATTCCAAAATATGTAAATGGCAAATAATTCTTCCAATTGGTTCCCGTCTCCCAGCCGGGTAATGCTCCCCAGATGCAACCATTGCTCTCATTTTCCTTTGGACCTCCCAGAGGTGGCCCGAGTTTATTTCTAATGTTTGATTTATTTATTTATTTATTTATTTTAGATGACTCCAGACTTGATGATAAAAGCATGCACTTTTTACACTGGACACTTAGTAAAGAGCCACTTCAGGTACGAACGTGAGTTTTTATATACCATTTCTTCCTCTTTGTGTTCTCATTCTTGATAGTCTCCATATGGAGAAAAGCTCACTTTTGGCCAGATGTGCTGATTTTATCTATAGTTATAGTTACTTAAAATATGTTCTTTATTTCTTCAAGGTATCACTTTGTCTTTTTTATCTATAATAATAAAAGCATAATGTGCTAATTAGACCGGATGTCCTTCCGGACGACCTTCCGGATGAAGCCTGGGCTGCGAGGGCTGATGCAGAGGGGGCCGCCCTGGTGGCAGGGGCTGAGCCCCTTGCAAGAATTTTGTGCATCGGGCCTCTACTTTTTAAGTAAAACTCCAAAATTGAAAATAGAGGTCCATAGTTCTCTTATCTGGAACCCTTGGAGCCAGATGTGTTTTGGAATTGAGATTCCTTTAAGAGAAAATTTAGACAGGTAATCTCTGTATAGACCATGGTTATTATATAACATTTTAGTGGTGCCTGGGGCAGCACATTGGAACAAAACATATTTGAATATATTAGTATTTCTATAGTCAGATAGATATATACTCTAACTGTGAAATGAAGAAAGACGTTGACCAGCCGTGTGTCAGATGCAGAGAGATTTTGATGCAAAATTACCCTAGACCAGGTCTAGTTTTGCCTCTATATAGGTTATGAAAAAAAAACACTTTTGGATTTAAGAGTTTTCTGGGCTTCAGAAATGTAGACAAGGGAAGTGCAAGCTCAAAGAAAATGCAAGGACCGCCTAGAAATAAAGCAATAAAAATAATTTATTTCTGTGCTGTGGTTTTTGAGGAGGTATTACTTTTTCTCCCTCTCAATTTATTTAGTAATATATTGCCATAACATTAAAATATTATTTTCTCTATTTTCTGCCTATAGCGGTTGGAAAGACATAGCAATTCCTCGCATAAGGGAAGAAGACATTATAGCTAAAAAAATGGAAATAGCAATTAAATATGACAATTTAAAACTTCAAAAATATGTATTTTATCCCTGGCACTCTTATGTGAAAAGTATAAAAGAACAAATTAAAGGTAAATCCTTACACAGTAGCAATTATTTTCTATATTCCTGTATTCAAAGAATAAAAAAAATAATAGTTAAGCATAATTTATACTAAGGAATTCATTATTATTATTATCAAAAA
>NW_005356259.1:3286465-3287335 GCF_000412655.1 Myotis brandtii
CTTCCTCCCCCAACCCTCCCCCCCACAATCACCACACTGTTGTCCATGTCCACAAGTTCTTTCTCTTTGTTTTTCTTTTTTGCTCAATCCTTCCACCCTGCAGCCCCCCAGAGCTGTCAGCCTGCTCTCTATCTAGAAGTCTGTCTCTATTGATAATTTATTATTTTTATGTCTAGAGAATTGTCATGAAACATAAAGCCACTAATTTAAAGTATTTAATAAGATTTGTCTCAAGGCATATTTTGAATAAAATTCTGTATGTATTTTTGTGATGTACACACATATATAAATATAAATATAAATATAAATGTAAATAGGGACCTACTATGACCTTTCTTTACATAACAAAGAGCTGGTATATTATAGATAGTTTCAAAATTGACTATCTTTTGTAGAGAGCTCTGCATTCTTTATAGATACTGCATTTAATGGATACATGAGGAAACCTAAAGAAAAATAAATTTCTTTTGCTTAAATCCTTGATGGTTGTAATGAGTGGACAGTGCATGTATGTAATCTTAAGAGCAGGGATAGAGAACTACAGCCTCTTAGATTTTGTCCAGCTCACCAGAGACTGTTTGTTTATGGCTGCTGCAAATCACAAGAATCATTCCCCCTTGATGGCTGCTGTCACAGTAGATCCTCTGAAGGTTTTAACACCAGGGGAATGGGCTCTAAAAAAGCCACTGCCCTCTGTGAGCGGAGTCCCCAGGCCTGCCTTAGTCATCCTCCTTCCTGGCCCCCTGAACTTTGAACCCCTAGCTAATATATATACATATATATATATCTCAGTCTATTTAATCATAGGGCATTTAACTAAATCAAAATACTACTTCATGCCCTAGTCAGTTTGGCTCAGTGGATAGAGTG
>NW_005356259.1:3287395-3308388 GCF_000412655.1 Myotis brandtii
AGTAGGGGGTGTGCAGGAGGCAGCCAATCAATGATTCTCTCTCATCATTGATGTTTCTATTTCTCTTTTCCTCTCCTTTCCTCCCTGAAATCAATAAAAATATATTTAAAAAAATACTATTTCATGATTGTATTTCTATGAATAAATTTGGAAGTTCTTTTTTTAAAAAAATAATTTTATTAATTTTAGAGAGAGGAAGGGAGAGGGAGAAAGAGATAGAAACATCAATGCTGAGAGAGAATCATTGATCGGTTGCCTCCTGCACGCCCGATACTGGGGACTGAGCCACAACCCAGGCATGTGCCCTGACCGGAATCCAACTGTGACCTCCTGCTTCATAGGTCGATGCTCAACCACTGAGCCGTGCTGGCCACGCAGAAGTTCTGGTTTTATAAAGAACACATTTGTTTAAAAAAGAAATTATACATATTTGTGTATATACATATTGACATTTTATTTACATCTATTACATCTTAATTTCTAAGGGAAAGGTGATATTTAAAGTTTAATAAAGTCTCAGGAGTACTATCTACTGCGTAAAAAATAATTAATTTCAGATGTAATTAAAACCAAACAAAAACTATTAGATACAACATTAGTTCATATTATAAACATGATAGAATATTAAATACTTTTTTGGAAACAGTTTTAACTATATACAGTAATCTAATAAATTTTCTTTAGATGTACTATTGCGGATACAACAGATATTCCACAATAAGAAGCTAATAATAATACTATATAAATGGAGGGATAAAGCAATATATCAAAGTAAAAAGAGAGAAGAAGAGCTGGTATGGTATATTAGAAACTTAAATTTTTTAGAAACTAAATTTTGCTGTTATATTGATGTTGCCTTAGATAATAATGCTATGTGTGAAAAATACTAAAATCTTGACTATTATGTGCTTTTGATGTAGGTCTTTGTTCTTTTAACGTAATAATTTAAATTTCACTTCAGCTATCCAAAATATTTCCTAATAAATTCTGTTGTTTCATTTCAACTATAAACATCAAGAAATTTTTAAAAATATTTTGTCTAAACTTATTGGTAAAGATACTAAGAATTTTGTTTAAACATGTATTTAAATAGATATAGATATGTAACATGGAAGAGAAACTATTTGATATGATTATAATAGAGAAATAAATGATAAAAATGGAATAAATTTATTTTTCTAGATAAGATTAGATTGCTATTTATTCTTTTTCATCATTCAATTTAATAAATTATAATCTTAATATTAAATTACTTTTAAATGGCCGAATTGCTAAGGTTACTTATTATTATTTTTTAATATTTTTATTGCTTTCAGAGAGGAAGGGAGAGGAAGAGAGATAGATAGAAATATCAATGATGAGAGAGAATCACTGATTGGCTGCCTCCTGCATGCCCCCTACTGGGGATCAAGCCCACAACCTGAGCACGTGCCCTTGACCGGAATCGAACCTGGGACCCTTCAGTCCGCAGGCCGATGCTCTGTCCACTGAGCCAAATCGGCTAGGGTGTAATAAATTATAATCTTAATATTAAATTACTTTTAAATGGCCGAATTGCTAAGCTTAAATGATCGTTCTTAACTGGACACCCACTAGCAATTAAAGCAATCAAAATAGAGGACCGAAGCAAACTCCTCCAACTTTAAAAATATCTCTAGTTTGCTTAAGTTATTAATATATTATTATTTAATATTTTAGAATATTCACAGTATTTCCTGGGGTTAGACAGAAACATGCCGAAAATGTTTGTAGTTACATTGTTTAGTAGGTAATGTTTTATTAATATCCTTTGAAATGAAAATCAGAGATAAAAAGAAAGGACAAATAGGAAGGGATTAAACCTTCTGTTTTGTGCTTGCCCCTGAGAAAGGCAGGATCGATGCCTCGCACCCCAAACTGCTTCAGATGTAGAGACTGATGCTCCTGCACACTTACAAAGAGAGAGCCTGAAAAGATGGATTACTCACCTAACGGTGCTAGCGTCTGTGGTGGGATGAGATGTCTGCGGCATAGTTCTCGCTCCCTAGAAGTTTATCACCTCCTGGCATTGAATTGGTTGCAGGATATCCTCTAGCATTTGCCTTGTGTGGGCTACATTTTCAACCTTGCCAGTTAAACAGTTACACCGTGGGTACCACTGTTTTAAGTCTGCTCATTCAGTGTTTTCCACCACTTGGTGTCCTAAGATAGCGTTTTGACCCCAGGCCCCCTAGTCTGACCATTGCTTGTCTAACGGGGAAGTAGGTAACTGTACAAGACCAATCAGCCCCTGTCTACTCCCCAGAAACTGAACTTTCCTAAGAGCAGACAGTATTGTTCTCTTAAGCATCGCCATACACTGAGCACAATGTTTTGCACACAGTAGGTATATATCCTATATAATAAAAAGCTAATATGCAAATTGACCGAACGGCAGAAGACCGGTCACTATGACGCCCACTGACCACCAGGGGCCAGACGCTCAATGCAGGAGCTGCCCCCTCGTGGTCAGTGCGCTCCCACAAGGGGAGCCACTCAGCCAGAAGCCCTGAGCCTGGCTCGCTGCTGGAGAGCGCAGCAGCTGTGGCAGGAGCCTCTCTCATCTCTTGGGGCAGTGCTAAAGATGTCAAATTCCGGTTTAGGCCCCAAGGTCTCCTGGACTGCGAGAGGGCGCAGGCCGGGTTGAGGGAACCTTGAGTGCACGAATGTTGTGCACCCAGCCTCTAGTTACTATATAATAATGCCTATTATATATAAAATAATAGCATTATCCTTAATGTGGCTGTGGGTTATAGTGTAGTTAATTAGGTGTCTAGGTAAGGCGTTTTCTTTTAGGTGTGTGATTCCTTGCCCTCACAAGCATTCTGCTTGCACCCAGGTGGAGTGAGGATGGCGGGTGTGAGCTGGGAGGAGAATAAGAGAACATTTCTGTGTGCTAGCTTTCCAATGCATGCTCTTACTTAGGCTCTGATAAGTATATATATAGAAACAAAAGTGTGTGTGTGTGTGTGTGTGTGTGTGTGTGTGTGTGTGAAGAGGTCAAACACTTATTTACCCTAAAGGCTTTTCCCTTTATTATGCAGTTTTCAGGACTGTTTGGAAAGTTAAAATTGGGAATTTCTGTAATGATAAGTCAGGCAAATCCCCAAATTCTTTATTTCTGACTCTCCTTTTTATTTCTGTGCTACCTCCCTCCCTTTATGCCACAAATACAGGTCCTATTGTTTTTAGAAATTTGACACTCTGGGTTTCAGCTTCCTTGTTTATAAAAGAGGATGTTGGGCCACATCTTTTGGAAAAAAAATATTTTTATTGATTTTAGAGAGAGAGAAAGGGAAAGGGAGAGAGAGAAACATAGATGAGAGAGAAACATCACTGATCCACTGCCTCCTGCACAGCCCCTACTGGGATCGAGCCTGCAACCCAAGCATGTAACCTGACCGGTAATCAAACCAGTGACCTTCTTGGTACATGCTTGGATGCTTAACCACTGAACCACAAAGGCCGGCTGGACCACATGTTCAAGGTGGCTGTCTGTGCCAATGTTGTATGACAACTAATGGAAATGATCTATAATGCTTTGGTGGTTCAGAGAATATTAAAAATGCTCTGGATAATGATAATTTATGTACTGATGATGATAATGTTTAATAGGTGTTATCATTGTGTCAAGCTTTGTACTTTATATATATCATCTCATTTAACCCTTACAACAATTTCATGGAATTTCTAAATTGTTTTCATGGCAGTTGTTAAAACATGAAGTTCAATTGAAAAAATGGAGAAACAGGATTAAAAGCAGAGGAGCTATTGAAGAAATCGTTTCTGTTGAACACATTCGGTCTGGAGACTATTTTGTAGGTAAAATTACTGAATGTGACCTTACACAGTTACCAGAAAGAGCAATATTGCAGGTTTGTATGAATTTATGTCTTAACTAGTTATTTTCACAATGTTTGTTAAAAGAGTGGTTTTATGAACCTTACATGAATGATGGAAGCCATACTTTGAGGAAATATTTTTTATAATTAGCTGTTGGCTATCTCATTTTATGGAGGCTATACATACATTTGGAAGCTATCAGATAAATATGACAATAAAAAATGAAGAAATTAAAGCTGTAGGAAATAAGAATGAAAATAATGTTTTTCATTTCTCCTTCAAACATATATTACCATTTAAGGTGCAACAGATTTTAGGTACATGGAAATCAGCCAAGGAGGGAGCTGGGCGGCGAGGAATGGGGGGTGCATAACTGCCCACACCTCATCAAACAGGCTTCCTCCAATCACGAGCCTCATTGTTACTGACATAAGCTGATGCCATAATTGGAGGTGGAGGTGGAGTGTGTGCAGATGCAACAGGGATGCGAGCGTTCTGAGCCCATAAAGATATCAAAAAACATAATTGATTGTGGGGATTAAAGAAATAAGGTCCTATTTGTTTTTTATAAAACAAAGTCCAGAGAAAGACAATGTAAGGTTGCCCCTCTACAATGTCAATAAAAATGTAATTCTTCTATGTTTTTACCCCACAACCCTTAGCACCTTTTTGCTTATTGTCTCCTGGTTATAATATGGCTACTCCATTTTCAGCCTCATGTTCAGCTACCAGGTCAAAATAAGGGGAAAAGTCACAGTGGTAGAAGGCAAAAAGGTAGTGTCTATTTTTATTAGGAAAGTCTTCCCCAAGACTCCAGTGTCAAGAATTTCATTGATATATTTTAAGCTAGAACTTTATCACCTGATCATGTCTAATTGCAAGATTGCTAGGCAGGAGGGTACTTTGAGAGGGATTGGGTGAGTTAATCAACCAGTTGGCCTTGTTACACCTGGATTGGAACTGCCAGTCATCAGCCTATTTAAAAGGGCATTCCTGCCCGGCTGGTGTGGTTCAATGGTTGAGTGTCGACCTATGAACCAGGTGGTCATGGTTTGATTCCTGGTCAAGGCACATGCCCAGGTTGCAGGCTCAATCTCCAGTACTGGGCATGCAGGAGGCAGCCAATGGATGATACTCTCATCATTGATGTTTCTATTTCTCCCTTTCTCTCTGAAATTAATAAAAATATATTTAAAAAAATAAAAGGGCATTCCACCTTGCCAGAAAAGATTAGTTGGTTGCAGTAAAAAAGCAAAAACAAAATAAACAACAACAATAACAAAAAAAATCCCACACACAACTACAACAGATAAAAAGCAAGGGAGTATTTAAGAAGTCAGTACATAAAGGAACTCTGGTTTAATGCTCTTCCATCTCCCAATTCAAAGAGACCAAAAATGCCAACTAATAAAGATCCAAAACACTCAGAGTCAGCAAACCATCTCATAATTTGACCCAGGGTCTAACAGAGACTTGTACATAGAAACTTCAACAGTTATGACAGGCTATGAACTTGTATTTTTTTTAAAATTTAAATTCTTTATTGTTTAAAGTATCAGCTCTTTTTTTAAATTAAATCTTTATTGTTTAGATTATTACAGTTGTTCCTCTGTTTTTTCCCCCATAGCTTTCCTCCACCTAGTTCCCACCCCACCCTCTGCCCTTACCCCTCCCGCAGTCCTCATCCATAGGTGTACAATTATTGTCCAGTCTCTTTCCGCACCCCCACACCCCTTTCCCCACAAGAATTGTCAGTCCACTCCCTTTCCATGCCCCTGGTTCTATTATATTCGCCAGTTTACTCTGCTCATCAGATTTTTTATTCACTTGATTTTTAGATTCACTTGTTGATAGATAGGTATTTGCTGTTCATAATTTTTATCTTTACCTTTTTCTTCTTCCTCTTCTTAAAGAATACCTTTCAGCATTTCATATAATGCTGGTTTGGTGGTGATGAACTCCTTTAGCTTTTTCTTATCTGTGAAGCTCTTTATCTGACCTTCAATTCTGAATGATAGCTTTGCTGGATAAAGTAATCTTGGTTGTAGGTTCTTGCTATTCATCACTTTGAATATTTCTTGCCACTCCCTTCTGGCCTGCAAAGTTTCTGTTGAGAAATCAGCTGACAGTCGTATGGGTACTCCCTTATAGGTAACTGACTTTTTTTCTCTTGCTGCTTTTAAGATTCTCTCTTTGTCTTTTGCTCTTGGCATTTTAATTATGATGTGTCTTGGTGTGGTCCTCTTTGGATTCCTTTTGTTTGGGGTTCTCTGCACTTCCTGGACTTGGAAGTCTATTTCTTTCACCAGGTAGGGGAAGTTTTCTGTCATTATTTCTTCAAATAGGTTTTCAATATCTTGCCCTCTCTCTTCTTCTGGTACCCCTATAATTCTGATGTTGGTACGCTTGAAGTTGTCCCAGAGGCTCCTTACACTATCTTCGTATTTTTGGATTCTTTTTTCATTTTGCTTTTCCGGTTGGGTGTTTTTTGCTTCTTCGTATTTCAAATCTTTGACTTGATTCTTGCGATCCTCTGGTCTGCTGTTGGGAGTCTGTATAATATTCTTTATTTCAGTCAGTGTATGCTTAATTTCTAGTTGGTCCTTTATCACAACATCGAGGGTCTCACTAGATTTCTTAAGGATCTCAATACATTTATCGGCGGTTTCCATAAAATTCTTGAAAAATCTTAGAACCGTGGTTTTGAACTCTATATCCAGTCGTTTGCTGTCCTCCATTTCTGTCATTTGTGACCTGTTTCTTTGTCTTCGCATTTTGTCTGCTTCCCTGTGTTGGTAGAGTGGTTTTGTGTGCTAGGTGTCCTACAGGGCCCAGTGGCTCAGCCTCCCCAGTTACCTGAGGTGGACACTCTTGGTGCACCCCCTTGTGGGCTTTGTGCACAGTCTTGTTGTAGTTATGCCTTGATTGTTTTAGGTGTCACTGGGAGGAATTGACCTCCAGGCCAATTGGCAGTGAGAATCAGCTGTGTCTGCAGTGGGAGAACTTCTGTGCTGAAGACACCCTTCTGGGGCAAGACTTGCTTCAGTGGGGCTTTGGTGCTCACTGAGTCTGCCCCCTGAGTGTGTTCCTTATGAATCTGAGGAGTTGTAATCTGGGTGGTCCCACTCTGACCACTGGGTACACTGGCTCTTGGATCTAAGGAGGTGCTAATTAAGCCTCTTCCTGAGGTTACCCAGCAGGAGCTATGAAGAGATATGCAGATTCCCCTTCCTTTTTTGGGGGTTTGGGGGTGCCCAGATGAGGCCCAGCTGTGAAGCAATGCAAGCTGCTGTGGGGCCTTGGGCCTTCTCTTGGAAGTTCTGGGTCTGTCTGGCCCAGCTGCAGTTTGTTAGGTAATTTTAGATTGCAAAGAGCCAGGGTATTCATATGCAAAAGCCTCTGTGGCAGCTTGGGTGCGGCAGGGTCTCAGGGAATCAACCGGGCGGAGCAAACAGCTGTGGCTGATCCTCAGTCCTGCCCTAAGAGGCCCCACTTCTCAGTATCCCGGTAATCAGTAATCGCTGCAAGCACCTCTGAGAGAAAGCCGCCTTCAAGTTCCGAGTTCTGCCCACTGCCAGACAGTCCAGTTTCTCCCCGTATGAGTCTGGGTCCCCAGAGCCATCCCAGAACTGGAGCTCAGCGCAGTCGGGGGCTTGTGACTCCCTCCCGATTCAAAAAGACAGCCTCGTCCTCAGTTGCCAGCCCTTGCCGCGTGCACCTCCATACCTCTGCACTTTACTTCCGCACCTCCTCTGAGTCTCAGTGTGCTTTTCTCTTTCCTTCTAGTTGTAGAATTTCCACTCAGCCAGCCTTCCTGTAGTTCTGGATGATGTCCGTTTTGTCTTTTAGTTGTATTTTTGAAGTTGTGGGAGGCAGCAATTTCCAGTGTTTACCTATGCCACCATCTTGGTTTTCTCAACTTGTATGTTTTTTCATAAAAGGTTTTTCAATTTGATAAAATAGTGATCAAAAAAAACAAAACAGTCCAGGCTGTTTCTCTGGAGAACTGGGTACATATCCTGCATCAGCCATTTATTAGTAGTATGACCTTGGGCAATTTCAGCCCTCTTAGCCCTTGCTTTTTAAAACATTCCCATCCTCATCTCGCTAGCCAAACTCAAAACTTATGGGGAAGAGTTTATGTTGGAATAATTGAAGTTTTAGAATTCCTTTTGGAAAAACCCATTTCAGAATGTCAGAGACATGTAGAATTATTTGGGATGTTGCTCGGAACAGTGAAAACCATGGCCAGTTTTTGCATTTTAAATATAACTTTCTGGTGTTGTCACAGATGGGGACTAGGCCCGCGGAGTGGGTTTGCCTCGGGCCGGCCTGCTGTGTGTGGGTTCTTGCCTTCGTGCAGGAAAGATGTCACAATATGAGTCCAGGTGATTTTGAGAGTAAGTTTATTAAAGCTGGGGAAGGCCCTAGGGTAGAAGAAGCACCAGGGGAGAGCCTAGGCCCTAGGTGGTGCTCTGCTTTGTTCCCTAGAAAGATTGCAGGGAAGAAGTGAGCCATGCTGTTAGGTCACTGGAAAATCAGAGAAAAGGGGAGCTGTTGAGAGAGGATCAGGGGGTTAGCCCAGGATGAGCTGCCACTGCCTGCTGCCCCCTGGTGGCAAGTCTTGTGGGGATCTTTAGAGTTTAGAAGAAAGAAAGTAAAAATGTCATGCTCGACAGTTTCTAGAAGCTGGAAAAGGAAAAGAAGTGGATTCTTTCTAGAGCTTCCAGAAGGAACGCAGCCCCGATAACATCTTCATTTCAGCTCACTGAGATCTGCTCAGACTTCTGACCTCCAGGACTGCAAGATAAACTTGTGTGTTAAGCCACTAAATTTGTGGTAACTTGTTACAGCAGCAGTAAGAAAAGCCCAATACGATAGGATATATTCTATCTATTTCCATTTGGAACATTACTTACCCAAACTGACATGTCGACTGTGAAGCGCATTTATTTAAAGCCTAGTTCATCTGACCCAAAAGTCTGTGCTCCTCTGCTCTGTTGCACAAGCTCTGCTCTTATTAAAGGATGACCCTGTGGCCCTAACTGGTTTGGCTCAGTGGATAGAGCGTCGGCCTGCAGACTCAAGGGTCCCAGGTTCAATTCCGGTCAAGGGCATGTACCTAGTTTGCGGGCACATACCCAGTAGGGAGTGTGCAGGAGGCAGCTGATTGATGTTTCTCTCTCATCGATGTTTCTAACTCTCTATCCCTCTCCCTTCCTCTCTGTAAAAAATCAATAAAATATATTTAAAAAAAAAAAAAAAAGGATGACCGGGTGGACTTTTCTCTTGAATGATTAAAAAAAAAAAAAGGTTCATGCCTGAGAACAGGCATGGGTGTGCTCCAGAGAGAGCCTGCCCAGCATCATTTGTCTTGAGGGGTTTTTAATCTCTCTTCTGGGGGCCAGAATCTTAGGGGAGGGTTTCAGCAGAATATTCATCAGCTTTCTAGGTGCGTTTTAAATGTGCCGATGCATCAAAATGAGTGTATGAGGGAGTTTGGGATTATCCTCTGGTCAGCTTCACTGCTTTACTTTTATCTTGGGTCTGTCTGTCTGTAATTGGGTTTTTGTTATTTGTTCCCCTGACTTCATCCATCCTTGGGTTTAGTGGCCACAAATGGCACGAATTGGGTCTCTGTTCTCTATTTCCCTGACCAGGGTGATTTAAGCTCTTTAATCTCTAGGCAGAGAGGAGAGGTATAAACCATTTGCTCTCAAGTGTCCTTGGTTGGGGAAGATAAGGCCTTGTGATTCACTAGCTGGCCGTAAACTGGTTAAATTGTTTGGCCTTAATTTTCTTGTCTCAGTTTTCTCATTCCACTCGCCCAGGAATTTTCCTAGCTTCTTACTATCCTGCCTCAGTATCACGTCATGGGTTACGATCCTGCTTCCGGTCCCTTCTTCCAGCCTGGTTTCCCCCTTCCACTTCCATGTGGAATGATGTAGAGGCCCTTGGGGATATAAGACCTACAGAGTCTGCCAGAGTGCTCAAACAGGCGCTAGAAAAGAACAAGACTTTTGTGTTAAGTTTTTGCCTTTTTCAGGAGGAACAGCTGAGGATCTCAGATATTAAATGACATCCCCAAAGTCACATAACTATAACTCTGCAACCAGAACCTGGTTTCCCTACATCCTTGGCTAGAATTATAGCCTCTATATCATTTTGTTTTTCTTCTGGAGAATTCTAAGGAAATGCAATATATATATATATATGAATATTTTACTCTTGAGACAAAAACAATAATTAAAAAACCATTATATATCTGTTTAATTGTACTACCCTTAAACAAATATGAGTAATAGTGTTTCTTTTTAAAATGACTAAATTTTGATATGATACTAAAGTACAGCATTATTTTTGGAGATATTCTTAAATTTTTCTCAACATAATAAATTGGTAATGTCCATTAAAAATGCATAGGTAGCTCAGCTGGTGTGACTCAGCAGTTGAGCATCAACCCATAAGCCAAGAAGTTGCTGGTTTGATTCCTGGTCAGGGCACATGCCTGGGTTGTGGGCTTGATTCCTGCTAGGGGTGTGCTGGAAGCAGACTATTGATGTTTCTCTCTCATCTCTCTCAGTCTCTCTCTCTCTCCTCTCTCTCTCCCCCCCCTCTCTCTCCCTCTCCTCTCTGTTCTCTCTGAAATAAATAAAAACATACTTTAAAAAATGCATAGGTAATAAAAGAGTGTATTTATAGAATAGTGTAAAACTAGAAATCAATGATTCTAACACTCATGTCCTGAACAGTTGATTTTGTTAAGCTTATTTTTGCAATAGATTTGCAAAGTTAATTTTTAAATCAAAGTTTTAAAATGGCATTTAGTTTGGTGGCTTCTCTTATTCTCAGGGAATTGAAAAACAAAGGTGTAAAAGCAGAAAAATATAATGTGAGTTGGATTTAATTTTATTTAAAAATTTGGAAGTATTAGTTTTTAAAATAAATGGAAATTTGTACATTTAGGTTGCCTGATGTTTTGAAGAAATAATTAAAAACAGCAATCTGGAATGGGATACAATTTGAACTTGGAAAACACATTTAAACTGTAGGCTTGCTTTTTGATCCAGTTACATCAACTCATGAAAACAAGTCAGGTTCTGTTTTATAATAATTTTTCTTAATATCACTTAGTGATGAGGAAAGGCTGTTTAGTTAGCAGATGGTAGGGCTCATACACTATCAGTCAAACTCAGAGCTTGTGGGAGGGTTGGCAAAGACCATTTTCCATGAAAAAGCAAGTTTTTTTGTGTTGTTTTTTTTTTCGTATGTGTGTAGTTTGACAAGGCATACAGCGAAAGCCTTATGGTGATGAATTTGGAAAGTCTAACTAATGTTGTTAAGTAATGTAGTTGTCTTAAAATGTAAAGTTGCTTGATTAGTTTAAAAATATAAGCAGCATCTTAGGGCTTTCATTTTAAACTACAACTTTTGTGTGTTTGTAAAAGATATATAGCATGTGGACTTGCAAAAAGTTACAAAATCACCTTCAGATTTTATAGTGTTGATGACTCATCTTCCTCGGGGAAAAAAAATTCAAAACCCTGGATAGCTATTAAAACTCAAACCGTGTTATAGGAGAAGAACCAGATGGTTCAGACCTTTTGGATTAAATTACTTAGAACTGCTAAACAAAAGAGTATTCTCAATGAGTTTTTGAATCCATGTTTTGATAACCTCAGGGGTCAGTCTGACCTCAATTCAACAAAGCAGAGAGCGGTTCCAGGTTTCACCGGTGTGTACGGTGTGAGCTACAGATAGGGAAGGTTCCAAAACCACATTGCTCTATGAGGCAACTGTGTGTGTGTGTTGGCTTGGCCTGTGGAATGGGTGAAAAAGCAGATGAAGCAAAATATCTGAAAATTGCTTTAGTATCAGTTAATTTTTGGTAGAGGATTGCCCTGCCCATAGACCTTGCCTTCATCATGTCAGTAATCAGGAATTCTATCTAAATTAAGAAGTTTATAAATGATCTTGCTGTCACATTTTAACGACTTGTAAATTGTACAAGATGCTACATTAATTTTAGCAAGAACCACCCTTGTGAAATGATACATCCACTTGTAGGATGAAAAACTGTATCACAGAAAGAGGCACGTGGACAAAGAGAGTGCGCTCTGGAGTCTGGGTGGCTGACTCTGTCACCAGCTGTGGGACTTCAGGCCTGTTGCTTAATCTTGTTGTTTCTAAACTGTCTGATTTGTAATGGGATAATAATAATATCTCTTGCATTTGCGATTGTGAGGATTAAATGTATTCATATACATGAAGTGCTTAGAACAATGCCCAGCATGTGGTAATTTCTCAGTAGAAATCAATATTATTAGCATGTTGAATTAGATGACTGAATGATGAAGCCACTGGGTGGGAAGTCATGAAGACTGGCTTCTGAACTTAGCCCCGCTGGCTTGCTGACTTCCCACAGGACACCTAGCTTCTCTCAATCTCAGTTTAAAGCAGTGGTTCTCAACCTTCCTAATGCCGCGACCCTTTAATACAGTTCCTCATGTTGTGGTGACCCCCAACCATAAAATTATTTTCGTTGCTACTTCATAACTGTAATTTTGCTACTGTTATGAATCGTAATGTAAATATCTTATATGCAGGATGTATTTTCATTGTTACAAATTGAACATAACTAAAGCATAGTGATTAATCTCACAAAAACAGTATGTAATTATATATGTGTTTTCCGATGGTCTTAGGCGACCCCTGTGAAAGGGTCGTTCGACCCCCAAAGGGGTCACGGCCCACAGGTTGAGAACCGCTGGTTTAAAGACTTTGAAAATCCCTAACAAAGAGAACGTACTTGTAGTTTCTTCTGTAAAATGAGAGGAGGGTGGGTTAGATGGCCTCTATGATTACTTCTAGCTTTAAACATCTCTAAATCTTGGCTGGAAACTAGCATCCCAGCAGAGGAAAATGTCAGGAGTGAATGCAAAAAATCCTAGAGTGCTTTGCTCATATTCTTGTCCCTGCTTGTAACTCTTTTCCATCCCACTGTTAGCTTGACTAGGTCTTTCTCGTTCTTTACATCTCAGCTTAAATGCCACCCATCAGAGTGACCTCTCCTAACTACCCAATCTAAAATTAATGCCTGGCTCTTTTCCTTCATAGCACTTCTCATTGTAAATAGCTATTGATTTTTAATAACACCTCTGTTTTTTTGTCTGCCCTTCTAAATTATATGTTTTGAGATTTTAGGAATTACATTTGTTTTAATTACTTATTGATCCTCGGCACCTAAGAGACTGGCACAAGCAGGCACTCAATCAAGATTTCATTTCATTTATTTAACCATTATATTGGATGCCTATAATGTACAAAGCGACGTTTCAGGCATTGGGGAAATAGCAGTGGATTAGACAAATAGCCTTGTTCTTATATGTTAGTGTGAGAAATCAGATAGTAAATAAGTAAATAAACACACAAGAACATGTCATGCAGAATTAATGCTATGTAGAAAATAAATCAGGTTAAAGGATGAACACCTTTACCAAAAGGAACAGCAAACAAAAAAAGCAAAAATAAGTGGTCCCTTGCTCAACAAAGACATATTTTGTACTAATTAAATTTCTTGGCTATCCCATGGAAAATGTGCTTCTTATTTTTTCTTTTAATTTCTTTTAATACGATATTGATATGCTTAATAAAAGTATTATGCAAATTAAAAGCAGACAAGTGGGACTAGATCAAACTAAAAACTAGACAAGTGGGACTAGATCAAACTTCTGCACAGCAAAGGAAATCATAAAAAAATGAAGGGCTACCTACCAAATGGGAGAAAGTATTTTCAAATCATATATCTGACAAGGGATTAATATAAAAAATATACAAAGAACTCTTACAACTCAATAGTAAAAAATCTAAAACAAACCAACTTAAAAATGGGTAGAAGATCTCAATAAACATTTGTCCAAAGAAGACACACAGATCACCAACAGACACATGAAAAGATGCTCAACATCACTAATCAGCAGGGAAATGCAAATCAAAGCTACAATATCCACACCTGTCAGAATGGATATCACCAAAAAGACAGCAAAAAAGTGTTGGTGAGGATGTGAAAAAAGGGAGACCCTATGCATTATTGGTGAGAATGTAAATTGGTGTAGCCACTATGGAAAACATTATGGAAGTTCTTTGAAAAATTAAACAAAAAATTATCATATGATCCAGCAATTCCATTTGTGGGTAGTCATCTGAAGGAAAATAAAACACTAACACAAAAAGATATATGTGCCCTGATGTCTACTGCAGCTACAATAGCCAAGATTTGGAAGCAACCTAAATGTCCACTGATAGATGAAGAGATAAAGAAGATGTGCTATATACACACAATGGAATATTATTCCGCCATATAAAGAATGAAATCTTGCCATTGGAGATAATTTGAATGGGTCTTGAGGGCATTATGCTAAGTAAAATAAGTCAGACAAAGAAGGACAAATATTGTGTGATATAAACAAAAACTAAAACCAAAAACCCAACTCATAGATACACAGAGAACAGGTAGGTAGTTGCTTGAGGCGGGGGGTGGGTGAAATTGGTAAAAGGAGTCGAAAGTACAAACTTCTGGTTATAAAATAAATAAGTCATGGGGATGTAATATACAGCATGGTGATGTCATGGGGATGATGTATACAGCATGGTGATGTCATGGGGATGTAATATACAGCATGGTGATGTCATGGGGATGTAATATACAGCATGGTGAAGATAGTTAATAATACTGTATTGTATATTGGAAAGTCGCTAAGGGAGTAGACCTTAAAAGTTCTCATCAAAAGAAAAAATACTTGCAACTATGTATGGCTATGGATGTTAACTAGACTTATTGTGGTGATCATTTTGCAATATATACAAAGATGAAATCACTATATTGTACACCATATTTAACTAATATGATGTTAAATGTCAATCACATCTCATTTTTAAAAAAGAGAGGCTGGGGTGTGCTAGACAGGGCTGTCAGGGAAGGCTTCTCTCTGCTGAATATTTGTTGAAAGAATTGAAAGAAAAATAAAGCCAAGAAAATGGAAGAAATATTTCAGGGCAGTTGAGTGGGTCAGTTTGGCTAGAATGGGGAATTTATGTTGGGAGTACAAGATATAAAATTGGAATGATGGGATGGGGCTAAATCGTTGAGGCCTTGAGTGTCCACTCAGGAGTTGGGCTTCATCAAGTGGGCAGTGACATGATGGCTGACTTACAAAGCTGTTTTCTTTACCCTTCACCTGTCTTCCCTCTCATCCCCCTGCCTTGTTTGGGTTGCGGGAAGGGGGTTTAGGTAAAGTCTGAAGGCAGACGGAGTCTTCTCTAAGAAGGAGCAGTTGGGTTACACCATGGGAATGAAAAGGAAGACTCGTGCGAGAACCGAAGCTGAATTCTGGAACCAGCAGTCTGAAATGAAAGGGCGAATGAAGAGGCCCACAGCATAGCATTAAGTCTGGGTGACTAGAGGGGTGGGGAACTCAGAACTAATAACCTCAGGAGCAGAGCCAGCTTCTTTATTGATCTTAAATGCATGACTCACACTACTCACCACTGATTCCTGACTCATGGGTCCTGTCTTGCCAAGTGTTTTTCTTTCCATACCATACAATGTTCCATTGAAATGGTTGGTTGAGCCTAATTCAATTTAGCAGTTTACCATCTGTTCTAGATGGCTTGTGATCTGCATGGAAGCATTTACCAATTAACTCAAAAGTCTGTGTTCTATGTTTGGAAGACAACTCTCCTTTATTGCACTACAATATAAAGTTAATTAGGAGAGAGCTGTCACCCCTACCCCTTCCCTGTGCCTTCCCTGGCCCCACCATCTCTAATTTCTTTCTTTCTATTGATTTATTCCCTCAGGTCTATAAATGTATTCTACTCACCCTATTACTGTAAGACATTTCTCAACCCTCCTCCTCTCTTGAATTAATACTCTACTTTTATCCCTATATGTGTTGTCAGACTTCTTGACTCTATCTCAAACCACTGAGAGGCCCAGAAAATGCTTTAAACAGTCTCTACCTGAGTGCTCCAAAGACACAGGCCAATCCATCATTTCCAAAGTAGAATTCATCATTTAACTTCCTCTAACTGTCTCTCCTCTATCCTGTTTCTAAATGAATAGCATTATCATCAACTTCACTGACCTAGCTAGAAATTGGAAATAATCTTTGACTTTTTTCTTTTATCTTTCACTACATTTTTTTAAACGTGTAATCTCTCTTATTTTCTCTTCTGCATTCCCTCTGGCACTCATTATCTATCAGTGAGATTGTTATTAAAGCTACTTCCTTGAGCCTTTCAACATCAACTCTTGACCTTGACTCATTTTTCATTTGCTTACCCAGAGCTATCTTTATCTTTCAAAAGTCACATTTATTCATGTCACT
Source organism: Myotis brandtii (assembly GCF_000412655.1). Lineage (NCBI taxonomy): Eukaryota > Metazoa > Chordata > Mammalia > Chiroptera > Vespertilionidae > Myotis > Myotis brandtii. The sequence continues at coordinate 3,303,646 of NW_005356259.1, forward strand.
TTGCTGCTTAAAATCTTTCTTTGATCCCCATCGGCTTTCACATGGCCCATAGGGCCCTTTATGTTCTAATTCCTCACTTCAGCTTCATTGTCTACCATTTCCCCTCAGGAATTCTTGGCTCTAGCCAGGCTGAGTTGCCTTTTACTGCCTTAAATTTGAATTAGTAGACTGAGTAAAGCAGATGACCCTCCTTAATGGACAGGCATCATTCAGTCCACTGAAAAAGGCTGAGTAAGAAGGAATTCTCTCTATACCTGACTGCCTTTGAGCTGGGACATCTCATCATCTGCTGCCTTCTGACTCAGATGAGCCTGGAATTTCTACCTTTGCCTTTTCTGGTTCTCAGGCCTGGACTCACATTTGAACAATACAGTTGGCTCTCTTGGGTCTCCAGCTGCAGAATTTGGACTTCTCAGCCTTCATAATATGGGGAGCCAATTCTTTATAGTAAAAACACCCAAAAAACAAAAAGAACCCCAAACCATATATTACATATATATGGTAAATACATATAAATCTATAAATCTATGTCTGTATATCTCTTGTTTCTGTTTCTTTGGACTAATGCAAGGACAAATGGACGAAGAAGAGAACCAGAAATGGGTGATCAGGGAAACACCAGGATGGGTAATGTGACATCTTAGAAGCTGGAAGAATGGAGGCTTTTCATTTAAAAAATACAGCTCTAGCCGGTTTGGCTAGGAGGTGGATAGAGAGTCGTTCCTCAGACTAAAGGATCCTGGGTTTCATTCCAGTCAAGGGCACATACCTCAGTTGCAGGCTTGATCCCAGACCCTGGTCGAGGTGCATGCAGTGTTAAAGAAAATCGGAGATGAACCAAGCAACGCTTAGAGAGATGGAGTTAAATTTATTATGATGATTACACGCGGGCCCAGAGAAAAATGTCTCTAGAATTCTGGGCGAAGTCACACAGGAAGTTTCCTGTATTTATATTTTTTTATTCTCTTTGTCTCCCATATATGGGGTTCTGTTCTGGTCCCCTTTGCAAGTTCTTAAAGAACCCCTATGTGCTGGGGCTTTGAGACCTCAAGCAAAGGCTTGGCCTGGTGCCAGCACTGATAACTTCGTCTGGGGAAGGTTTAATGGCCTCTCTGAAATGGGAGTAGTCTTATTTTCCTTATTATTTAAGCCAGCGAGCATTACAGAAGCCAAAATAGCAGGGTTACAATTTCAAACAGCAGTTTTTATATAAGATGGATGCTTCAGCAGGAGGCAACCAAGCGATGTGTCTCTCTCACATCCATGTTTCTCTCTCTCTGTCTCTCCCCCTCCCTTTCATTCTCTCTAAAATCAATGGAAAAATATCCTTCAGTGAAGATTAACAAAAACAATCAAACAAACACAAAACAATACAAATGCCAAAACAAAAACTAGGTCTACAGTAAATGGTTAATGTCATTGTCTTCCTGGGGTTAAAAGAAGGCCCTAAAGAAAAAGTTCTTAAATTTAGTTTCTAAAAGGGTAATATTTGTTAAATTTGATTAATGGATATATGTTTGTTATTAAATTCTTTCTCTAGATGCTTAAATGTTTCATAATGTTTTACTGTGTTTTGATCAGGATTTCCCAAATCTATTTGACCACATAATCATTTTCTTTCTTACAAAATATTTTAAAATTGTTTAAATTCTAAGTAACACATAGAAATATTGCTCTATATATCCCTGGGATTTGATGTTTGAACACTGGATACATATGGAATTTATGTACAAAACAATATTTTGACTTTTAATGGCATTTGGAAACATACTACAATGTTTTTTTAGGATATTATATTCTAGGTAGTATATGTTTCCTTTGAGAATAAGTTTATTTTATTTTTTAAATTTTAATAATACATTTTATTTAATCCAATATATCTAGATTATTATCATTTCTACACTTAACCAATACACAAAAATTGCCAATGAGATATTTTATATTCTTTATTTCACACTGTCTTTGACATCAAGTTTTTAATTTACGCTTTTACAACATTTCAATTCTAACGCTAAATTCTCATCAGATATACTTAATCAGATATACAGATATATCAGATATACAAATATAAATACAGATTGCATTTAGATCTCATGTCACACCTGAAAAAGTATTCACATACCCAGATTGCTCCATGTGTAATTAAATGTTTTCCAATAACCAAATAAAGCTTCAGATTTTAAATTTAAATTAAATTAAAAATTTTGGTTCCTCAGTCATACAAGTCACATTTCAAGTGCTCAATAGCCACAAGTAGCTGGTAGCTGTTGTATCAGATAGTGAAGAACAAGTGTAAATTGGGAAAAGACAGAAGAAGAATACAGAGTGAAAAACTTGGACATTAATCAATTAATTGTTGTTGTTTTTTTTGCCTTAAAATTCTATATGCATGAGAAAAAGCTCACATTAGGTAAATTTTAGAATATCTACTATTGTAAGCATTAGAAATAGTACCACATTAAAAATAAAATTAATGTCTATAGAATGTCCTACTTTGGGTAGGCAAAACAAGATAATTGCTAAGAACAGTCCAGGTGTTGTATCAATATTTAAAACTTTGGAAGAACATGTAGGTTAGCCATGGACTTGGATTGTTCAGTTGTTAAGTATTTTACTCTTTGGAATTCTATCCAAATGGGATATGGTTAAAACTTTCCCTAACTGTTTGGAAGTGAAAGTGTTGTTATACTTTTTTGACACGAGATGTTATATAAAAAGGAATGATTGGTTTAAACAAGGAACAGGAAACTTTTGACCGGTCAAGGTTTCATTTTGAATGAAGAGAATGGCTTCATTATACAACTGAGGTTTACTTTTGAACACATTTAGCCTTCAAATATATGGGTGTTTGCAGAATTTTCACATGAATATTTCTTGGGAGAATTTGTCAGCAAAAGTGAAGGAAATCATCATCACTTGTCAAGTAGTTTATGATTGGAAATTGTCTAAAAATTATGAGCATTTGGAAAAATGTTCAAAATAGTTTTTATATGCTGAGGACTGAATCTTATGCTGAAAGGTGTTTTATAAGTAAATAAACTCATTCTATTCTAGGCTGGAACAATCTATCATTCTAGAGTGGGGTAAAGTTTCTGTGGAAATTGCGTAGGGAAACAAATCCTAAATGTATAAAACTAGAGTGTGGATCGCAGCTCTGCATAACTGTGTGTTATGGACCCAATGTTTGTGTCTACACCAAATTCGTGTGTTGAAACCCTAACCCTCAATGAAATGGCATTAGGAGGTGGGGTCTTGGGGAAGTAATTAGGATTGGATGAGGTCATGAGGGTGAAGCCCCCCTATGGGACTACTGCCCTTAGAGCAGTGGTTCTCAACCTTCCTAATACCGCGACCCTTTAATACAGTTCCTCATGTTGTGGTGACCCCCAATTTCATTGTTACAAATTGAACATAATTAAAGCATAGTGATTAATCACAAAAACAATATGAAATTATATATGTGTTTTCCGATGGTCTTAGGCGACCCCTGTGAAAGGGTTGTTCGACCCCCAAAGGGGTCGCGACCCACAGGTTGAGAACCGCTGCCTTAGAGCAAGATGATTGCTAAGAATAGACAAAAGAGCTTCCTCTCTGCCTTGTGAGGAGACAGTAAGAAGGCAGCCGTTTGCAAGCCAGGAAGAGAACCCTTACTAGAAGGAGTTCAAAGTTCATCTCTTCCAACAGGCTCCTCCACCCCGTCAGTATCCCCTCAGTAACACACTCAATGCTCTATCGTAGTCAGCGAACAGGAACCCTTCCCAGCCAGCCCACTCTATTTTAGTCCTTCCTTGATGCTTCTCCCTCTGTGGAGATCCTTCTCCATTTGCAAGACATGTGCTGATATCCCAATACCAATCCAACACCACAGGGAATTAAGGAATATATTTATTTCTCACCACGAACATTGTAAATTTGTTTCTGTTGGAACTTGCTTGTTTTGGAGAGCAGAGGGTTACAACATCTTAAAATCATAGAACCTTTATGTCAGAAGGGACTAGCCTAGAGGCCTTTTCTCAGATAAAGCTGGAATCTGCCGATTTCCCCTCTCAGAGATCCTGGTTCTGGCACTTGAGGTCATATGAGAACGAAAATACTTGCTGTGCTCCTTGTGCTTCAGATCTCTTCCAGGAGTAGCATTCATTTGCACCTGAGTCAGGAGGTGCGAGGAGTGGACAGGCGGCTTGACAAGTCTCAGACTCGAGGAAGACTCTTCTAGCAGCTGCCTCTGTGTTCCTTAACTGGAATCATATACCAGCAGGGCTCATTCCAACAACTTAGAGGCAGAGCAGGCTTCCTTGCATTTGTAATTCTGCTTCCCACTAGGGTGCATGGTTCCTCTCTCATCTTTTGTCCTCTTTGTTACATCCCTTCATTTCTTTCATGACATGGGCTTCCAGTCCCCTTGCTCACCTTATTAGTTGTTCATGGACCCCTAGATGTTTTTCCTTCCAAAGATTAAAATTCCCCCTGGCACCTAGCAGGTACTGATACACATTGAATAAGAGCATCGAGTAGCCTCATACTTTATACTTATACTAGAAACCTGGTGCACGAAAATTCATGCACTGGGGGTGGGGGGCATCCCTCAGCCCGGCCTGCACCCTCTCACAGTCTGGGAGCCTCAGGGGATGTCTGACAGCGGGCCTAAGCTGCAGACTGGCCTCCCTATGTGGGAGGCAACTGGAGGGCTGATCAGGGGAGGCACCGGAAGTGAGCGGCTGGCCCTGTCCCCCCCATCACCCC
>NW_005356259.1:3308623-3344314 GCF_000412655.1 Myotis brandtii
TGTTCGGTCGATTTGCATATTATGCTTTTATTATATAGGATATAGTTTCACTGGCATATAGTTTTCTTAAAACTTCTTTTTATTCTCCTGTGCTACATCTTTCCAGTTTGGGGGTTAGGATGTCTTGCCCATGAGAATAACCATGCAGTGATTGTCTATGAAATTGAATTAAAAATCCACACTCACCTGCCTGATATTTTCCCCAGGTTTCCATGTTGGCAACAGCCTTTGTTTCTTATGGGATTGTTTTCTAGTCTTTTCAAGTATAAATGCATTTAACATTTAAAAATTCTCAATATATATTATACTACAATGGCATGACTTCCTAGGAGAAAGTGAGGTTCATGGTAATTGCACTTAAATTCTTTGCAAAGTTTATTCCACACTGAGATGTGAAATACTTGCCTTTAAAATATTTCTGGACAATACTCTATGGAATTAGTAAGATATGACTGTCACTGAGTAGGTGCTTAACAATAAGTGTAAAATGAACTAGTAAATAAATAACTCCCCACATATTGGAAAAGGCATTATATGGCCTTTTTAAGTAGCTCCTGTTTTCTCTACTATATAGACAAGAATGCAAGTGTACCTTTCAGATAAAAGTCTGTCTCCACTTATGTAAGAATCTAGCATCTATATGATGTGTAGGATCCAATTAGATAGAACTTCTAAAAAATTACAAATAATATCCTGTTAGGATTTGTAGTTGAAAATAATTTAATCACGTTGATGTGGAAAAGTAAACCCTTTAAACTTAACACTAACAATTACACAATGGCAGTACAGTCAGGGGTCTAGTTTTAACCATTTGGTCATGAGTCACAATAGTAATGATAAGCTTTTAGGTATGGCGGAAGCCTTGAGAGATCATCTCATCACAGAGCCTCATTTTGCTGATGAAACAGACTCAGAGGAGTTAGGTCACTGAACTGGGTTGAATAATATCCTCCCCAAATTCATGTCTACTAGTAACCAGAACCTCAGAATGTGATTTTATTTGGAAATAGGATCTTTGCAGATGTAATTAGCTAAGATGGGGTCACCCTGGAAGAAGGTAGGTCCTAAGTCCAATGAGCAGTGTTTTTATAAGAGACAGGAGAGGGAGATTCAAACCCACCCAGGAGGAATGAAGACCACATGATGACAGAGGCAAGGGTTGGAGCGAAGTAGCTACAAGCCACGGAAAGCCAGCGACCACCAGAAGCTAGGAAGAAACAAGGACACTCTGCTGTGCCTTCAGGAGGATGGCCCTACCAACGCTGTGATCGCACACGTCTAGTCGTCAGAACTGTGAGAGAATAGGTTTCTGTTGTATGAAGCCACCCAGTTTGTGGTCATTGGTCACAGCAACCTTAGGGAACTGAGCACATGACCTTCCGAGGGGCAGTGGCGATTCGGGAATAAAGGTCCAGGAAATAAAGGCTCGGTCCACCCAGAGCAGCTGTGCTCGAAGTTCTCCTGTCTACTTCGTGTGTTGGAGCTTACTAGGTCTTTTTTTATTTTTTAATTTTGTTTTATTGCTTAAAGTATTACAAAGAGTATTACATATGTCTCCTTTTTTTTTTCTCCCCTTGACCTTCCCCTGGCCTCCCCTACCCCCCAGTGTCTTGTGTCCATTGGTTATGCTTATATGCATGCATACAGGTGGAGCTTACTAGGTCCTAATGAGTTCTCTTACAGTGTGAAGCCCTTAGGGCGTTGCTTCCTGCCTTTCTCTTTCTCTAAGTCAGGGGTCCTCAAACTACGGCCCGCGGGCCACATGCAAATACAAATATTGTATTTGTTCCTGTTTTGTTGTTTTACTTCAAAATAAGATATGTGCAGTGTGCATAGGAATTTGTTCATAGTTTTTTTTTAAACTATAGTCCGGCCCTCCAACGGTCTGAGGGACAGTGAACTGGCCCCCTGTTTAAAAAGTTTGAGGACCCCTGATTTATAGGAACTCATACAACTTAACAAAAGGAAGATAAACAACCCAATCAAAAAATGGGCAACAGACCTAAATAGATACTTTTTGAAAGAGGACATAAAGAAGGCCAAGAGATATATGAAAATATGCTCAAAGTCACTAATCATCCAAGAGATGCATATCAAAATGACAATGCAGTACCATCTCACACCTGTCAGAATGGCTATCATCAACAAATCAACAAACGACAAGTGCTGGAGAGCATGTGGGGGAAAAGGAACCCTCCTTCTAGCCACTGAGCCAAACCAGCTAGGGCAAGTTATGGTGCTTTAGATAAAATTCCTATCTTCAGATAAAGTTCCAGCACTTAGATCCCTGCTTCTGCGATGTATGGATTACATTATCATTATTAATAGCAAAAAATGCTAAGTGGAAGAGTTACATCAAAATTCATATTTTTCAAAATGACATATTTCTTTCCTTTGTGTTTAGATTTTCTCCAACCTCAATTTAAAAGATATGATAATTTTTGGTCAAGTTTGTCATGCCTGGATGGCAATGATACAAAATAGCACATTGTGGAATCATGTAAGTAGTCACTACCTGAAGCTGTGTCTTTACTGTCATGTGCTGCTGAACACATGGGGATATGTCCGAGAAATGTGTCGCTAGGTGGTTTTGTCATTGTGTGAACCTCATCGAGTGCATGCGTTTACACAAACCTGGATGGTATAGCCTACTACACACCCAGGCTATCTGGTATAACCTATTGCTCCTTGGCTGCAAGCTTGTACAGCATGTTACTATATAAAACAACATGAGATTAAATCAAGCACAAGAGAAAATGATGCAATTAAAAGATGTGGCAAACACGAGATGTATGAGGCTGCTGCCTGGCGTAACACAGCATCCTGTTTTACAGTGAACTTTTTTTGTGTGTAAGTAGGAGTACACACTAAAATAATGATAAATAGTAGAATAAGTACCTAAACCAGTAACATAGTCACTTATGATCAAGTATTATGTCCTGTGTGTAATTGCATGTTCTATACTTTTATATGACTGGCAGCACAGTTGGCTTGTTTACACCAGCATCACCATAAACATGTGAATAATGTGTTACACCACGATGTGACAATGGCTACGATGTCACCAGGTGATAGGAATTTTTCAGCTCCATTATAATCTTATGCAACCACCTTCGTACATGTGGTCCACCATTGACTAAAATATCATTATATGGTGCATGACCGTATTTTAGTCCTTAAAAGAGAATGGACTGCTATAAGCCAAATGCAGTAGTGACTGCCTTCCTTCCCCTCCTCACTATGTGGCCACCAAGAGTAGGTGCACTTATTTCTCTTGTGCAGGCATGATGAGCCTGAAAGATGAGATAAAAAGGCAATGTTATTTTAAGAGACACATTATTAGTTTTTTCTAATTTAAATGGTAGAAATAAATTGAATATTATTTTTGGATTGATACAAAGTTCTATTGTACCTGTGAGGCTTACCAGTGCCTAATTCAGGATGCTGCAGAGATAAATAAAAACCATGCAAGTAAAGTTCTGAGTGTAGAGCCTGTATGTAAGGAGCATGAAATAAATATCAACTAGATTATTTGTTCAAAAGTATAACAAAGCAGCCCTTAATATGGCACAAAGGAAAAAAACAACTGAGCATGAAATAAGGCTAAAATACACAACACGTAAACAAAGCTTGTTCGATATTCTCCGTGTGTTTGCATGCACACAGACACGCATCCACCTAGGCATTTTCTGATATGGACTTTCTAGGCCGGTACCTCTGTACCCTTCCCATCCTACTACTTTTGTACTGTTCTGGTAACTTAGAACATGCCTGTGTTTCTCAGTCCAAAAAGACATTGGCGAGAGGTCTCAGCCAACAACCAAAAATAAGCATGTATTATCCCCGATGACTCTCTATTCTGTTTCATGGATGATGCTTTAATCTCAACAACTATGATCATGTATGCCATCAATCAGTTTTGCAGTGGCAACATTTCCTCTGTTGCCTAAAGTTCAATCAATAGCTGACTTTGCCACTGCATTCTGACGGCTGATGATTGGAGGACTCATGATATCATGTGCTTCGACTCACCTATGAATAAAAGGCCAGGGCCACTCTGCAGCAACTCTAAAACTTGCACAAAAAAACCAGCAGGAGTTGACAACATGTCCGAGGCTCTAGTTTGATAAGTCACCTCAACATTTTTATATCCCATCAGAGCACCATTCCATTGCTTGGCTGTACTGTTGTGCTCTTACCTTGTGCCACAATGGCAAGAAGAAAATGAGCTTCTGTCTTGGGTAACCCATAATGGCTAACAAATTAAGTATTCCTGTCTTAAATTTATTTTTAGTTTAAGGCAGTTACTCTCAAACTTGAGCATGTCTCAGGATCATCTGAAGGGATTGTTAAAACAAATTGCCGATTGCCACCCACAGAGTCTCAGTAGGTCTGGCGTGGGGCTTGACAATTTTCATTTCCAACAGGTTCCTGGACGATGCTGATGCTGCTGGTCCTAGAACCACACTCAGAGAATCAAAGTAAAGTGGGGTTTAAAGTAAGAAATCTCCCCCAGCCCGTGTGGCTCAGTGTTGAGCATCAACTATGAACCAGGAGTTACCTCATGTTTCTATTCCTGCTCAGGGCATATGATCCCCAGTAGGGGGCGAGCAGGAGGCAGCCAATCAATGATTCTTTCATCATTGATGTTTCTATCTCTCTCTCCCTGTCTGAAATTAATAATATGTATATTAATAAATCTCTTACTTAGTGACAGATTGGGGTGTTACTTTTTTCCTTTGGAAAAACCTTAAAGAAGAAGAAAAAATGAATTCAAATGGTCTGGAAGGGAAAGAATATGTACAATATCAATATGAAGACAAATACTTCAGAAGCCTGGCAGGAAAAAACAGCACTTCTACTTAGAGACCTCACTGGGTAGATGGAGCATATATGAGCACATGGCCATGAATAACAAAGCCAGGATAGGAATTTAAGTTTCATTATGTTCAGCAAATTTCCCTTTCCACAATTCTATGTTGCCTTTCATGTTCAATTACTTTTTTGCCTTTATTCATGAATGCTCAAATGTGGCACAGCTATAACAAGCATTTTAGCACTAAGAATTGCTTTGTTGAGAAGGCAAAAATTTGAATGTTTATAAACTTACCCTTTCAACTGAAAAATACTACTAATACTATGTTATCAATGTTATTGTTTATCAACTAGCCCTGGCCACTCAGAACTCACATACACCTCTGTGCTCTTCAATTTTACATACGATCAGCCAGGTCCATTCAGGCGATTCTTTTCTCTAGAATAACGTCCAAATTATAACTTACGAAAAGGTCATTATAACCGCACACTCTAAATTGTCTTTCCTGTGGTCAAGGACCCAGCAAATAGTCTGTGCTCATAAAACAAAAGGCAGAAATATTAACCCAGATTGCATTGCTACTGAAGTGGGGGAGGGCAGCCTTGGGCTCACTTGAGATGATGGGGGTGTCCAGTCCACTCCAAGATAACTGATCGGGTTGGGGTGGATGTGAGGCTGCCAACCCTCACAGCTGTTGACCTGGACCGGACATTTTGAATTTGTTTTGTAATTAAACCTAGGAATGACCATGAAAAACAACAAGAACAAAAGGCCCCCAAATGAGTGATATTATCAAAAATGTTTTAGTCCTTGATGCTTTAAAAATATTTAAAAATTTTATATGCCTAAGATCTTTTTATTTCTTGATATCATCTGTTTATCCTTTTTAGATTGATTTTTCCTCAGTAAAACATACCATCATGGATAAATATGTAGTGCATACTCTGCAACGGTGGCGTCTCAATGTGCTGCGCTTGAATTTTCGTGGTTGTCCTCTCCGATTGAAAACTTTGCGATTTGTCAGTAAGTATGTTAATTACAACTGTTTCGCTTTCTTGTATTTTAATTAAACAAATGTAAAGAAAAGTAAAAAGAAAATGGAAACCTGGGTTACAGTCTTAGGCCATAAGATTGACAATTACAAGAGTATAAAAAGCTTATAATGTAGTCAGCTCTTACTGGATTGTATATCCTAGGAGTTGGTTCTTTCTCTATTCTAATTGATCACTTTTTGTGTGTGTCTGGCATGTGTTTATCTATATATCATCAATTTATCTCCTAACATAAATAGTAGAAGAACATAGTCTCATTTTAAAAGTTCTAATAATATATAGTAAAATCAAAATTTCTCTCAAACTCATACACTTACTAAAAGATACTCAATCTTATGTTTTCTGTTTTTTAAATATGTATTTACATATCTGTGACTAAAAAGACAGTTAAAATTTTTAACATGAAAGAGGCCATATTAGTTTATATTTTCCTTTGTCTCTTAGGAATATTTTCATGCCAATACTTATAGATCTACCAAATTATTTTATTATTATTATCTTTTAATTTATCTTTATTGTTGAAAGTATTACAGAAGTCCCCTTTCCTGCTCTTCCCCCGCCCACCCCATTAACCCCCTTACACAATGAAATAATTACTCGGCCATAGAAAAGAATGAAATCTTACTATTTGTGATAGCCTGAATGGAACTAGAGGATAGTGTGCTAAGTGAAATAAGTCAGACGAGAAAGACAGATGCCAGACGATTTCACTTATATGTAAAACCTAAAGAACGATATAAATGAACAAACAAAACAAAAACAGATTCATCGATACAGAGAATAGACTGATGGTTGCCAGAGGGGAGGGGGCTTGAGGGACTCAGTGAAAAAGGTGAAGGGATTAAGAAGTACAGATTGGTTATCAACTGTATTTTACTTCCCAAAATAATTATTGGGAAGGAAAGCACAGCATAGGGAATATAGTCAATAATCCTACATAATAAAAGGGTAATATGCTGATTAGACTGGAGGACCTTCCGGATGAAACCGGGGCTGCGAGGGAAGCCGGTGCCGGCAGCCAGGGGAAGGAAGGCCTACTCTTGTACGAATTTTGTGCATTGGGCCTCTAGTGTTCTAATAACTATGCACTGTGCCAGGTGGGTATTGGAAATATCAGGGGGAACACTTTGTGAAGTTTATGACTGTCTGACCACTGTACTTTACACCTAAAACTAATTCAAAATAATATTGGATTTCAACTGTAATAAAACAATAATAAAGCGCACTCTGCAGTCCTGCACAGCAGAGAGGGCTTTCAGTGGTTCTCAACCTTCTGGCCCTTTAAATACAGTTCCTCATGTTGTGACCCAACCATAAAATTATTTTCGTTGCTACTGCATAACTGTAATGTTGCTACTGTTATGAATCGTAATGTAAATATCTGATATGCAGGATGGTCTTAGGCGACCCCTGTGAAAGGGTCATTCGACCTCCAAAGAGGGCGCGACCCACAGGTTGAGAACCGCTGGCTTAGGTGGACCTGAATCCTAGCTCTGCCACCTGTCAGCACTGTGACTTTGTCCAAGTTACCTAAGCCTTGTGTTTCTCATTAGAAAAGGCAGATAATATTACCTATCTCAGAGGACTCTTTTATGAATTAGAAATAGAATATGTGAAGCTCTTAATATAGTGTCTGGCATCTAGCAGGTACTTAAGAAATGCTCATTACTATTTGTCCTATCCCATTTCCTGTGTTTTGGGAATTGGTGCAAGTATCAAATAAGACCAGTTGATAAACATTTTAGGAGTATCTTGATATGAGAAATAAAAATGTATTCAACTCCATGTGAGTAAGAAATCTGTATAAAAAGGAAAAAGTGGGACTTTTAGGAATATGTACATATTTCTTTCATTTTACTTTTCTTTCTAACAGTACAGCTGACTATTAAAATGCAAACTGGCTTGGGGTGCGGGGTGTCGGTGGGCTAGCGGAGGTCAATGGCAGGGGGGAAGGGAGAACATATGCAATTCCTTCAACAATAAAGATTTTTAAAAAATACAAACTGATGGGTCAGGTTCCAGGTATTTCCTCCTTTTTTGGGGGGATCTGTTGCTCTCAGTGAGTTAATTTTAACCTGCAAACCCAAATGATAGGGCCTCTTAGGCACCAGCCCTCTCTCATTTCCTTTGATATAACTTTTTCTTTTTTTGTTTCTGCTTTATCCCAACTCCTGCCCTGAATCCGAATTTCATCCTTTGTTTTATGCTCCTTGAACGATCAGTTTAGCAGGAAGGGCTCAGCCCCTTCCCCTTAACAGATGGCTTCCTAGTCTGAATGCTATTGAAAAACCAGCTCTGTTTTCATTTTCGCTGTATTGACACCTCTTCGGGGCTCATGATTCACACCCTCTGCAGCCCCTCCTCATTTTCTGACCTGCCTCCAACATGATTCTCGGATTCTCTACTGTTGCTCGTGACAATTCTCCTTCAGGTCTAGCTTGGCAGTTTTGCAAGAATCAACGAAGAGTAGCTGAGGATTTGGAATGCACAAGAATCAGAAATGGAAATTTATTCAATGTATAAGCTGACTTATTGAAAACAGGTGGGGGTGGGGACGGGGTGAGGACGGAGGGGAGAGAATGACATTTTATTATTACCAGGCATTTGTATCTTTTCATTTTGATTGTGTTTAGATATGTCTGTGCAGCTATCAAAAGGCATGTAAAAATGAACATTTTAAAAATTATTTTTAAAAGCAGTAAAAACATTTACAACAGGACATTATGAAATTCTAATGTCATTAGAAGCCATCTTCTGCAGGCTACTAGTTTGGAATCATCATCAAAGGCTGTTCAGGCAAACAGGATGAGAGTATTTCCTTGATTACTCTAATAATAAAAAATAATTAAAGAAACCTTCCTTTAGTTGGATAACCCTGCATAAATAGGCAACACAGTTAATCAAAATGTAAACATGTGGTTTTTTTTTGACACCAGTACAGCAAATACATAACTAGTTGCAACTAGAAGAATCTCTAGATTATCCCACTATAGTGATTCTTACACTTTGCTTCTTTGCTGCGTGCTCCCTATGTATTTTTTCCCACTCATCCTCTTCTGTATCCTGGTCAAATGTTTCAGGGTATGCTGGCAATTTGTCTTTGGGACATTCTTCATAGTAACTCCGAACATATTTCCCCACAGACCACCCCTTGTATTCTTCAGGCATTTTGCATTCCAGGCCATTATAGTGGACGTTGTAGTGGTGCTTTAACCAGTAGTAGAGGTAGTGGATGTTGTAGTCACATCTCCAAGGGTTATCTCTGAGCCACAAGAGTTTCAAAAAATACAAGTCTTCTAATACTCCATAGTCAAAGTTTTGCAGGCTGTTGTTCGATAAATCTAACTCTTCTAAATGTGTGAGTCCTAAAAAAGCAGCTAGAAACAAAAAATATTTATTAAACCAATGAGTAATTTATTGGGTTAAATGCAATTGTATGCTGTTTATAAGAACAAATATGTTAAAAAATAAGAGACTTAATTTATCCTGTTGAGAAGAAAATATTTTATCCCCTCCTTTTTCTCAGAGCACATACTTCAGAAAACTTGTAATGCTAAGTACTTTCTCCTCTCTTTGAAGTGTGTACATATCCTTTAGAAGACTAAGGCCTGTTGTCAGTTTTATGAGTCAGAATGTCTTTCTCAAGGACCTGGAGCCCCCCTCCTTGAAATGTAATCATCGAGAAAGATAGCACCCCTCTCTCCCAGTTTCTGTGGGAGGGTAGGAGCCTTGCACCACATTGCAAAACTACCTCTTGTCATAAAGAGAAAAGTTTGTTTTCCTCTTGATAAAGCCAATTCACTAACACAGTTGGTCACCTCAATCACCAGGTGAAGTTAGGATTAACTGTGTGTGACAAATGCTGCTGTCAAGTCCTCTTACTCGAGGACTAGCTGTCACTTATCCTGACACAGGTATGCATTGGATTGTATCTGCTTGGCTATGCAAAATGTGAGAGTTTTTCTGTCTTTGCAATCTCTTAGGGGATTGCCTGTGATGTGCATCGCCGTCTGGTTTAATGCTTTTTTCTTTCTCTACTATTTTTGTGGAGAGGATTTCTGTGTTGGGAGAACATTTTGTGGTGTCCCCCCCCCAATTATTTATTTATTTTTAATCTTTATTGTTGAAAGTATTACATATGTTCCCTTTTTCCCCCATCAACCCCCTCCAGCCCATCCCTGCCCCCCACCCCAGGCCCTCACCTCCCCATTGTCTGCATCCATAGGTTATGCATAAATGCATACGAGGTCTTTGGTTGATTACCTTCCACCCACCCACTCTCCCCCTGCCTTCCAATGAACAAAATAAACAGATGAATGGAGTGGATCCAGAGACATGGAAGCATGGAACAGGGCATTTTGGTTTTAACCGTATTTTCCTAACAGTACATGCATCCAAATGAGAAGTGCTAAAATATATTTTTACTCAAACAAAGCTTTCCCCTGGATTAAATGGACTAGAACACAATATTTTATATGCTTAAAATCAGTTTTAAGTTAGCTTTCTAAAAGATGTATTTTGGGCTCACGTGTATTTTTATGCTCACTGGAAAGATGCCACAAAATCAGCATGAATTAGGAAAATATTTCAAATGTAAGATAAATGCATATAATATAAATGCATAAAACATGAAATTGTCTGGTGATGATTTGAAAGCTCCCTGGGATATCAGTAAACTCTGAAAAATGTCAAAAAACAGCCTTTTCCCAGGTTAGAGGGAGGGAATTATATTCCTGTAGATATTTCTGTAGAGTCTAAAAACAAAACAATTTTATCAACATTTTGAAAACATCTGGTTGTGTTTTGGCAGACTATAGTACTGGGTAGCTATCAGCTTTGAATCAGATGTATTTAATTCTGCTGGGGAATGGATACTTAAAACAAATATCAAAGACATAACACAAAATAAGACAACAAGAAGCTTTATATTTTTTTAAAGTAAACAAATTCAAACCTAGATTATCCCTATTTTAGTTGATGTGGACTGACCCTAAAATTTATACTTCAATCCCAATTTCAAATATTTCTCATTGATTTCAAACATTTTCTTATTGCTGTTTTAAAATACTCTTGTTAGAGCATAAAGTGTTCTTATTTTGAATTTGGAAAACATGTCCTCATACTAATACCATCAAGCATTTTCATATCATTTGTTCTCAGACAACACCCATAATCCCCCCTCAAAAATAACTCTATTTGAGTACAAAGCAAATAATTGGGGGTGTGGGGTGGGGAGAGCAGGCGGTAGAAAGGAGCAAAAGGTCAGCTCTTGTAATCTTTGTTCTGAAGATACTGCATTTTTTTTCTATTTGCTAACATTTGTGAGTCAATGATCTCAACAATTTACTTTTCTTAAAACAAGTCAGCCCTTCAGATTGAAAGCATGTGTAAACATTCCTAGATTTTATTTTGAAAGCACTACAGTTGTTACTGAAACCATCTGAATCCAGGCACGTTGAAAAGCTAGTTTTCATTTGTTTCTTAAGGGAGGTAAAACCCCTAGTAGGTTGTCCTCTTTCCCCTTCTTTACAATAATATCTGTAATTTATGAGATTGTCGTTCACACCTCCTAAAGACTGGCAGATCTTACTGCATTTGTATCCACCAGCACAAGTCGTTATGTAAGCCTACTTTGGCAGGGTTTCATCTCAAAGGCCTCAAAATATAGAAGGTCTTTTATTTTAAAACTCCTTTAGATCATTTAAAGTGCTGAGATACTTTTTTGTTCCAGAAGATATACAAAGAAAAGTGGTTGGCATTTGGTAGGTGTTCAATACACATTTGCTAACGTAGAAAGTACTTTCCTGGGATTGAATTGAACAAAGGAGAAAGAATGCTACTGCTGCATTTTACAGTGTGTGTCAGCAAGGAAAACGCAGTGGCTGAACCACATCACAGGCCCTCAGGAAAGAAATTCCCAGCGATGGAAAAGGAGTCCTCTCAATTATAAGAACTTCGTAACTGATGAGAGGAAAATACCCGTAGAAGTACAACAAACCCATTTTGTACAATTATCTATTTCTGTGTTGTCATCTCTTATTTTTCTCCGGTTTTCTTTATATAATGTAGCTTTATTGTAATTAAAATATTGTTTGCATTATTATGCACTACTTTAATAAATGTAACTTAAAGTCTCTTTTAGAGATAGCTCGAAAACTTGTTTTCATGGGTACTTTTTTATTGTTGTTAATCCTCGCCCGAGGATATTTTTTCCATTGATTTTTAGAGAGAGAGGAAGGGAAGGGGAGAGACAGAGAAACATCGATGTAAGAGACACACATCAATTGGTTGCCTCCCACACTCGTCCCTACTAGGGCTGGGGATGGAGCCTGCAACCGAGGTGTGTGCCCTTGATGGGAATCAGTCCCAGGACCCTTCAGTTCGCAGGCCAACACTCTATCCACTGAGCCAAACCGGCTAGGGCTGCGTGGATACTTTTGATAGTTGGTTAGCCAAGATCAGAAGGAAATTAGACACTTGCCCAGGGACCTGGGACAAGGCATGCTTGTCTCGAGGGTCTTTGGTTCTCCTGGAGCAAAAGAAGGTCCCCACCTCCAGGTCCTTCACCCCGTGGCCTGGCTGGCCTGCACATGAGCATGATTATTGCTTCATTTGGGAGAAGAGTTGTCTCTGTAGCAATCTTACTCACTGTGAAGTGAAAATTGCTTTGACCTCACAATTTAAAGATACTCCCAAGTTTACATTATCTGTACAGACTATATATAAGTGTAGCGTATTGTTGTTCCCTTGAGAAATGTTTTAAAAATTATGGTTTCTTAATATTTTGAAACCATGTTATTAATACTAAAATATACCTGTGTAGTTCTAGAACATTCATTTTCAATTTTCACTTCTATCTTGTTAAAATCTTAATGTTCTATTAATGGCATTAAGTTACCATTAAGAAAAGCAGAAAATTGTGCTCACAATGTTTGACATTAACATTGCACTTTTAATAGTATTAATAACCGTTTTTTATAGATAAGACTTTTCAAATTGAAATAGCACTGTGAAGGCACGTAGAATATGTATGTTACAAATCTGACTAATATTGCAGCAATTCTCAGTTCTTTCTAAATCCATTGTGTAATTCACCACTCTTGTTTTTGCCAGAGGCTTGCTTAGAAAATAGAGAAGAGATTTGAAAGATGGGAAGAACTGATCTTGATCTAGGATTAGATAAAATGTGACTGGCTCTGGTTTGAGGACATTTTATCTTAATTTATGAACGTGGTGCTTAGCAGATTGTTTCAAATTTACTTGAAACAAGTTTTTTTTTTTTAAGTCCTACTTTAAACAAGTTGGAACTTAATGAATAGCAAAGAAAATGCCAAATCTGAATTTCCCTTTAAAAATCACATTTAGAATTTCACTAGCCATATATTCTTTTTTTGTATTCTATAAAACACTCTTATTTGAACTAATTAAACAACTGTTGCTTAGTAATATATAGTATTACATACTTCATAAAACATTTCTGCAAATATTTCTGAGTGCTAAGCAAGTTTTAACCTAATCTAATCTAACTAAACAAGTTCTAATTAAACAAATTCTAAAATAATCACATTTAATTTAAATTCAAACATCGTATTATAAAGTTTTTTGAAAACTAAATTGTATTTACTATAAATGTTGCCATAGGAAGAAAAAATAGACAACACCTGTCACCGGTTAAAAGGGCTAGTCTGTGGAACTTACCAGGATCGATGAATTCGATGCCATTGCTGCTAAGGTTTAATTTCTTTAGCTCATGAACATCTTCAAACTCCTTGGGCCGAAGTAGGTTGATTTTATTGTACGACAAGTCAAGTTTAACAATATCTGGAGGGATATTGTTTGGAACTTTCTTCAGCTCTGGAAACATGAATAATATTCAGGTTATCAAGCCTCCTCTCGCTCCCTTTTGCTCTTACCATTCTTACACCTGTGTGATTGAAGCATCAGCTCTTACAGAGAAAAGGACAGCTCAAGCCAAAGAACGCCCGAAAGAAGAAGCCTTAGCATGTGCCAAATTCTACCAAGGCCTGTGAGCCAAGTGCATGACACTTAAGGAGCCGCTCATTGCCGAGCTGTTCAGAGAAACTTCCTCAAGGCAGCGGCGAGAAATCAAGGGAACAAGAGGCAACACAGCTCAGCTGGCTCAGTCATCAGGGGAAGCCCACGGTGGGTTCAGGCCTCCTGCCCATAGAATCACCCAGGAAGCTTAAAAAAAAAAAAAAAAAAAGCTAAAATGAAACGCAGCAGTTCCAACCTTCTATTTGTGTTTCTACTAGAAATTATTGCCTCTTTGATGCATCTTTATTTTATCCTTCTCCTCAGCCCAACAAATAAGCTCAGGTCTCTCCACCCTAAAAAATCAAACAAACAGCTTGGTGACCCTCAAGCTGTTATCTTATTTCTCCTTTTCTTGGATGCTAACATGCCAGAGAGAGTCGTCCTGACTTGTTGCCTGTGCACCTCATCTCGCACTTATTCTCTGAATTCTTTGATTTAGTTGATGCTCCGTCACTCCCGGACCCTTCCCAGGGACAGCAGTGCCGGAACAATAGTACCAGTAGGTACACCAGCGCCAATGCTGCTGCTACCACAGGCTACGCCTCTGGAAGAGGAGGCCAGGTGATAGGTTAGTAGGAAACCAAGGCTCACCTCGTGTATCTCCTACTCTTCATGTCTGCCTTTAAACCATGCTTTTTCAAAAATATGAAGTGTGTTTATTTCATATTTTAGCATAATGCTTGCCCTTTCTCTTATCCCTTTGGAAAATATTCTGAAGAGATCTTATCCCAAATAAATAAAATCAGAAATGAAAGAGGTGAATTAAGTAGGGCAAGTAAAGTCAGGTTCCTTTTCTGTTCCCACAAAAGGAAACTAGAAGAAACAAGTAAAATGTCCAGATTCATTGATACTTGAGAAATAGCATGGCCCCCAAACTTCCTGAATAAGTAGAGATGCTTTGAACTGGGTGGAGTAAAATAAATGCATGAAAGGTGGTAGCCATTTATCCATAATGCCCCTTTTGGTACAGAATAATTTAATTGTTGATAAATTCTCCCAAATATATATATATATATATATCCCTCTGTTATTTATGATTTCTTAATCCATAGTATAGTTACTTTCAAAAAGACTCAGGCTTATCCCTCCCTCCCCACCTCCCACTTTTTTGTTGTTGTTGTTGTTACTCTTCACCTGAGGATATTTTTTCTATTGCTTTTCAGAGAGAGTGGAAGAGGGAGGGAGGGAGGGGAAGAGAGGGAGAGAGAGAAAGAGAAACATCCACATTAGGGACACAGATGGCCTGGTTGTCTTCCACACCCACCCCACCTGGGGGCAGGAATTGAACCCAGCCCAGGTACCTGTCCTTGACTGGGAATCAAACCCACGACCCTTCGATGCACAGGGTCCAAGCTCTAACAACTGCGCACACCGACCAGGGCTTTCTCTACTTTTAACAGCTCAGAATCCATGGTCTTTAATGGGATGATATTGGTAGTTCTTTCTTTAGTATCCTTTATTTTTCTGTTAAATTTGCTTTCTCTTCTTGATGGGATCTTAGTATCAATGTGTAGGAACTGTTCTAAGTTCTCTAACAAGTATTAAATGACAAGAACCCTACGAGCTAAGCAGCATTATTATCATTCGATTTTTTATTGTCTTTAAAATATTTTTTATTGATTTTTTTTTTTTAGAGAGAAAGAGAAAGGAAGGAAGAGGGAGAGAGAGAGATATAGAAACATCGATGAGAGAGAAAGATCAGAAACATCGATTGGCTGCCTCCTGTATGCACCCCGACCAGTGATCAAACCTGCACCCTGGGCATATGCCCTGACTGGGAACTGAACTGGTGAACTTTTGGTGCATGGGACGACACTCAGCCAACTGACCCACATCAGCCAGGGCATATTATCCTTTTATAGATGAAGAAACTCAGGCACAACTTGCCCACAGTCACATTCCTAGGAATTAAACATAAACATATTCGCCCAGAATCTATGCTTCTAACCACTATGCTCTGCTGCCTATGCATGGCACCTTTCTGTTTCATTGATGTTGTTCCACCTGCTTAGAATCCTCAAGGTTGGCATGAAGAGTGAAATAGGGGTAGGGGAGAAACTGGGGTCAGTCAATATATTGGGATGGCCATGAGACCTTTCTGGCTCTGTACATATTTAAAATAACATCTCCCTGCTTTCAAGTGGGTAATAATAATAATAATACCATCATTCCTTGCTTTTTCTCAACAGTAGTTATCAACTACCCTAGTATACATTTCAGTGATATTTTTTTTTTTATTTCTTACCCCCTCCTCACCATGGAAGCTTCATGAGGAAGGCTTAGAACAATGCCTAATCCTATATAATAAACCCCTAATATGCAAATCTGAATGGCAGAATGACGGGAGGAAGGACCAGTCGCTATGGTGTGCACTGACCACCAGGGGGAAGACGCTCAATGCAGCAGCTGGCCCCTGGTGGTCAGTGCGCTCCCACAGGGGGAGCGCCGCTCAGCCAGAAGCCGGGCTCATGGCTGGTGAGCACAGCAGTGGTGGTAGAAGCCTCTCCCGCCTCCACTGCAGGTGGGTGATAAGGAGCGAGGGTGTCCTGGACTGCGAGAGCCCTGGACTGCGAGAGGGTTGTCTGACTGCCAGCTTAGGCCTGATCCCAGGGGGGACAGACATCTGGCAGGCGGACATCCCCCAAGGGGTCCCAGACTGGAGAGGGCGCAGGACGGGCTGAGGAACTCCCCCTCCCCCTCCAGTGCATGAATTTCATGCACCGGGCCTCTAGTATATCATAAATAAATAAATGGTATGTGGCAGACACCTTTTAAAATGGCACCTAATGATCCCCTCTACTGCTATTCATACCCTTGTGTAAAACCTTCCCCTTGAGTATGTGTTGAACCTAGTGATTTGCTTCTAACAATGCAGCAAATGTGATGGGATGTCCCTTCCATAATTAGGTTACAAAAAATTGTGACTTTTGCTCTGCTATCAGACTCTCTGTTGCTGGCTTTGATGATGAAAGTTGTTATGGTGGAGAGGCTCACATGGCAAGGAATTCAAGGTGGCCTCTGGCCAGTAGCTGGCAAGGAATTCAGGTCCTCAGTCCAACAGCTCTTAAGGAATCAAATTCTGCTAGCAGCCGTATGAGCTTGGAAGGGAATCCTTTCCCAGTTCAGCCTTCAGATGAGATCACAGCCCGGAGCCCTGGTCAACACCTTGATTGCAACCCTGTGAGAGATTATGAGCCAGAGGACCTGGCTGAACCACGTCTGGTTTCCTGACCCACACAAACTGTGAGATAATAAAGTGTGTTGTTTGAAGCCTGGAAGTTTTGGAATAGTTAGGCAGCAATAGATAACTAGCCCTTGGTAAATAATAGGAGCTCATTAATGTTTGTTATGTTTAATGATTCAGGTTATATATTGAGGCCTCTTCTAATAAAAGTACTTTGAAAATTTGGAGTGATTTTATTTCTGTCCTCCAATATGACATGGTTCCGTTTGACCTAGGGCTGTATCTGTCAACATGCTAAAAGGCGAAAGATTTTTAAGAGTTAAACTTATTATAATGGTGCAACAGTAGGGTAAACCTCCCTTTAGGATCAGCAAGACCCTAACTGGAGAGCTATGGTCTCTCTTGGGCACTACATGTAAACAAGGAGATGGAGATCCTGGTGATAATTGGAAACCACAGAGACAATTGAGAACAGACATTAGAAATAATTTCTTGCACCGTGTGCCCATCACGGTGTAATATACAGATCTTGTGCCCTAGCTGGTTTGGCTCAATGGATAGAGCGTCAGCCTGTGGACTGAGGGGTCCCGGGTTCGATTCCGGCCAAGGGCACATGCCTGGGTTGTGGGCTCGACCCCCAGTGGGGGGCGTGCAGGAGGCAGCCAATCAATGATTCTCTCTCATCATTGATGTTTCTCTCTCCCCCTCTCCTTTCCTCTCTAAAATCAATAAAGTATATTAAAAATATATATATACAGATCTTGTAACATAGAAATTCACACCTGAAACATATATGTTCACATTGACCAATGTCACCCCAATGAATTAAAAAAAGAAAATTTCTTGGCATTTAGCATTTGGAATATCTATTGAGAATGGCTGTCACATCTTCTTAGAAGGCTTTTAAAAACAGAATAGAGCTTTAGTTTGAAATCCGGAATCCCACCTCTTCTCACTTCTTCCATTGCTACCACAGTGGCCCATTCCACCATCACCTCTTATCTGGGTCATCCCAACAGTATCCTAAACCTATGTGATCCTGTTAAAATGTTGTAAGTCAGATCATGTCCGTTTTGTCATTTTCCCAGATGACTTCCACCCTCCAGGTGGCAGAATCCTGCAGTGGCTTTCCATCTCACTATGAATAAAAGCCCAAGTCCTCACCAAGGCGCTATCAAGCCATTAAAGGCGGTAGGTCTTCCTTGTCACCAGAGTCAGCATTTTCTAGGTTCTGGAAAGCAGCCTTTGTATCAGGACTGACTTACTGAACCCACATCTGCTGGGCTGAATCTGAGACCACTGGAGGACAAGGGTTAACCACAAATAAATGGGTAGAAAAAATGTTTATGAGAACACCCTGAAACCCCAGCTTAAGCAACGTGGCAGACCTGTGGATGCTGGAAAAGGAACATGAATTGCAGAAACAACTTTGGCATTGTTAGCAGCAGCCATGAGTAAAAACAGGATCCATAAGTAATACCAGGAATTGCAAACCAAACCTTTTACTAGTATGGCTTAGAAAAATCATAGAAAAATTTTATTGCATTGATGAGTATAAACAGCTCTTTAGTTCTTTTGCTTTAAATTTGAATGAGAATTGAAAATATTGGTGTAAAGCATGCGTGTCTTTTTAAATGATTTATTTATTTATTTATTTTTATTGTCTACAGTTTTACATATGTCTCCTTTTTCCCCAATTGACCCCCCTCCCCACCCAGCCATTCCCATTCTAGGCAAGCCTCCACCGCCCCAGTGTCTGTGTCCATTGGTTATGCTAACATGCATGCATACAAATCCTTTGGTTGCTCTCTACCCCTCCCCCCACAACCTACCATTTGTCTCTGGATCTATTCTTGTTCATCAAATTATGTTGTTCATTATATCCCACATATGAGTGAGATCATGTGATATTTATCTTTCTCCGACTGGCTTATTTCGCTTAGCATAACGCTCTCCAGTTCCATCCATGCTGTAAGCATGTTTGTTTTGATAAAGATTACATAAATACAAATTTCCCCAGGCCAGAGGTCAAATTTGGCCAGCGCTCCATTTCTAGACCAGACACCACATGGTTAATTGCTTCCACCTGAAATTCTTCGTAAACCCTCAACAAATACCATATTTACTTGATTATCACCCCTGACAAACCTTGCCTCTTCCCCACCCAAGCCTTGCTGATTTTGAGGAGGAAACTGGGAAGTTTTCTCCATGTAATTTCCCATTTAATAGTCTATCTTGGTTGTCAGCAATGTCAGAACTACTCTGAAGGCTTAGTAGTAGTGGGTAAAGAGACATAAATGGGCCTGTTTATTGCAAATAAAAAAATGTTAATTATTGTTTAAGCCAGTGGTGAAATTAACTTCAGAGGCTCCTGGGGACAATTTATAGGCATAATTCTTCCCAGTCCTAATCTTAGAGGTAAAATGAATCCTTAAAACTGGTAAATTATTCTGGTAAATGTGAAGCTAAAAGGCAGTTTTAAAACTGCTACTTTCATGTATTTTTGGCAAATCAATTTACCTCAATATGGCATAAACATGCCTTTCAACTAATCTTACATTTATTCCCTTTGAAAGACTAACTTTTGTTGGCAAAGTGCCTGTCTCCCAGTGAATAAGGCTATTATTTATTTTTCTTACTGTCAGATGTTTAAGGCAGAAATAGTGATCTTTGAGGTCTATGTGGTCATATTGTGGTCAAACTGGCACATATTAGGGCACCCTACACATACCATCTGACTCATCATCTGTCAGCTGGGAGAGGCACAACTCCTGAGCTAGGGGATCTGTATTCGGGCCCTTGTGTGGTACCATGTGCAGGGTCCACTGTATAGAGCCTAAGGAGGAGGGTTCAAATCCTTATAAATTTTCCTGGTTAACAGATGTACCCAGAACATTGAAGGGAGAGATGACATTGCATAGGGCGCAATGGCGTGGTAACTGTTGGGGACTGCCTGTGTGGCCTTAGGAAGACAACCTAACTTCTCAACACCTCAGTTTCCTCATTTATAAAATGAGGATAATAGTCTTGCTTTTAAGGTTGTGAGCAGTACATGAAGTCATGCATGCAGCTGCTGTCTTAGGCACACCAAGCACTTAGGTGACAGCTCTGGTTCATTAACATCACTGCCAGCTTCACTCTTGGTGGCATGTTTCAGGCTTCTTTAGAGCCTGCATAGTGTCCGACATGTGGTGAAATTACTACATCCTGGCAGGGAGCTCGAGACGAACATGGCAGGACAATTATTCCCAGCATTTGACACATTACCTATTTATGGAACGGGATAAGGAAATACAGTGAATTATATTCAGATTGTCATACTTGAAGTCTAGACATGATTTTTAACTCCTATGTATTTTGATTTTTAAAGTTTACTTAAATTACTGCTTTACCAGCACAAAGAAAGCAGCTTAGTTATTGTCATCCATCTAAAGCACATGCCCTGGGCCAAGCAGCACCAAAAGGCATTTAATAGACAAGATCTTTGCCTTTAAACATACAGACATCAACGATATACTAAAAAATTAAAAATAATGAATAGATTTATATTGATTATATTAAAAGACAAAACTACTCTTCATTTTATCTACATTTTAAATCTAAAAAGTATAGCTTCTGATTTATGTATTTTTTAACATGTGGAGGAACTTGAGTTGTCTTTTAGTGCAATGCCCTATGTTATATATGCTGTGTATGTCATTAAATTTTATTTATATTGTTTCCCAGTAAATAGTATGTGTATTTTTAAAGCAGGGGGAATGAATTTATGAGCATATATGGAAGATTGTATTTAGACAATAAGTGGAGGAAATAAAGCAATAAAAATATATTTGTGTTTTTGTAAGTTTATTTTTGCCAAGAGAAAGACAAAAATATCATGGAAAAAGGACAAGGGCAGAAATAGGCTCATGGGAGTGGGAAAGGCCCAAGAATAGAAAAGCAGTAAAAAACAAATTTCCTAACAAGTTATCTCTTCTTAAATGAAAATGTAATCTAGCTACAGAAGTCTTTAACTTTGTGTTATTGGAATTTTTTTCTCAGATAATTAATAAACTTAACTATACCTATTTACTCTTTACCACCTGATGCACCAAGTGCAAATTAACTTTATTTTGAATATAGAACCTCAGCAATATCAAGTAATTTTTCTAACCCAAGTCTAGGATTAGTAGCTTTGAATTAGTTTTTATTTTATTTTATTAAAAAATATTTTTATTGATTTCAGAGAGGAAGGGAGAGGGAGAGAGAGATAGAAACATCAATGATGAGAGAGAATCATTGATTGGCTGCCTCCTGCATGCCGCCCACTGGGGATCAAGTCTGCAACCTGACATGTGCCCTGACTGGGAATCAGTGACCTCCTGGTTCATAGGTCGATGCTCAACCACTAAGCCACACTCACCTGGCTAGTTTTAAAAAATATTGTTCAAGTTTCTAAGCACTACAAAGGAAACCCTAGTAAAACACACTCCTCAGAATGAAGCACTACTCACCATAACAATATTTGGGAAATTCCACCCAATCTGGCCACAGGGGCACTACATACTAGTATACTGACTTTTCTGGAATTCTCTAATGCTTCCATTGTTCATATAGCTGCTTGCTTGAATATATAATTTTAGAAGACAGCAGGATCAAGACCTCGCTCGGCCAAGTGACTTGACCTCCCTGAGGCTCATTTCCTCAACTGTAAATGGGTAGTCAACTGTGGACAGGACTGTGTGTGGAGTACCTGGAACACAGGAGGTTCTCAATTAATGAACACTCTCTTAAATCCAGGGGACCCCAGAATGGCATCTCCCGGGTTACAATGCTGTAATTGCTCTGCTATAGCATCAAAATGTATACAATTCACAGGGTGTCACAGTAAGCAAACCTTTCCAGGCCACATGGCTGTGATGTGACCCAACCAGGTGCCACCTTCCAGAGTCCAATAGAAGGGGGCAGGGCTTGAGCATGACCTCGCTGACAAATGAACAAACTTCCTGCTGGCTCAGTTTGCCTGTTTCTTCAACGTCAGCAAATTCCTGCCTATGGTTCCCTTGAGAGGAGCCAGAGTCTCTATGTTCTGTGCCTTCCCTTTTAGTTCTTAAAGAAACAAAACAAAGCAAAACCTGCCCCCAAGTAAGTGGAAGGAATGACACCATGCCCCACAAGACCCTAATTCAATGACATCTGGCTTTAATATAATATTACAACTAAGTTATTAATCCATATGCATTATTGAGACAGACACTGTCCTATGGCTTGTTACCCTAGGGTAGATCAGCGGTTCTGAGACTACACTTTGAGAATGTCTTCACTAACATGTCAGCAGCATTACTAAAACCTCCCTTCTGTTTTAATTCATGAATTTATCCTGTACGTGCAAATCCTGCACAGTACTAGCCTAAGATTATGTGGGAGAAAAAACCCAGTAATGATTTTCAGGAAGCAGGTAATATTCTGGAAAGATTCCCTTAGTCTCATAGTTCTTTGATTAAATACTTTTAACTTAGTTTTTCCCGCCGTGTTTTTGTGTGTTTTATTTTGGATAACTTGGGGACAATTAAGACACAGGATGTTAGCCAGTGCTTATTAAACCTGAAGACTAAACTATGAGCTACACCATCGCCGCATTCCACTTGGCCTCCCTCTGACAGCGCTCGCACCAGCCCTGCTCTGCACATGGTCCTCCTTGAGGTCGTCATTTCCCCACACATGCACACCATGTTCTGCCTTCACGTGGGCTAAGTCAGGTTATGTAAACAGCATTTGGCACTTGCTTTTCATACCCACTGGTTTGCCGACATCAATTAAATTACATCAGATTTAAGATGAAAAGAATTCCTTATAGCCACAGCTTTCGGCAAGCGAATGAAAGCAGGGCCCAAATTGCTGTCCCTCCCACCCTCCTGTAATGTCCCCTAAACCACCAACCATCTTGAGTTTGGACTCCAGCACTGTCATTGGAGAAAGATTTCTGGGGGAAGTTACACCAGAAATTCCAAGGCATGGCTTGGTGTAGGAATGAGTTGTAAGATTCAAAGAACATTTTAACTTGCCCATGAAAAAGAAAAAGCAAGAAACTTTACACACTGACCGGTGTTGGCTCCACTGGTTGGAGCGTCATCCCATGAACCAAAAGGTGGCAGGTTCTGATTCCCCATCAGGACACATACCCAGGTTGCAGGATCAACCCCCAGTGCGGGTGTGTTTGGGAGGCAACCAATTGATGTTCCTCTCTCACATCGATGTTTCTCTCTCTCTCTCTCCCTCTATCTCTCCTCCCTCCCTCCCTCTCTCCCTCCCTCCTCTTTCTGAAATTAATTTAAAGAAAAAGAAACTTACAAACCTTTTCTTTTGCAGTCCAGTGTTTGTATGGGAAACACGTAAATGTGGCAAAGAGAAGAGTCCATCTCAGGCTTGATAACTGGGGGTCTCCCTGACACTTGGGGTTTCGGGTCCAGTTGTTCCTTTTCTTCTTCATTACACAACTCTTCTGATTTTATCTGACGCAGCTTTTTATTTTTTAGTTCTTGTGGGCTTTCGCACTTGGCATAGTTCCCCAAATTTCGGTTCTTTGGGATCTGCAGCATTGAAATAAGCGTCTCTATGTCACAGGTACAGTGCCAGGGGTTGTCGTAAAGGCGCAGGTAGCTCAGGAGAGGTGTGTAAATGAACACTTCTTCGGTCAAGACTTTGATCTGGTTATGCTGCAGTAAGAGCGTGGTGAGTTTGTTTAAACCAAAGAAAGCCTCACTCTCAATTTTGGAGATCTCATTCTGTTGCAGATCCAAGCTTTTCAGCCTTTTGAACTTGGAAAACATGCTGTTCTTCAATATGCGGATCTTGTTTCTTGCTAACAACATGTGCAGCAAATCGTGAGGCCAGTCGGGCAGCACATAAACTAGTTTTCTTTCTTGACAATCTAAGTATTTCTCATGAAGATACGTGTACACTTCGCAGGGGAGGCCCGGTGCGTAGCGTTTGACCGGGCTGGAGCCCCTCCGGCCCCCACCCACCCGGCCAGGATTCGCTCGGCTTCTCACACCCCCAGGGTTTGCCTTGCGGAGCTCAGCGGCTTTACAAAAGAAAAGCAGGATGATGATGGTAACCACGCGCATCCTGACATCCAGCTGGCCCCAATTACTTGGTATGACAGATGGAACAATGAAAGTATTCCTTTGAAATCCAAGTTTGGGTAATCTTAACTAATGCAGATCAGAACAAAGAGATCCAACTGAGGTATGGTAGAATCCCTAGGTTGCAGGAAAAAAAAAACATTAGTTAAGGACATTGTAAGCACCGTTATTGACAAATAGCAGCTTTTTTTCTTTTTTAAAAGCAAGACATTCCAGATAATAAAGGCATATGCAGAGCAGTGGTGTATAAGGCTCTGCACCCTCCAATTGCCTTGTTTAGTGGCTAAATGTTGGAGCCCTGAGCATGAATCAAGGCCCTCCTAGTTGCTCATCTCTGCAACCTCAGGCTAATTACTTCACCTCACCTTCTGCATCTGTAAAATGGGACTGAAGATACCTCTAGTATTGTTGAGAGGATGAAACGGGCTCCTGTGTGTGCCTGGTCCAGGGCAAGCACTACACAGTGTTAGGCTTAGCGCTGTGAAAACCGAAACCTGTAGTTTATTAGCACATTGGATTCAAGAATTAAAGGGTTTCCTCCCTCTTGCAGCCTTGAGATGTGCAAAAAAGAGAGGACTCAATGGCTGTCTTCCCGAGCTTATTCTTTCATTTACTGTCTCCCAACCACCAGTCATGTTGAATGTGGACTCCAGAAGGGTAAACTGAACTGTATCGGTATCCCCGGCTCAAGGTCACCTTCTCAGCAATCACAGCTCTGCTGTATTGGAAGCCACACCCCTTGCCATTCCCGGCTGCTCTCCACCTCTTTCTTGTTTTATTTTTCTCCAGAGCACTTATCACCATCTGTCAAAGCAGATATTTCTTTTGTTTATAATCGTCCCACCCCCTCCCCCCAAACAAAGATGTAAACTTCATCAGGGCAGGGATTTTTGTCTATTTTGTTCACTGTTGTATTTCTGGCACCTGTAGAGTTTCTAGCATGAAGCAGATTCTTGGCAAAAACTTGTTGAATGCATGAATTACTCTCAAGTAACTATTCTATAAAAATCTTAATCTCATAAACTTAGTTATTATATTTGGGAGGCAATCTATTTTTTCCTTAGCCAGCAAGTATTATTGATGACTTCCAAGATCTGCACATATTAAAGAATTGTCTCCATTTTTATATGAAAGAATGGTTTCCATTTTTTTCATCCTGAAAGTGGTTTTGGTTTGCATTTATTACTTAGGACATAGTCCATTCTTGGCAGATGAAGAAATGCTCAAAATGGATTTATAATTAACAACATTTCTGTTGTTATTACTGTGGGGCTATGTGGTTATGAATGGCAGATGTGTTTTCTACTCATTGGCCGTGTGAATGCCAGGATCACTCCCTAGCCTAGAGTTTTCCTTCTTGATGGGTGTCCTCCCCCTTCTTTGCCTCAAGCATTCCTCCTGTGTACTGTTTGTGTTCCTGCTCCTAACTGCTACTCTTTTGTCTCAGATTTGGAGTTTTATTTCCGGTCAGTCTAAACCCCGAGTGTTGACTGTGTGTCACGTTCCTGTCTAGCTCTGTGTGCATGTCTTGTCTTCCTTGCAAGACCATAAGCTGCACAGTTGCCTCTGGTCCCAGGGCTAATCAGACACTTGGCCTTTCTAACCCTCCACTTCTCTAATTGTAATTCATCGCAAACTGTATGTCAATTTAACCTAAAAAAATCATAAATGTTTTGTTAATTACTATACTTGCTGAATTATTTATGACATGCATGCTGGAGTATTTGGAGGAAAGTATGCTGATGTGCAACTTACATTAAAATGCATAAAACATAAGATGGATTGAGGGATAGAGAGATGGATGTACAAGTGGATATGTGATAAAGCAAATGCAATAAGATGTAAATTGTAGCATCTAGGTGGTGGGTATATTTATTGTACAATTCTTTAGTTCTCTCAACATTTTTGTATGCTTGAAATTTTTCATAATAAAATGTTAAAAGGAAACAGAAAACAACAACAAAAAATGAACAAAAAGTCATGCCACAAAAAAGCAGGTTGGTTTTCGTCAGCGCTTTGAAGCCAAAAGCTCTAAATATATGCTGTTTTCCACAAAGTAGTATTTTTCTCTTTTCCGCTTCCTTCTGTAATCCTCAAACAATAATAAACATGTGTATATATTTTAATTTTAAAGCCAAAAGAAATCGTTTTTCTGGGAAAAGAAACCAGTACTTAGAATAAGACTTGCCAAGGTTTTTGTGTCCTAATGAATACATCGCATTGAATGTAGTATGGAAAAACTTTAAGTTTAAACATTTGTAATATGTTGTTTAGTGATATGTCACTTGTTTAATTTAGGCCTCTGTAAAAATTTGCAAGAGCTGAATGTCTCTGACTGCTCAACACTCACGGTGAGTATAAGAAGCTTATTTTACTGTTGTTTACATAGCTTTGGGCTTGCTCTGTTGGAGTGCTAATACACAGAGGTGTTGCCAAAATATATGCCTATGTGCTCATTTAGGATTAAATATGGAAAAAAAGCAAACTATGTTAAACTTTGGCAAGAAATGTTATCCTACTTATATAATGCTGTTATTAACCCTGTAGATATATGTCCAACATTGGAGTCTTTGGAAAGTGGAAACAATTCAACAATTACACAGACATGAACTCTATTTATATTTAAAGCCATGTGTATGTGAGACAGAAAAGTTGGGACACTGCAGAAACAATAGGATCATTGTCATGGTCTTCAAGGTGGCAGTGCCAAAGAAGATGGGAATGAACATGTGAACCCAGCCAACTCTCTCCTGGTCCGGCTCCAGGCTTTCCTCTACCTCCAGTCTGTCTCCCACCCTGTGAGCACACTGATTCTCTCTCTAAAAGGCAGATCTGACTATTTCATTTCCAGTTTCCATAATTTATACACATACTCACCATTTACATTATTGGATAAAGTCAAAGCTCTTTAAAATTACTGTACCTTGGAGACCCTCTGTGGTCTTGCCTCTGCCTCCCTTTCCAGCCTCATCTTGCTCCAAACCCTGCACACACATTGTTTCAGCAACTACAAGCTGCTTTGCTTTCTTTGCTGGCTCGCCAGGCTGCTGCTCACTGCTTTACCTTTGCTCAGGCTGTGCTCTTCGATTGGAATACTCTTTCCCTCAGTCCGCAGGGAAAGCTTAAAGGCTTACTGTAGACACCACCGCCTTTCCCAAGACATCACCGACTCCCAGGGAGGAGTTTGCTGCTGCTCCTCTGGGTTCCTGTCCTAGGTAGCCCTAATCACAGTGGTTCTGCCTCCTCCACAACCCAAGAGGCCCAAAGGGCAGGAGATGTGTCTCATTTTTTTGGGGGTAGTCGTAGCACAGAGCACAGGCCTTGCATAGGAAATACACTATAATACAGAGTGGGGCAGAAGTAGGTTTACAGTTGTGAGTATGTGAAGCACAGAGTTTATTCTTGTAATATTATTTATTAATTATTGTATTACTTTCCACACAAACAACTGTAAACCTACTGTTGCTCCACCCTGAATATGTTTAATGAATGAAACTATGTGGAGATTCTAGTAGGTAATGGACAACATTGACTAGAACTTGAGCTTTCATCTTGGGTTGACACTGATATATGTCATAACTAACATTTCAAAAATAAATAAGATCAACCTAGAGAGGGAAAGGGAAAGGGAGAGGGAGAGGGCGTGCATGGATGAGAAGAGGACTTAGAATTGAACCATGGGGAATGCTTACTTTTAGGAGCAGTCAGAGAAGAAACAGTGAAGGCTTTTAAGAAGGAATATAAGAGAAGTAGGTTGAGAATAGAGAGGTATCACAAAAGGCAAGAGAGTGAAGAGTTTCAGAAGGAAGTTACCAACTGAGCAAGGCCTCCTAGATTTGAAAATAGAAAGTGACTGGAGGCTTTTGCTAGAACAGTTTCCATAGAATAGTGGAGGCAGAAATCTAATTGTAGTGAATTGCAAAGTGGACAAGAGGTGAGAAAATGAGGCATTAGGTATAAACCTATTGTTCCAGGACAGTGACTAAGGGAGTGGCAGAAGAACACAGAGGCAGGCAACCTGTTTTAGGTTTATAGAAGCTGGAGGAAACTCACTTGAAGCAATGAACAGAGCAAGTTCCTGAGGAGACAGGAGGGACTAGAATGAGGGGCCTGATGGTGTGGTGCCCTCATTAAGCACCAGCTCCAGGATGGATCCACGCCCCTGGGCAGAGGTGAGGAGATGTCATGAATTGGCTCCTCCTTGCTGCCTCCCCAGTCTCATCATCATCATTCTTTCTCTTAATTTTCTACTCTACTTCATTCATTCTGTTAATATAGTTTTAATTTATCTTTATTGTTGAAAGTATTACAGATGTCCCCCCCCCATTGACCCCTTCTAGCCTATAACTGCCCCCTGCCCCAGGCCTTCACCATACTATTGTCTGTGTCCATAAGTTATGCATATATGCACACAAGTTCTTTGGCTGATCACCTCCCACCCACCACCATTCACCCCTACCTTCCCTCTGAGCTTTCTGTGGATACTTTTAGTACCTACTATGTTAATAATATATAGGGTGTCCCAAAATATGAACACATGTACTTTGAATAATTATAAAGGCAGAGTTTATTAAAATACATTTTATCTTAAAAATGGAGCTATCAGCTGTTAAAGTTTGTATACATTTTTCTGTATTTATCTCTATCTATATAAAGATATATAGGGAATTTATTATTTACTATTAGTGTTATAGGGATTTAAAAATGAATCAAGTTTTAGTTCTTGCCTTCAGGGACATTCAGTTCTGCACTTAACATCATATTCTTTAAATTTGGCTTTCTAATAGGAAAGTCAAAACAATGCCACCTGCATTGAATTTGTAAACATCAAAATATGTTCCAGTTTTGGAGTCTAATAATATACAGGGAGGACCATTTTATCCAATTACATTTCATTATTGTTTTTCCCTTTGAGACATACTGGAAGACGAGTTTACATTTAAGGAGTTGAGTACCATTCATTCAAAAAGCTTTAATTTCTAAGGAGCTTGCCTTAAGAATATATTACCTTGAGAAATGTTTGAGTGCATTGTGGACAAATTCATAAGCCATTCTGCAATGTAGACACTCAAACAGTTCTTACATTTCTGTGTTCTAACATCTGGGGTTTGAACTTAAACTTATTTTAAATATTAAGAGGATTCATTTGCGTTTTTTCCAAACAGAAAAATGCAGAGATGGTTTGCCTCCTCATATCACAGGGGAAATCAGAGTCCTCTGATACATAAAGCATACTCCATCTTCCTTTTCCTGGTCCCCAAATTTTCATTTTCTCTGTGGCTACCTCCCTATCAGTGCATAAACCAGCTTTCTAACCTCCTCTTGCCCCAGTTGCATTGTTGCCAGAGTCTTCCAAAAGGTCCACAATCACTTTGATGTTTGATTGGCATCATGAATATTTTTGAAGATAGATTTTGTTTGTATAAACTACAAACAATGCCACACATTATGGTTGTTCTCTCCATTGCTTCTGGGAAAACTATACTGTAATTTCCAAATCCTACATTTTGGTGGTGGGATGTCTAGAAAACTGCTGACAGCTCCAAAGCAGTGGCAAGAGACTAATGAAAGCCCTGCCCTTGCACGCCTGTGGCATTGGCACATAGAACCTTTCCTATAGCAGAACTACAGTTTTACAACCTGGGTCCTCTTTAAAGTGTGGTTTGTTGCCCCTGTAAATCAACCAGTTCCTGTCCCATGTGATAGAGGCCCAACCTGCAGGATTTTATTACTTTAATATCCATGACTCCAGGAAATAATTAGGAATAGAATGTTAAACATTGATGATCCAGCTGAAAATAAACTTTTGCAATCCTTAGTGATGTTCGGGGTGACCGTGTGGCCATGCAGAACTCTTCCCCAAATCACATCCCCTAGCCAAGTGACAATTTACCTCTTCCTGCAATGGCCTATTCTTTCTAGAACCAATGTACCATAAATATTTAAAACTAGCTGACCACTTCTGTGTTCCTGGGGAGACTCACCAACCATCATTAAATAAATAAAAACCTGCTGCGACTCATTCTAGAGTGTTTATAAGTAGTTACCCTGTAAGAAGCAGCTCCATTGCAATCAAGCTTGCAGTTCATCTGGTCTTGTAAACGTCCATTTAGGGCTCATGCTCGAAATCAGTTTGTTTTCTCTCTCCCTCAGGTCACAGTCACCCCATTGTCTTGTACTTCAGGTTCAGCTCTCTGGGGGAGAGTTGCTTGAATCCTTGAGATCCTCTCCGACAGTACTCCCAACCCTGAATTTCATGTAGCCTATATTTTACTTTAGGCCACCTCAAACTTGTCATACATTTGGTGAAAATCTGTTTAGCTGTTTTAATATATTCAGGAACAGAACCATAGAAACTTAATTATACACACACATGCGCGCATACACATACATCTATAAATAAATATAGATGTGTAAGCATGGACTCACTTTTAATGAAGTCCAGTTAAGAGCATTTACTATTCCTGCATAATAATTTCAGTAAGTTTAAAAATTGATCCATTTTTTAAATCACTTTCATGCATCCAAAGAGTCAGGAGTGTTTGACCCTTGAACACTTGAGGTCAAATTACTTGTCAGGGAATTGAACTTGTGAGAATTCACATTTTAATGTAATGTCATTGTGATGAAATGGAACTTTATTTCCGGAAAAAGGGGAAGTAGTGGAGCTTTAAGCAAAATCAATACTTCTGTTTAATTTGATTTACTACTAATATCAAAGAATATGAAGAGACCACATGCATATACTTTTTGAAGCAGGGAGAGATGATAGAGAGACTAGAAAAGCCTATGAGGCTTTGATAAGATTCTTCTCTCCGTATTCATGCAGGACGAGTCAATGAAACACATCTCTGAGTGTTGTCCTGGAATCCTGTATCTCAACCTGTCTTACACAGCTATCACCAACCGGACGATGCGGCTCCTACCAAGGTAATGCTTCTTTTATCTGTATTGCACCGAAAAGAATTACGCTCCTCTCGCTTGGGCTTGCTCTAGCATTCTCCAAAGGCAGTGCTCCTCTTACCCACACCCCAATACTGTGGCACCCCAGTTCTGATAGCAGGACTGCTGCTTTCAAGTCCCCGAGCTGGCGTCTATCTTCTCCTGGCTTGGTGGGCCCAGGCCCTCTGCCTTAGTTGAGTTAGGTTCTGCTGTCTCTTTCTGGTCCCCCTTCCTGGGCATTGAAGCTGGGCCCCTAAATTTCAGTCCGGTGCCTGGGACTTCTCTACAATAGAATGCCTCATGCTTTCAGCCCTGCGTCCCAGATTCCCTGTCGCCACGCTCTGGTTACCTGTTGGAACATCTACCACCTCCAGGAAGTACTATTTACATTAATGAGTTTGGCAAAAGTCAATGAAAGCCTTGTGTGAGAATTGATTAGTTACAAGGAGTTTACAATAGGGAGTATTGTGTATATTACTATTACTTGTAAGTTGTGTGCTACACATCTTTTATATCTGCAAAATGTTGTTCCATAATCTTGATATTTCTGTTTGCAGGGAAGTCTAAAGCCAGCTTGATTTTTTGGTTTCTTTGTTGGTAACCTATTTTTTTTTTCCTGCCAAGATGCAAGAAATTCCTTTTCTCTGAGATATTAAAAGTATTTTCCAAGTTTAATTGTGTTCTTTCAATTAATTTTCCTGAAACATAGTAAACCTGAACATTAAAACTTAGCTCTTTTCTCAGTCAAGGAAGGTATTTTTCTTTTTAATGCTTCCATTCAATTTATTCCAGTTTTATCTTAAGAATCCCTTTTTATATTTAGATCAAATTTTTTTAAAAATATTTTTTATTGATTTCAGAGAGGAAGGGAGAGGGAGAGGGAGATAGAAACATCAATGATGAGAGATAATTATTGATCAGCTGCCTCCTGCATGCCTCACACTGGGGATCGAACCTGCAACCTGGGCATGTGCCCTGACCAGGAATCAAATCGTGACCTCCTGGTTCATAGGTTGATGCTCTACCATTGAACCACACTGGCTGGGCTAGATCAAATTCTTATTCTTGTCCTTCAAAGCTGTCATCTTCTCTCTCATTTTTATCTCTGAATACATTTTCTATCCAGAGAGCATATCTTCATTATCTATGTCTCTCAAAGTGTGCTCCAAGGATAGCAGTATTTTGGTAAATGTTTAATAACTGTCCAGGGCACAGGGAAAGGGGATGTTCTGATTTGTGGAAGTTACTGATTTCTATAGTGTAAATACTTCCACCATAGCCAGTTTTAAGCTACCAACATGTCGTCACCGAATGTGGAGTTGGGAAGCGATGCTCAATAGGCTCTTGTGAGCTGGAGTTCTATAAGTTCCTCTAATCCTATAAAACATCACTCACTACTTTTCTTTAGACATTCCATATTAAGATATATATTGTATGCATACATGGGCATATATGAATATGTGTGTGTGGCAACAGATAGAAAAATAGGCCCCCAAATGAGAATTTTGTTGTGATTTTAACTTTCAGTTTTTTGCTATTTAGCGAAAATTTAGGATAAGTGCTACTCAATACTGATGTGTGTTTTTTGTCATATGAAAAGAATGTACACTGACTTCCTTATCTATTATGAAAATATATTTCATAATGATTCTCTATTTTTGCTTTGTTTTCCATTGTTTCAAACATGCTTGGGTATGCAAAAGTGTTCTTTAAACTATAAATAACCAGAGAAATGTTGTTTGTTGCTGCTGTCATTCTCTCTTCAGTGCCTTTAGCGTTTTTTTCCAAAGAAATGCTTTGCCAGAAGAAAGATGTAATTTGTTTGCCCTTCTTGGCAACATTGATTTGCCAGTGTTTTAATTGAATATTTTTCCTCTCTTGGTTGGGGACTTGTTCAGTTTTCTAAAGTTGAAAATGAGGGCTAGCCACAGCTCATGCCCATTCCTGGATATTTTTTGCTTCTAAATATTTCCTGAGGTTTCATCTCTTTCTTTTATTCCGATTGCCAGAACCAAGGTGGCACTCTCAGCACCTCCTCTGGCACAGCATCCTGAGGGCTCAGCCTCTGGTCTCTTTTCCCTTCTTCAGTCAGCTTTGCCTTAAGCTGCAAGAAGTATCATCTGGAACAATAGTCTGATCATGTCTTTGACATGCTTGAAGTCTTGTCTCTTCCCGGTTCCTTTAACATTATCTGATCAAACTTACCTGCCCAGGTTTCCCAAGGCAAGTGCTTAACTCTGGTCATCTGATTGCTACATGCTTTTCTTTCTCTACAGCTGGAATGCCTTTCTCCTTGTCTATGCTAATCCACAGCCTTTGCACCTCAAGTCACACCATCCACCAGAAGTCTACGTGGTTTCTCCTTCCCCTGAATTCTAATAGCAACATTCATTCACATGTTCATCATATATTGATGAACTACTATGTGTGAGGCATTCTAGGCAAAGAGTGGTCATTAAAGTATTATGGAGCATTATATGCGAGAGTGGTGTGGTATCTCATTATTTTTCATATGGATGAACTGATCCTTCGGTTGGCTTGGAAACTTCTTATTGGCAGACATTCTCATGCTGTATAGTCTCATCAGTGCCCATCAGAGTGGGGCAGAGAGAGGAAGCTGCTGCCTGGGCTGGACGTCCTCAAGACCTAGCCTGTAAATAGGAGGTCAAACCACTGTATTTGGCTTTTCTGTAGGGATTGTATCATGCGAAACGGCCTCTGGGAAACTAAAGAGCCCACACACTCATCTCAAAAAGAATCCACATGTGAATCCTCTCTTTTACAGACTGGGTCTTGTCTTGGTGATTTTTTAGAGAAATTTTTGGTAAAATACATAGTAATTTTATATTCTTTCCAGTAGTAACTGCCTCAAGTATCGGAGATCTAACACAGAAGGCCTCAATTCTTTGATGTAAAAAAAGCCAGAAGAATGGAGAAAAAATTATCTCTGTAGTTTCTATAAGAATTGTGGTTTCCTAAAGACTATCATAACAGTAGAAAAGTAAATAACAAACAGAAACCTCCCCTTACATTAGAAACTTTTAGTTATCAAATGATTAGGAAAAGATAAACACTGACTGCAAACACTGCCTCGAAGCATAATTAGAATAATAACGTTGTTTCTGGGTTGGGAAAATTATGAACCAGATCTTCCTCATGTAAGGGACACATTTCTTTGCCAAAATTCAAAATAAAAAGTAGCAGTATTGCATAAAATTTGCCAAATGCAATTTCACAGTCAACTGATACTTTTCCTCAGCAGTTTCAAATCTGTGGCCCTATAAATCCCTAGAAAGGCCTACAGGGCCACTCAAGATTCCTGTACTTTGCTTTCAAACCAATGGTCCCCATGAGGTTGAAGAGAGCCAGCTAGTGACTTTCAATCTGGGAGTCATTTCCTCTAATGAACACCTCTTTTGCCAAATCCCAAATTCATAGCCTGGGGCCAGTGGATCCCCCAAGGGGACCAGGGATAGAATTCAGAAGTTCCATGAATGTTGATGTGGGGGGAAAAACCCCTCTATTTTCACTAAGCTCTAATGGAAGTGTAGGTAAAATGTGGGACTATTTCAACCATATGCACCACAGATATTTTCTTATTATTATTCTTGTTACAAATATTTCAAAATAACATTGGCACTTGCCACTACTTCAAAATCATGGTAGTTGTTAGACCTCTATTAGATCATATAAAAATACTTTGATAATGACTATCAGTATGATTGGCTGCTTTTGTAATCTTAAGTATTTTATTTTATGCATCAGTAACATTATGCTGATGAAGGATCCATAGATCTGTATGATATCTGACACACAAAAAGTTAAGAACTCCTAGCTCAATTTCCATTCTTTTTTTGTATTTGATAATTGATCACATGGACTTTAAGAAATTAAACCATAGGCTTGTGCCACATTTAAATACATTTGAATACTCATGATTTTGTAAGAAACAGTTTTACTACTATAGTTAAAAAAAGACTAATTGATATACACAGCTGAAAAATGGGATGAGAAGAATAGTCTGCAAATGAGTGGGCAGCACATGAGAGGAATAAAAACAAAATCAGAGACTGTCAATCTCACTGG
This sequence comes from Myotis brandtii, assembly GCF_000412655.1. Classification (NCBI taxonomy): domain Eukaryota; kingdom Metazoa; phylum Chordata; class Mammalia; order Chiroptera; family Vespertilionidae; genus Myotis; species Myotis brandtii. The sequence goes on from NW_005356259.1 coordinate 3,343,883, forward strand.
AGTTGAAAATGATTAAATATGGCATTACCACCATGACCAAAATGAGGGTGTAGATGCAATGTGAATCAGTTTTATGCATAACTTTTGTCAAATGAGTATCTATTCCATTAAATGGAAGAAGATAGTACAAGCTCCATAAGAACAATTAATGTGTTGTTATTTGAGGTAGTAGCAATAATAGCAATATATATTTTTAAAGCCTCTACCATATATCCCCGCTGGATATATATGTGTGTGTGTGTGTGTGTGTTTGTGTATCTACACTAATAAAAGAGAAACATGGTAATTAGCGTACAACCGCTACCCTTCCCATTGGCTAATCAGCATATCCTTATGCAAATTAACTGTCAGCCAAGATGGCGGCCGGCAGCCATGCACTGAAGCGAACAGGGAGGCTTGCTTGCTCCAGTGATGGCAAACTCCAACGTTCCC
>NW_005356259.1:3345611-3362863 GCF_000412655.1 Myotis brandtii
CCCCCCCCCCCCCCAGTGCACAAATTTTTGTGCACCGGGCCTCTAGTATATATATATATATATATATATATACACATTTGTATTGATTCAGAGAGGAAGGGAGAAGAAGAGAGATAGAAACATCAATGATGAGAGAAAATCATTGATCCACTGCGTCCTACACGCCCACACTGGGAATAGAGTCACAACCCCAGGCATGTGCTCTGACCGGGAATCGAACCATGACCTCCTGGTTCATAGCTTGACACTCAACCACAGAGCCAGGCCAGCCGGGCTTTTTGCTGTTTATAATCATCAAAAGTCACTCTAAATATAATACCATTACACTTATGTCCTCATGTAATTGTCACACCTCTAAGAGGAAAAGCAGGTAGGATTACATCCATGTCAAAGATGAGAAAATGAAGCTACAGGAAAGCTGGAGGCCCACAGTTAGGGTTAAAAAAAAAGTTAATATAATCTCCACTTAACAAATGCAGAAACAATCTGAGTGGTTAGGGAAGTTGCAATAAGTGTCAGGGCTGAGATTTGAATCCAGTTTGGTCAGATTCCAAAACCTTGTGTATTTCCCATTGTGTCCTGCTGTCTGCCTCACAACTCCTTTCTCTGAATTAGAGAGCTAAAGGGTTGTTAGAAATGATGTCCATCCCCCCATCCTCAGAAAAATTGTACTTTACTCAGTTGAATCACAAGGGTATACTCCAGGGAGGGGGAAAAAAAGCATTTCGGAAACTTTGGCATAGCTCTTAGTTAACTGAAGGGACCCAGGACGGGGGACGTGTCTTTGGGATGTTCGTGCTGCTTTTTCCTTCACAGCCCTGCCCACCCAGCCACTGGGGATCCAGAAGGCGTCCCTGTCTGTTCTGTTGAATCTCATAGACACAGCAATTACCAGAGAGAATCTGTGTTCTGAACCAAGTGATTCTCTATGGAATGGAAATCATTGTATCACATACATGTGCTTTTCAGATTTTCGGAATAAATCTGATTAACGGTCAGTGCTCGCAGATCTTATTTCCCATTTATGTGAAGGTGAACTCTATTATTCACTTGTGGGCTTTTGCTGGACAGAGAGGCATCTTCTTTCACTTTGGTTCTTTTTGCTTTCCCATTTGCTGTTAAACTGTTGCAGACCACAAATCAAGAGCATGTTGTTAATTTCATTACAAGAGCAGGCAGTCGTGGGAGTTCTTGTACTTTTTAAAAAATGCCAGGATAAAGAGGATCTGGAAAGTTGTCTACAGAGTGTCCTCAAACTGTGAGCCCTTGCATAGCTTGTCCTAATTACCTCCCTTGTTTCTGGAAGCTCTCATTTTGGTCATGTTTAATTTAATTTAATCGGTTTCAACTCCAGTGAGATTGACAGTCTCTGCTATAGTTTTTATTCCTTTCATGTGCTGCCCACTCATCTGTAGACTCTTCTTAATCCATTTTTAAGCTCTGCATATCAATTAGTCTTTCTTTAATTATAGTTATGAGGATGTTACAAAATCATGCATATTCAAATCTAATTTCTCAAAGCATTTGCTGATCATGTCCATTTTGAGAGCCTGTTGTGTCAACTTTGCCTCCTTTCTGTCCAAATCCTCACTCTCATGTAACAGCTCATCGCCATTTAAATGTTTACAAAGGGTTTGTATTTCTAAACATTTTACTCATTACTTTGGTGCCTCAAAGTTAAAACCTAAATGCAACGATAATGCAAACTCTGTAACTTTGCTTTCAAACACAAGCTAACTTCCAAACAATATGAATGCACAAACCTCCCAGCCCCCACAATTCCAGGCTTTATCTCAGCTTTCTTAAAAATCTAGGCACATCTTTCTTTTCATTTGAAATGTAATTAGGCATTCTCTAGTTACTGCAATCTCCTTGACTTGACAGGAAGAGCATTAACAACAAGGTTCAACTGTTGAACATTCGCAAGGAGAAAAGATTCACTTACAGTTTTACTCCTCTTTGTCATAGTGGCTTAAGAAAGATGTGAGAAAACAACGATATTCACTTTCCTTCCTCTCTCCTCTCACCCTGTCTTTTCAGGCACTTCCACAACCTACAGAATCTTAGTTTGGCTTATTGCAGAAAATTCACAGACAAAGGTTTACGGTACCTGAATTTAGGGCATGGATGCCACAAGCTCATCTATCTGGACCTTTCTGGCTGCACCCAGGTTTGTCTTTTCAGTCTTCCCTTTCCTGCAGCAGGCGAGGAAGTCCTTCGGAGAGCGGGCTGCATCCAGTCCCCATGTTACACTAACGCTGTGCACAGACTGCAGCACACTTTCCAGAGGTTTTAAATTACATGGCCACAGCTGCTTACATTTTCCCCAGGATCGCTACTATAGGCTCTTGGCTTCCTTCCACTGGGGTGTCACATCCACAAACAGGCAGAGCTCATTGGATGATGAAACAGACCACTTCTGTTAGACACGCTGAGCAGTTATAATGCCAGAGTCCAAATCTTGAAATTTTAAAAATTGCTACCAAGATACAAACAAAGGAAAACTCTTTTGAGGGAGAATTTGCAAGGAACTTTCTGAAAAGTCAATTGGTTCCCACATGGGCTTTCAAAGAGTAAACATGCTTCAAATGTAAGTGTAAGAAAGAAAATACAACACAGATTGTAATTTTAAAAGTTGCGTTATATCCTTACGCTCAATAACACGCAGATTTGAGATCTATATGGGGAAATATTTAACTATGAAAAAACAGATGAAAGAAATTTGGGCAGAAAATAGGGTGGAGTGTGGAGGGTAGGTCATGGAACTTTGGCAATAGGTGCCACATCACTGATAGCTTCTTCTGCTCTATTTTGATTGATAAAAGTCATAATTCTTTTAACTTCTTTTCTGTCTATTTTAGTAATATTAGTATCATAGTATGTTCATTCTATGATACTACAATAGCACAGATGAACTGGCTGAAATATTGATAGTTACCATTTATTACTATCAATGAGTTGTTACTATATGCCAGGCACTATGTTGATTGCCTCATACATATCAGATTTATTCTTTGTACAAATGCTATGTAGTATGTATTTATGATGCCCATTTAGAAATGAAAAGACCCAGGTTGCACAGCTGATAGACATCTGTTGGTAGATACCTCGGTTTCATGGTTATGAGGCAGTGGGGAGGACATAGGGGAAAGGAGAGGAGGACTCTAAGCTAGGTCTGAAACATCTAGAATTTACATTGTGAATGATCCAATGATGTGCAACTTGCTGAATAACATCTACCATCACTCTTATGACCCGGATGGTCTTGCCTCCAGCTTGACTAAGCTTTAGAAAGGCTTCTTTCTGAGGGTTGCCCCCTAACCTCTTTTTTCTGAGAGCATTTATTTACTTTAGAAAACTTGCAGTTGTACATTCTTTTTCGGTTCCCTTTGAGATGTAAACCTCTTAAAAAGCTTTTTGCCAGTTTTGCAACCCAGGACAGTCTTTCTCAAGTGCCTGGGAGCCATGCTTTGAAATGTAATCACCAAGGGAGATTACACCAGTATCTCCCAGTCTCTTTGGGAAGATAGAAGCCTAATGTGATATGGCTGTCCATTAGCGAACACAGATGGCCTAATCTTGGAGAAAAATATTTGCAAATTCAGGAATGCCTGTATGTGCTTGACCTGGCCCATTGATCACTCTTTTCCCTAAGTATACGTCCTCTGCTACTTTCCGCTAGCTCACCGCATGCTTAAAAATCCCCCACATAAGTGTGACTTACCTCCTTGGTCTTCTCAGTTTTCATGAGGTAATTAATGTAGCAACAACACACAAGTACACATAGACATGTCCTAAGGAAAACATTCTTAGACACGGAAAAGTAGATACTTTACCCAGCAAAGCTATCATTTAGAATTGAAGGATAGATAGCTTCCCAGGCAAGAAAAAGCTGAAGGAATTCACTACCACAAGAAATATTAAATGTCTTCTTTAAGAATAAATTTTAAAAAGATAAAAAAGAATGGTAAAATGGCAATAAAAACATATCTACCAACAATTACTTTAAATGCAAATGGATTAAATACTCCAATCAAAAGACATGTGGAGGCTGAATGGATAGCAAAACAAGATCCTTGCATATGCTGTCAACAAGAGACTCACTTCAGATTGAAAGACACACACAGACTGATAATAAAGGGATGGGAAAAGATATTTCACAAAAATGGAAACAAACAAACAAAAACGCTGGGATAGCAATGCTTATACAAGACAAAGTAGACTTTAAAACAAAGTCTATAGCAAGAGACAAGGATCCAGCAATTCCACTTTGGGTATTTATTTGAAGAAACCCAAAACACGAATTGAAAAGACATATATACTCATATGTTCATTACAGCATTTTTTACAATAGCCAAGGTATGGAAATGACCTAAGTGTTCACCAATAGATAAGTGGATAAAGAAGAAGTGATGCATATACACAATGTGATATGATTCAGCCATAAAAAAGGATGCAATCTTGCCATCTGCAACAACATGGATAGAACTAGAGGCTATTGTGCTGAGTGTAATAAGTCAAAGAAAGACATCTACCTTATGATTTTACTTATATGTGGAATCTAGAAAACAAAATAAACAAACAGAACAGAAAAACATCCAAATGCTCAATAAGAATAAATTGTCTCTACAATCATATATACTGGTATATAATGTAGTTATATACATATTACTGCACAAGCAAATTTAACATGTCCTGAAATCTTAGAATTCATATATAAGAAGCTTTATAAAAGTATTCCCAAATTGAACATGATAAAGTTTTACATGACATTACTGATAATAAAGAGTGAAGATGAAAGAAGCTTTCAATACTATCAATTTTAAAGTTTTGATTAATTTTCCCAGAGGGAAGACAGTTATCTTTTTATTTCATATGTAGAAAATATTATAGAATATCAATTATTATATAAAGAGGCCATTAAAGGGTGTTTAGCTAAAAATGTGGGTAAAAGTATTACAAAGGTGTGTTAATAATTTAATTAATAAACTACAATATCCTAAAAAAAGAAAGAAAAGTTGAAATGAGAAGTTTTAAATCAGACTGTATGGCTAGGTATGTATGTAAAACACACAGACATTGTCTCTCTGTCTTTAAATTTTGAGCCAACATTTATAATGTCAACTTAAAAATCTAGACTTCAAGCTTCTCTTAAAACACTGGAAGAATTGGCAAAATTGGGCCTGCATTCTCATATGGCATCCATGGCTGGAACTGAGTCAGCCTCACCCCCTCGGGGTGGAGCATGCTCCCGTTTGACACCCTCTCCACTCGGTAATGTCTACCCATGCACTTATACCTAGACTGCTACCACTTAATTGCATCGCCTACCTGTCCTCAGCAGCTTTTGAGCTTGGTCTGAATGTATAAAGAATAGATTTATTTTCCTGATTGTTCCTTAATCTGTAAGTCTCAGACCACAGAGAAGTTAGTATTTCACATCATTCTGCAAAACAATGGTTGGTTTATTTTGTTCATTCTTCTTCCATTTCCATTTGTTCATTTAATAGTTCAACAGAGATTTAACTCTAAGTATCAGACACTGTTTCAGGCACTGGGAATCGTACCATTTAAAACTGAGCCGAAATAGGCTCCTTCTTACCCATGGATATCTTTCAAATGGCTGCTGCTCTAGCTGCACAAAGAAGAGGTGACATTGGATGTTATTGTTTCCGAGGGACTTCAGCCCTTTGAGGACACGCTGCCTACCTCCTCAGCTCTGGGTGTGAGAATAGTTTATTCTTTCAGGCCTAGCTGCACTGATATGGCAGCACAAAAATGGTTTCAGAGAAGGAAAACTGACAATGCACATATTTTTCAGGTTCTCCCCTTGTAAACTGAAATCTATTTTTTTTTATGCTGGAAATTTTTCACTATGAAGTCATGTATCTGACCAAGAGAAAAAGATCCTAATAAAACAAAGAGACTTGAGAGTAGAGGCTAACAGCTAAACGCTTTTCGCCTGTGTGTGAGCCGAACGCCGGCTGCACACTGGACACTGTCTTCAGCATCCCTTTCTTCCAGGAACTCGGGGTTAAGATAAATGAAATATGTCAAGGGCAAAGCTTTAATGTAGTCACAGCTGTGCCAAAAAGGAAAGCTGTCTTTATACAATGTTGTGAAAGAATTTTCACCATACTTGTTAGAAAAAATAAATAAATGGGTGATGGGGAATTGCAAAGAAAAGTGAAAATCAATGACATATATTTTAGAAATGTTTTGCATTCTTTTGGGACTGGATTAACGCTGTAGATGCATTAAGTAATGGGACCGATTGCCTCACAAATACCAGCACTTGCACCTGCACCTGCTTGTCATCATCTTTGTTGTGGTTGAGGTGATGCCTCTGCTCAGTTTCTCCTCCTCAAAGAAGCCTCTGCTGACACTCAGCCCTAAGCCAGGACAGGGCCGCTCCAGCCTCCTCTTTCGCTACCCACTGCAGACCTCTAGCCATATACTTGTCACTTTGAATTTTGTAGTATATTTTTCACTTAAAAAATTTTTTTTTTCTTATTCCAGGTTAAACACACGAGAGAGAGAGAGAGAGAGAGAGAGAGAGAGAGAGAGAGAGAGAGAAATTACCTAAAAATTAACCACCTAGAAATAATAGACAGTATTAGTAAAAAAAGCCTTTTGGTCTTTATTTCTATGCAGGTGTATAATCTTTTAAACTAAAATGGATTATATAGTACACATATCTTTCACTTACTATTCTATAAAGTAAATATCTATTTCATGAAATATTTTCCTGTAACTTACTCTTAATAGCTACATAGTATTCTATTATACCAAAACACCAATATGTATTTCACTATTCATTTTTGGCCTACCATATTTTGCTATCAATGATAACCTGTGAGGAAAATTCTGTAGCCATATCTTTGCATATGCCTATGCAATTTGGGGGTACAAATTTTCAGAAGTGAAAGAGGATATAGTTATTTTTAAGGCCATCCATATTTTACAAAGGTTGTCAATTTACACTTACCATAAATGTAAAATAATGTTTGGTATCTTTATAAATATATTTAAAAATATTTTGCCAATTTGGCATTAAACATGACATTTTGTATTTTTAATTTGTATTTCTTTGGTCACGTAAGTTTCAACCATACCCAGGTACTTAATACATATTTATTGAATGATAGCATTCTTATTCCAAGAGGCTGACGTTGTTAAAATAGCTTTGAAATTAATTTAAAATTTTCTTTTAGAGCCTGTTTGCAATGTTTTTTTTCATGCTATTTTCAGAAGGAAAAATAAATCTACATTCACTAAGCAGATTCAAAAATTCTGCTTGAATCAGTTGAACAAATTTAATTCATTTGCTTTTATACTTACCATTTACTCAAAGTTATAAAATCTAAGCTTATGCCATAAAATAGTTTTTTAAAACTCATGTCTAAACACAATTTGGGAAGAATTTTTGGAGACAAAATAATTTCACCATGTAAAGAAAGTACCCTTTCCTGTACTCCTTTGTTATCCATCGTGTGGGAGACATTGGCAACAGTGAATGGATGCCGTGTGACCTAATTCATGGCAGACATTCATCAGATGTTTATTGAATATTTGGACTAATGGTTAAATAAGTGAGACTAATGAACTATTGTATGAAATGTTGGTAGTTTTCCTTTACACCTCATACTTTTTTTCAGGGACTGATCCTCTCCCCTGTGGTTTTGTGAGAATATACCATAGTATCGGGAGCATGAGTTCTGGGGTACTTTTCATCCCAAGTTTGCCATTTACTCGTTATGGGTCTGGGGCAAGTTGCCTAAACTTTCTGTATATGTCAGTATCCTTATCTATGAAATGGGGAAAATACTAGTATCTACCTCATAAATGTGTTGTGTGAATGAAATGATTTGATGCATATGAGAAGGTTAGAACACTGGCTGCAAAATAAGTGCTTAGTCATCATTAGATATTATTATTATTATTAGAGTATTGGTGTTAGTATTTTCCTGGCCACTGGTCATTTGGCCCAGGCCTATACAATCCTAAATTTCATAAGCAGTAGCTATGATTTTTCTAGGCAGAGTATGATCCTAGCAGGACAATTCAACATTGGGAAAAATAAATTCTGTTTTCCCTGAGGTTGCAGGGTCTGGAGTGTGTAAGTCCAGGCTGATTTGTGATTCTCTTGCCCAGGAATACGGAAGAAATTTGTCTGCAGTGGGAAAGATGAAACCATTACAAAGAGGCCAACTTTTGAGAGGGAGAGATGATGTGTTAAGAAGGAGAGGTGACATATTGTTTAGCTGGACTTTTAGTTAGACACACCATTAACTCCCTTTCTACCTAAGCCAGTTTATATTGAGTTTCCATCATTGCAACTGAAAGAAACTGACAACTGGTGAGGGTATGATTCCTATTTAGCCTTTAGTTGGGGGAGCAAAGAATGCTTCTGATTGGGTTTGATGGAGAACCTTACTCAAGAAAAAGAAAAAAAACCTAAAACCCAGAGAGAAAGTTGTGAAGGTTTCTCATGGCTTTTCACATGCTTGAATTCTACCATGTACCTAAATTTGTTGCTTTGAGCATGTTCTGTGAATGACCACAAAGCAATCCTTAACACTCAAGAAGCCAGATTAAATCTGCTTCCTGTTTTGCTGGCACTGAGAGTTGGGACCTAATGAGTAGAGGCATTCCCTAATGACTTTTTTTTGGGGGGGAGGGGGAGTAATGACTTTTGTCAAAGTATAATAACCATACAGAAAATGCACAATGCTATGAACATTTATATACACTACTTTATTTCTGTTAAGTATACACATAGGAGCCCAATGGCTGGGTCATAAAGTATGTGCATGTTTGGCTTTTGTTGAGATTGTTAATTTCCTACATTGGTTGTATCAATCCTGATGACATATTTTATGATTTAGAAAACTCATGTAGATTTGATTTCTGTGAGAAAGCTAACGTTGTGGCTCTCCAACCCCTTAAACATAGAAGGCCCCAGGGTTCAATTCTTGGTTCACTTTTCTTCTCAGCCTATACCTACTCCTTTGGTCATCTGACCTAGAGAATGGCTTTAAATATCACCTACAATCATGAGCATATATATGTATATATAACATCATTACATGTATATATATGTGTGTGTACACATATATATGTACACACATATGTGTAATGTGGGAGTGCACTTACCACCAGGGGGCAGCTCCTGCATTGAGTGTCTGCCCCCTGGTGGTCAGTACGCATCATAGTGACCGGGTGATTGTCCAGTCGTCCAGTCAACCAGTCATATATATATATTAAAGGCCCGGTGCATGAAATTCGTGCACTGGAGGGGGGGAGGTGTCCCTCAGCCCTCTCCAATCTGGGACCCCGCTAGGGATGTCCGACTGCCCTCTCACAATCCAGGACTGCTGGCTCCCAACCGCTCGCCTGCCTGCCTACCTGATTGCCCCTAACCACTTCTGCCTGCCAGCCTGATCACCCCCCAACCGCTCCCCTGCCAGCCTGATCAACACCTAACTGCTCCCCTGCTGGCCCGATTGCTCCCAACTACCCTCCCCTGCTGGCTCAATTGCCCCCAACTGCCCTCTCCTGACGGCCCAGTCACTCCCAAATGCCCTCCCTGCAGGCCAGGTCACCCCTAACTGCCCTCCCCTGCAGGCCTGGGTGATGGTCAATTTGCATACTGGTCATGACTAATTAGCATATCCAGGCTAATTAGCATATCCCTCTCTTATTATATAGAATATAAAAGTGTGTTTATATATACATATATATGCTTATAGAAGCTTATATGTATATGAGTTTATATGTAATATCCTATATAATAAAAGGCTAATATGTTAAGTGTCCGGTCGTCCAGTCAGCCATTCAAACAATCAAAGCATAATATGCTAATGATATGCTAAGGCCGCTCAACTGCTTGCTATGACGTGTACTGACCACCAGGGGGCAGACGCTCTGACTGGTAGGTTAGCTTGCTGCTGGGGTCCGGCCAATCGGGACTGAGTAAGATGGGCCAGACATATCCTGGAGCCCTCTTGCAGTCCCTTCCCAGCTGGCCAATCTCTCACATCCCTCCCCGGCCCTGATCGTGCACCAGTAGGATCTCTTGGCCTGGCCTGCACCCTTTCACAATCCCTTAGGGGGATGTCAGAGAGCCGGTTTTAGCCCAACGGCAGAATGACCAGTTGCTATGATGCACACTGACCACGAGGGGGCAGACGCTCAATTCAGAAGCTGCCCCCTGGTGGTAGGCCTAAGCAGGCCTAAGCTGTCAGTCGGACATCCCCCAGGACTCCCGGACTGCAAGAGGGCGCAGGCTGGGCTGAGGGAACTCCCCCCCCCCCCCCCACGAATTTCCACTGGGTCTCTAGTATGTATATAGAAGTAATGTATGTATATATGTATAAATGTACACACACGATATATAATATATATCACCAACCCAGACTTCTCTCTTAAATTTTACTCTTATATCTTAAAAATATTTTTTAAACCGCTGCTCTAAAAAATAATTCCTTGCCCCACCTTTGGTCTTCCCCAGCTCCATATTTATAGTTGCATAGGCCAAAAATCTTGGAGTCATTTGTTTTGGATTAAATTGTATCTCCCCAAAATTCATATGTTGAAGTTCTAACCCCTAGTACCTCATAATGTGACCTTATTTGGAAATAAGGTTGTGGCAGATGTAATTAGCTAAAATGAGATCATTAGGTTAGGCCTTAATCCAATATGACTGATGTCCTTATAAATAGGGGAAATTTGGACACAGAAACACACATATGGGAGAGAGCCATGTGAACATAGAGATAGTCATCTAGAAGCCAAGGAGAGAGGCCTGGACCATGTTCTTTTCTCACATTGAAGGGAGAAACCTCAGAAGGACCAACCATGCTGGCACCTTGACCTTGGACTTTTAGCCTCCAGAACTGTTGGACAACACATTTCTGTTGTTTAAGCCACACAGTTTGTGGTACTTTGTTACAGAAGATCTAGCAAACTAATGCAATATCCTTGACTGTTTTCTCTCACTCTCCACATCCACTCCATTGGGAAGTCCCATTGACTATGACTTCAGAATGCATCCAGAATCTGACCACTTCTCACCACCTCCACAGCTACCATCCCACGCAAAGCCACCATCATCTTTTGCCTGGATCATTGTGATAGCCTCTCAATTAGTCTCTCTGCTTTCACTTCTGCCTCCTACAAGTCTGCTCTCAACACAGCATCTGGAGTGATCTTTAAAAAACCCACATTAATGTCCTTCTTCTGCTCAAATACTTGGTAAGGCTTCCTATTCACTGGATAAAAGAAAAACCTCGAAAGGAGCTCCAAGACCCATGTAATATGCTTCCTCCCCCAGTTGCCTCTCCAACATCACTTCTTACTACTCTCCTTACCGACTCTGCTCGGGAGCACTGGCTTCCTTGCTGTTCTTCAGACACAAAAGGTCTTGACTTAGGGTTTCTTTGCACTGGCTGTCTTCTTTGTCTGGAATATTCTTTCTGCAGTTATCTGTTTTGGCTACCTTCTTCATCTTTAAGTCTTTCCTCACATATCCCCATAATGAATGAATAAATACATAAAAAGGCATAAGCTAAAATGCTCCAAAGAGATCCACATTGGTTCCCTATTCATTTTAGAGCTCTTTAAAACATGTCCAATTCCTTTCAAAATACAAAAATAGAAAATACGGGTAGCATTAAGAGTTTTAATGGAGAGGACAAAGGTACCCACTTGTACATGAGAAAGTGCCAATTAGGAGGGCAGTGATTCCTGATTATGTTTTCCCTTTATCCTCTGCTCTGTGTGTAACTCCAAGGATTCTCCTGTTGATATTATCTTTAGATAGCCTCTTTCCATACAGATTCATGTATCTCTCGCTGTGTGTAGCAGTCAGTGGGTGATAGCACTGTGTAGAAAGCCAGGCATGGAATGACCACCGCTCTACTGGGAAGGAAGGCATTCCAGCTGAAACCTAAACGCTCAGAAACCAACAACTCTGAACATGGAGGACAATAGGAACCAGAACCAGATGAAGAGTGGGGAGTTTGGAACAAGACACAGGTTTTTTGTTTAGATTTAAGGTAAGTAAACCAGAGAATAAGAGAACTTGCAGTCAGTGTTTCTCTCTCTGTGCCTCCCTCGTTCTCATTTCCAGCCTCCGTTGTTTCGCTAGGCTCACCTTTTCCCTTCTGCTGAGACACCCTGATACTAGCCCTTTCTCCCACTCACCGGGTTAACTTTCACACATACTTTGAGGAACTGCTCAATCACAACCTTCGCTAGGATGCCCTTACTCCCCCGTCTTTCCCCAAACCCAAGCTGGGTTATGTTCCTCCTGTGTACACTTCCAGCATTGCACTTTCACTAAGCATTCTCTATGTATGCAGCCGTCTGTTTATTTGTCTGCTCTCCTCCCCATTGTGAGTTCCTTGAAGGCCAGAATGATGACTTATTTACTGGTATATCTGTATCCTTAGCACATAATATAGTACCTGACACATAGTTGGGCTTTGATCAATGTTTTGATGACTGAATGAATAAATAATGAATGAAAATGCAGCCAATTTTAAGGTATGGCTGGCCAGGTCCTTAGGTGAAAGTTCAGGAGGCCTGTTGGGTGGCTGAGAAGCTGGCAACTTACTAGACCTAGGTCTGATGATCTTTTCTTGGTAAGGGTTTGACATTTACAAGGAGAAAAGAGCCTAGGAAACTACGAAATAAGTAAAGTGAAAGTATTTTTCATCAATTATTTTTTAGTCATTACACACAAGTCAAAAAAATTGAAAAGGGGCAGCATCCCAGATATGTTCAAATGATTGGAATACTTGATGCAATAAATAATACTGGTTTATCAGTAGTTCTTGTACTGTTAAATCTCTCTGGGAGCCATGAATCTTAAAGGTAGGCCATCAAACTGCACAGTGGAAGATTCCAAGGTCATTTCGGTTCTCTCCAGGCTACATAAATTCCAAATCCCCTTTCAGAGAGGCAAAGATCATGGAAGGGTGGAAGGTCTTACTTGTTCATCCCTGGGGTTTGTGGTGGAGGTGGGAGAAAGCCACAGAGGCACATCCAGAGATGAATGTACTAGCCGAATGGAATGAGATTGCATAAGCAAAGCATGAGTAAACAGGGATTTCTCTCTCTCTCTCTCTCTCTCTCTCTCTCTCTCTCTCTCTCCTCCCCCCTCCCCCCCTGCGCGCGCACACACACACACACACACACACACACACACACACACACACAGCAGAAGTCAGTGGATAGTGAAAGGAGCCCCAAACTGGAGTTTGGAGACCTGGGATTTAGACCTTGCATGCCACTGACTAATTGTGTAACCCTGGGCACTTGGTTGTTCTGCCCCAGCATCCTCATCTGTAGAATGGCTAGGTTGGGCTAAATGATCTTTTTCAGCTTTAGGATTTTGTGCTTTTGTATGAAGAATAACAAAGATAACTAAAGAGGAAGAAATCGGGGAGAAAGAATAATGGATTTTATTTTGGAAATCAAATTTATTTGAGGTTCTTGCGATACATCTGGATGTCAATGATAAGAACTACTTGAAAGTGGAGTCTGGCCCTGGGCGCAGAGCTGGGAGTGGAGGTACAGATTTGGCAGTTTATCGATAAGGGGTTATTAGAACAATAAGAATGGTGTGACCAGCTAAACTAGTTGTAAACAAACATATTACATACCCAAATGAACTGGTAACAAATTATAATTCACTTATATTTGTTTGATTCCATTTTCCTTTACTCTTTATTTTAATGGATAGTAATAATAATTGCACCATTTGTTGGGTCTTGACTATATAGTAGGTATTCAGTTAAATGCTTTACATTTTTTATCTCATTTAATCTTTACAAATAATTATATGAGGTAGGTAAAATTATTCCCATTTTAGAGATGTGGAAACTGAATAATGGTGTGCTAGTGAACATATAACAATTGTCTAGGAGCAGGAAAAGCCCTACTTTGCAGTGGTTGCTGATACCCATGGTATAAATACTCTCACCGTGGTCTATTTCAAGCTACCAGTGAGGTCATTGAACAGGAAGTAGGGAAAATATGTGGAATAGTGCACTATTATGTGCTATTTTCACCATATAGATACAATAAACCTAAGTATCCTCAAGAGCAGAGATAATGGTAACATGCAATAAAAAATTAGGAAGTGATGACTTTGAGTACTCATTACCTTAATATAATTTATTTAATTTTAAATTTACGTGATATAATTTAAACTGTTTGAATTTAATAACTGGCTTTCAGAGTTCCTAAAAAATTAACTGTCTGCTCTCATAGGCTAGTAAGCTGGCTTCACACACTAGTGAAAATGATGCTAAGACAGGGTAAATAACTTGCCTAAGGTCATACACAAAATGCCTGGGCCAAGATTAGAACCTTGATCCATCTAATTCTGAAGACCTGGCCCTTAACCACTAGACCAAGCATGTCAAACTCACGGCCCGCAGGCCGCATGAGGCCCACAACGAATATTTTTGTGGCCCAGCCAATATAATGATATGTAAGAAACATTTTAATGAAAATTTTGTAACTTAATTTTTACAATATCCTGTTATACATAATTATTAATAATGAACTACCACGCTCACTAATGACTGATTACTATAATCATGTTGCATTCATTTCCCTTATGCACCTTTCGCGCAGGTGCACAATTTCTCACCACTAATACTAGCAGCGAATATTTTAGCAGCCTATTGCCATGTCATTAGTCTTGGACTGACTTGTTTGGTGTGCGCAACAGAAAATATTTTGCTTTCGGAGAACAAGAAAAATAGGTTTATTTACATTACGTTTATTAATTTGTGCAGTTATTCAGTGTCTGGTAAGTTAATGTTCAAGAAAAAATTAATTTTTATTAAAATGTTCTGTTTATGTTAATGATAACTCGTTCATTCAGCCCTTTGTATTCAGCATGTCTTTATTGAAATAAACCTACGTTTCTATGAAAATTCAAGCTTTTGTTTTCTTGTGGCCCACATAAACTCAAACCTTATTTATTTGGCCCGTGTTAGCCTTTGAGTTTGACATGCTTGCACGACTGTCATTTGTAAAAGTGTAAAGTGCTATGTACTGTATATTGTAAAAAAGAAAAAATATTGTTGCGTTTTCTATTTGAAGAAAATACCTGCTCTTAAGTGTCAACAATAAGAAGTTCTAGTGAAAAAGCAGTAATGACTCAGAAAAATCACTGCAACTTCTGCTTCTCTGGATCGGTTTTTGTGCCCCAGTTCCTTAGTAAAGGAATGCTTTGTGTCCAACCTGTTGTTGGAAATAAAAGAATTCATAAAAATCTTTTTATGTTGCTTATAGGTAGGACTCAGAAATATACATGGTTTAAATAACTACTAGTTTGAATTTAACTTTATGCTAGCCATTATTGAAAGTAAAAAATAAAGAAATATAACAAACACCTATTATTTAGCACCCATAGCTTAATGTAATCTCTTTGCAGGCAAAATGTATAAAGATGTTTATTGTATTAAGTAGTAAAAACATAAAACATCTGGCAGCAATTTTTAGATCTTAAAGAATCAAATGACAAAATGACGAGTCTCAGGGGAGTAAGATCATGTTCTCCACTCCTGAAAAATGGTTTGAACAATTTTTTAATGTTTTCTGAAAAACCATACTTAATTCTGTTTCTTCGCTCTTCCCTATCTTAGGAAGTGACTTACCCACAGAATTTCATAAACTGTTCACAAAATTCTACGTAGTGTTTTGGACCTGGGTGAAGCCTGTGGTTAGACTTCCACCTTTACCAGTAAAGCCACCAGCTAGCTCAGTAAATCTGGACAAACCAAACAGCGCTCTGGATCTTGTGCTGTAAGAAGGAAGTATCATGATTGTGAGCGCCTCTTTCACAAAGGAGATAGAGCTCCATTAGAATGCAGGGGAAGCTGTGAGCAATTTGGCCACTGGCTGAGGAAAAGAACAGGACAGTGGACTCGAGTCAGGAATGATGAAGCTTGGGAAGGGTCAGCTTACTTCTGCAATCTCAGCTCTGAGTCACTGAGCAGTGAGTGCACACGGAGTTGGCACACACGCTTGCTTTCCTGGCATCTGTAGGCTTCCCTAATCTTGTGCTCTAGTTCCTCACTCATGTTGGAAAATGAAACTTTTTATTCATGTTTCGCTTTCCAATGTTTTTAGATAAATATGGTAATCTTTAACACATGACTATACTGTCTACCCCCTCCCTTTTTGGAACTACTAATTCTAATTTACCTTCTGCAAGTAACTTATTCCACAGCTACCTGGTCTATTAACGAACCTTTGTGGCCTCGTACTCTGTGCCAGGCGCCGTGTTGCTAGGTAAAGGACAAGAGGGATAAGATGCAGTCTGCGTTCCTCAGCCGGGAGATCAGACATGTGCACAGTTAGCGATGGTACAAGGCAGGAGATACAAACTGCAAGTGAGGGCTGGGGTCTTTGGTGCTCTGAGATGTAAGAGGAAGAAACAGCTCTGCCTGAAGTGATGAGGGAGGGCTCCCTGGGAGAAGTGCACTAGTGAACATAGATGGGGGGCTGGCCATGAAGAATATACAGACCAGAAAGTACAGGGTCATCCAAAGAAAGAGAATGGCGGGACCTCAAAAGGAACAGAATATTTAAAAGCTTTTCAAGACCCTGGAAAGTGTTGCTATTGAAGATACTTGTGGTATATTTGAATGCCATAAAATAGAATGCTCCATAATGTTTTGGGAGAAATCTTTGATTTTTTCCAACAATTCATTCTCCTTGCTAAGCCAGGCTTCTTTGGGGTCACTAAGAGGTTGTGAAGGATATATGGACATGACTAAAGTCATCACATTACCCATTAGTCATTGGTTACAGTACTGCAGAATGAGAGAAACAGCTGGAAATGGTACAGGAACACCACTTGGGCCATGTTTACCTAAGATGGATATTTCTAACTGCCATGGAGGGTCTTGCCTTTATATATATACTAGAGGCCCGGTGCACAAAAATTTGTGCACTTGGGGGGCGGGGGGAGGGGGGTCCCCCAGCCTGGCCTGTGCCCTCTCGCAGTCTGGGACCCCTCGGGAGATAACGACCTGCTGGCTTAGGCCTGCTCCCGGGTGGCAGAGGGCAGGCCCAATCCCTAAGTGCAGCCCCTGGTCAGGCTCAGAGCAGGGCCGATTGGGGAGTAGGGGCGCCGCCCCGTCATGCACAGAGCAGGGCGGATAAGGAGGTTGTGATGCCCCCCTCAGTCACGCTCAGGGTAGGGCCGATTGGGGGGTGGGGGC
>NW_005356259.1:3364046-3367840 GCF_000412655.1 Myotis brandtii
AGGCGGGGAACGTTGGAGTCTGCAGCAAGCAAGCCTCCCTGCTCGCTTCAGTGCCTGGCTGCTGGCTGCCATCTTGGCTGACAGTTAATTTGCATATACTCACTGATTAGCCAATGAAAAGGGTAGCGGTCGTACGCCAATTACCATGTTTCTCTTTTATTAGTGTAGATATATCTTTTCTGTGCTGCTGAGCTAATTGGTTCAGAGACAATGTTGTATGAAAGGAGTAGAAAATGGAAGCTTGGTGAGTTGTTACCCTCACTGAGGTAAGTCCCTTCCTTCTTTTCATTACCTTCGAGTGGCAAAGAGGGACCTGAGATACTCCTGGGTGCTCAGCACTTTGGTCTTCATTGTATGGATCACTTACAACTCCTTTTTTGTGCTGTCGTGCTGATGGGTTGAGACCCACCAGAGGGAGATGGAGAGAATTTTCCTGTGATCACCAAAGCTTCTCTGCCCCCATCAGGAGCCGTAGCTGTCTGCTGGGACCTGACATTGGAACACCACTGATGTGGCCAATTTGCCCAACTTCTTAACCAATGGGAGCTTAACCAGCAAAGAGCAGAGTGGCAGGGCTCCAGTTGGTGTCAAAATTGAAGCCATAAAATCACCTCACAACGAAACAAAGAGGGATCACATCCAAGTTTTGTAAGAATTCTATACAGATATCAACTGTGGCAAGGTCTGCTATTTTAACATGGCAAAATATTTTGTTTTTTCCCTTAGAGAGGAATTTTTAATTTCAGGCTTATACCCTATTATTTCAGTGAAGAGTAAGGACAACTAATAGTTGGTTGGCTCGAAGATTCTGGCAGGAATATTTGAGTCATAAAATATCAGCCAAGCATCTTTTTGGATATCCTAAAATAAACTGTGTAGAAAACTAGACATCCTAAGCCAGGACAAAACTAAAAAGCTGTTTCTCAGAGGTCTCCCTGACCCCCTTTTCTGGATACAATCTTATGGGTTGATAGCACCAAATTTTTGGCTGCATTGCAAGGAATCGCTACGCTGTGGCTGATTACCGCTATCATCACTCTCCCGGCCTTGTTCAGGAAACCTTGTTAGGAACATGTTTCCAGCAAGAGACAAAGTTGTTTGTTTAGGGGAAGCCATTATTGGAGATACTAGTGCTAGGGTAATGGACTAGGGTCTGAGATAAAGGGGAGGAACTTAGAGAAGCTTTGTGAAACATGACTGTTCCCATCCCTGGAGTTGTGTGTCTTAATGGGGAGAGGTGGCCTCTAGCCCTGGCTCAGCCACCAGCAGTGTGACTCAAGACCATTCCTTCATTCATTCAGCACTTATAGAGCACCCACTTTGTTTGACGCTATGTCCAACACTGGGGACTACATGGTGATGAATAGATAAGGAACATGTTCTCAAACCACACAATGCCTCTGAATACCATTTCTTTATTTTACAATGTGAGGGATGTGTTAGAATGATTTCTCAAGGCCCTCTATCTCTAGTGCTTAAATCTTTATTTTTCTGTAGGAGCACAATGCACCCAGAACAGTTACAGGACAACTGGTACCCAACATGCATGCCAGACACTGTGCTAGCTAATCATTTTTATATAGAATCGCCTAAAATAGGTATTATCATACCCATTTTATAGATGAGGAAACTAAGCATAAGAGAGGTTGAGTTTCCTTTTGTGATACGTGAGAAAGAGGCAAAGACAATCTCAAACCCAGCTCTGCTGACTGACTCCAAGCCCAGCATTTTTCCCTCCTCCTCTGTTCTCCAGGTTTCTAATGTTCATGAATCTCCCCTGGACTTCTTTCTGGGAGTACTTATGGAAAAATTATTTAGGAATTCATGGCAGGCCCTAGCCAGTTTGGCTCAGTGGATAGAGAATCGACTCACGGACTGAAGGATCCCAGGTTCCATTCTAGTCAAGGGCACGTACCTTGGTTGCAGGCTCAATCCCTGGCCCTGGTTGGGTGCATTGAGAGGCAACCAATCGATGTGTCTCTTTCACATCAATGTTTCTCTCTCTCTGTCTCTCTCCCTCCCTTTCACTTTCTCTAAAGGTCAATGGAAAAATATTCTCAGGTGAGGATTAACAACAATAAAAAACATACCCCCCCCCCAAGAAAAAGAATCCATGGCAGTATAATACAAAATACCTCATTCTTGCCTACGGGGTCTTCCATTAGTTTTCCCTTTCTCCTTACCTACTAAATTTTTCTTATTTATCCCAAGGGTGATCTTGCCACTTCAGTCAAGCCCAGTGCTACCACTGCTTAGCCTTTGCTTGTACTTTACCTTTGACTTGGAATAATTTTCAATCTGGTCTATTGCCAAATTCTGTACTCTTTCCCAGACTTTATTTGTTGTTGTTTTGTTTTATTTTTAGAGAGAGGAAGGGAGAGTGAGAGAGAAAGAGAAATAGAGAAACATCAATGTGAGAGTAACCCAGGTACGCTCTCTTGACTGGGGATCAAACCCTGATCCTCTAACCACTGAGACACTGGCCAGGGCAAGGGGTGGCTTCTTATAGATAAGCAAAGAAAGTGGTTTCTTGAGGTGGAATCTACTCCTGGAGAAAATCCTGTGAAGGTTGTTGACATGACAACCAAAGATTTAGAATATTGCATAAACCTTGTTGATAAAGCAGTGGCAGGGTTTGAGAAGACTGACTCCAGTTTTGAAAGATATTTTACTGTGGGTAAAATGCTATCAAACAACATTTCATGCTCCAAAGAAATCACTAATAAAAGGGAGTCAATCAATGAAGCTAACTTTATTGTCCTGTTTTAAGAAATTGCCAAAGCCACCTCAAACTTTGGTAACTACCACCCTGATCAGTCCCCAGCCATCAATATTGAGGCAAGACCCTCCACCAGCAAAAAATATGACACTTCACTGAATATTCAGATGATGATCAACATTTTTTAGAAATAAAGTTTTTAAAAATTAAGGCATGTAATTTTTTGAGACATAATACTATTGTATACTTAATAGACTACAGTATAGTATAAACATAATTTTTATATGCTGGGAAACCAAAAATTTGTGTGACTTGCTTTATGGCGATATTCACTCTATTGTGGTGCTCTGGAACGGAACCTACAACATTTAATATTTCCCTGCAAGGAGAAGTCCACAGTAAGAGGTGATTCAAAAACTTCCTAAGGGCTTTCTTATGCTGTCTCTCCCAAACGATGATCTTCTCTTTCTTTTTTTCTTCTAATAGTACATGGTTAATGTAGAAAGTTTGAAATACACAGAAACTATCCACACTTTAGAGGTAATTATTAACATCATGATGCATTTCCTACTATGATGGTTCATTTTACGTGTCACCTTGGCTAGGCTATGTTGCCCAGTTGTTTGGTCAAACACCTGTATAGATATTGCCACAAAAGTATTTTTTTCAGGTATGATAAGCATTTAAGTAAGTAGACTTTGAGTAAAGTCTATAATGTGGGTGGGCCTCATCTAATAAGTTTAAAACCTTAAGAACAAAAACTGAGCTTTCCCAAAGAAGAAGCAATTCTACTTTTGAGACTGAAACAAACCTGCCTGAGTTCCAGGCTGCAGATTTCAAACTCAAGACTTCAACATCCATCAACTCTTCCCTGAATTTCCAGCCTATCATCTGCTCTACAGAGTTTGGACTTGACAGCCCCCACAATCACAAGATGACTTTTTAAAATGAATCTCCCTTCCTTCCTTCCTTCCTTCCTTCCTTCCTTCCTTCCTTCCTTCCTCCCTTCCTTCCTTCCTTCCTTCCTTCCTTCCTTCCTTCCTTCCTTCCTTCCTCCCTTCCTTCCTTCCTTCCT
>NW_005356259.1:3367856-3375414 GCF_000412655.1 Myotis brandtii
CTCTCTCCCTTCTATCTATCTATCTATCTATCTATCTATCTATCTATCTATCTATCTATCTATCTATTCAATTGGTTCTGTTTTTCTGAAGAACCCAACTCATACACTAATTGCCCCCATTCTTTTGCTCATTTATTTCCTCTGGATTAGCACTTCTCAAACTATACTGTGCATGTAAAATACCTGGAAATCTTGTTCAAGTGCAGCCTCTGGGGCAGTAGGTGTTGGATTAAGATTCGGTGTTTCTAACAATCTCCTAGTTAATGCCCATGCTGCTGGTCGGTAGCCCAGACTTTGAGTAGCATGGATTTATATAACCAACTTTATCTTTTAAACTATATCACAATCTCAGTTATTCTCCTAAAACATAATCTGTAGTAACTGTAATACATTCCATCATAGGAGTTGACACAGTTTAGGTTAACCCACTTCTAATTATTAGAATTTAAATTTGGTATTATTTTTTCAGTATTATGGAACTTTGCAATGAACATCCTTGTATATAAATCTCCGTGTGTAGCATTATATCCTTAGGACAATTTTGCCGAAGAAATTCCAGGGCCAAATAGATACATTGTTCAGCCTTTAAAAACATATTTCCCGAAAGCTGTTTAGAAAAAAATGATCTAAGTATTTTGGTCCATTCAGGCTGTTATAACAAAATATAGATTGAGTAGCTTATAAACAACAGACATTTATTTCTCACCATTCTGGAGGCTGGAAAGTGCAAGGTCATGGTGCTGACAGATTCAGTGTCTGGTGAGGATCCACTCCTTGGTTCCTAGATAGCACCTTACCTCCTTACCTTACATAGTGGGTTACAGCGAGGGATCTCATTGGGCCTCTTTTATAAGGACATTATTCCCATCCACGAGGGTAGAGCCCAAAATTACCTCCCAAAGCTGTCCTGACGGTGCTGTCCTGATTGTTGCTGCTGGTGTTGGTGAATTTGAAGCAGGCATCTCCAAGAATGGGCAGACCCATGAACATGCCCGTCTGGCCTACACACTGGGTGTGAAACAGCTGATTGTTGGTGTTAACAAAATGGATTCCACTGAGCGACCCTAGAGCCAGGAAAGACATGGGGAAATTGTTAAAGAAGTCAGCACCTACATTAAGAAAATTGGCTACAACCCCGACACAGTAGCATTTGTGCCAATTTCTGGTTGAAATGGTGACAACATGCTTGAGCCAAATGCTAACATGCTTTGGTTCCAGGGATGGAAGTCACCCGTAAAGATGGCAATGCCGGTGGATCCACTCTGCTTGAAGTTCTGGATTGCATCCTGCCACCAACTCGTGCAAGTGACAAGCCCCTGCATCTGCCCCTCCAGGATGTCTACAAAATTGGTGGTATTGGTACTGTCCCTGTGGGCTGAGTGGAGACTGGTGTTCTTAAACCTGGCATGGTGGTCACCTTTGCTCCAGTCAATGTTACAACTGAAGTAAAGTTTGTTGAAATGCACCATGAAGTTTTGAATGAAGCTCTTCCTGGGGACGATGTGGACCTCAATGTCAAGAACATGTCTGACAAAGATGTTTGCTGTGACAATGTGGCTGGTGACAGCAAAAATGGCCCACCAATGGAAGCAGCTGGCTTCACAGCTCAGGTGATTATCCTGAACAACCCAGGCCAGATCAGTTCTGGATATGCACCTGTGCTGGATGGTCACATAGCTCATATTGCTTGCAAATTTGCTGAGTTGAAGGAGAAGATTTATTGTTGTTCTGGGAAAAAAGATGAAAGATGGCCTTAAGTTGTTGAAATCTGGTGATGCTGCCATCATTGATACGATTCCTGGCAATTCCATGTGTGTTGAGAGCTTCTCTGATACCCTCCTCTGAGCTGTTTTGCTGTTTGTGACATGAGACAGAGAGTTGCCTTGGTGTCATCAAAGGAATGGATAAGAAGGCAGCTGGAGCTGGCAAAGTCACCAAGTCTGTCCAGAAAGCTCAGGCTAAATGAATATTATCCCCAATACCTGCCACCCTAATTTTAGTCAGTGGTGGAAGAATGGTCTCAGGACCCTTTATCTCAATTGACTATTTAAGTTTAATAATAAAAGAGTGGTTAATGATTACAATGCATCCTAAAACCTTCAGGAAGAAAGGAGAATGTTTTGTGGACCATTTGTGTGTGTGTGTGTGTGTGTGTGTGTGGCAGTTTTTAAGTTACGTTTTAAAAATCAGTACTTTTTAATGGAAACAACCAAAAATCTGTCACAAAACTTTGAGACCCATTAAAACAAAGTTTAATGGGAGAAAATAAAAAGGAATAATGACCTAAATAGAAGAGCTAAAATGATAAAATTTAAAACAAAACACTGGAGGTAAATATTCATGACCTTGGATTTGGCAATGGCTTCTTAGCTAGAACACCAAAAGCACAAGCAACAACAAAAATAGATAAATTGAACTTTATCAAAATTAACAACTTGTATGTCAAAGGTTAGTACTTAAAAAGCAAACAATGGGAAAATATTTGCAAGTTATATAACTAAGTGTCTAGTATCCAGAATATATACAGAACTCTTACAACTCAACAACAAAAAGACAAATAATCCAATTTCAAATGGGCAAATGATTTGAATTAGACATTCCCCCAAAGAAGATATACAAATTACAAAAAGATGCTCAATATCATCAGTAATTAGGGGGCTGAATATAAAAATCACAATGAGGTACTATTTCAAACCCACCAGGAAATTAAAAAGAAAAAGGAAAATAAAGTGTTGGCAAAGATGTAGAGAAATTGGAACCCCCATAGATTGCTAGTGGAAATGTAAAATGGTGCAGGCACTGTGGAAAACATATTGGTGGTTCTTTAAGAAGTTAAACATAGAATTATCATGGAACCCAGTAATTCCACTCCTATAGATATAACCAAGAGAATTCAAAACTGGTACTCAAACAAATAGATGTACATGCATATTCATTGTGGCACCATTTAAAATATCCAAAAAATGGAAACAACCTAAATATCCATCAACAGACAAATGGATAAACAAAATGTGGTATATTCATACAATCTATATATATAAGAGCCTAAGTGACCGTTCAACCATTTGACCCATAGCTATGCCGTGCACTGACCACCAGGGGGCAGACGCTCAATGCACAGGCATGGAAACATGGAACAGACTGATGAATCTCAGAGGGAAGCGGGGAGAGAGGAGGGTGGGAAGAGGAGGGTGGGGAGAGGAGGGTGCGAATTCACGCACCAGTGGGGTCCCTCGGCCTGGCCTGTGGGGATCGGGCCGAAACCGGCAGTCCAACATCCCCCGAGGGGTCCCGGATTGTGAGAGGGTGCAGGCCAGGCCAAGGGACCCCACCGGTGCACGAATCCATGCACTGGGCCTCTAGTGTTATATAAACTCACTTATAGAAAAAATTTAGAATAGGTAAATTCATAGAGACAGAACACAACTTAGTGATTACCAGGGTCTGGGAGAAGGCAAGCATGGGAAGCAACTGCTTAATATGTACAGGATTTCCTTTTAGAACAGTGATTTTTAACCAATGAGTTGTAAGAATTTCTAAAACATGCAGTACCTCACTAGTTAGGGGCACTGACCTCTTTTCCCTTAGATTGTCAAATAAAAAAATGACAATAGCCAATACAACCATAGCAGTCCAGTGTGAATGAATCAAAATTATATCTATTTTTTTCATCAGATCAGCAAAAATATATTTTTTTGGTGTGCTGCAGAATTTTAGTAATTAATTTATGTATGCCATGAGATGAAAAAGGTTGAAAATATCTTGCTTTAGGGCGATAATATGTTCTGGAACTAGTTAGAGGTTGTGGTTGCACAAAATGATTAATGGTTAAATGGCTTATTTAAGTGATTAATTTTATGTTATGTGAATTTTACCTCAATTAATGAATATGTTAGCTAGACTTGTGATGATCATTTCACAATATATACATGTAAAATATTAAATAATAAAGAGAAAATTCAAATCTAGATTCTTTACCTGTATGCCTGGTTACCATTTTATGGTTACCATTAAAAAAATTTTTTTAAATTGATTTTTAGAGAGAGAGAGGAAGGGAGAGGGAGAGGGAGAGGGAGAGAGAGAGAGAGAGAGAGAGAGAGAGAGAGAGAAACATTAATGTGAGAGCAAAACATTAATCTGCTGCTCCTATATGCCCCCACCAGAGATTGAGTGCCCAACCCAGGCCTGTGCCCTGGCTGGGAATTGAACTGGCAATCATTTGCAGGGGGCGACGCCTAACCAACTGAGCCACATCAGCTAGCGCTGGTTTCCATTTTAAAACACAATAGCAAAACCATGACATACCTTTGTTTATTACTACCAAAGGGTTTTATTAGATTTCATTCTAATGGGTTCTCCCATTATTTCCACCTACTCTGTAAAATTCAGATTTCAGTCCAAGGCTTCAAAAACATTGCAAACAGCTGCACTGGAATCATGCATCTGATCATCAATGACATGCCAACTCTAACAGACAACTGTTTAAAAGTAAGTAGTTGGAAAGTACATTTTCTTCTCAGTCCCATTAGATGGGCACATTTTTTAGTGACTTGAATTACTAAAAATATGAATGGGCTTCTCATATTGGTTTTTTTTAATAGTAAGAAAATCATTTAAAATTTACGCACATACACATTTGAACATTTGAATCCTTAAATATCCTAAGAAACTTTGTTTTCACAGTTAGGATATTTTTGTTTCAGTGATATAGCCTAAGCATAAATTTTAAGTTTAGCTCTATCTGTGAAGCTTCTAAATGCAGTGATTTTTTTCAGCATTCTATTTTTTCATATTTTCCCATACTTTCATAACATGATTTAATTCTGATTCCTCTGCATTATTCTTATGTATGTATACTAAAATATATTGAAAAAAAAGTCCTGTTTTCTTTGAAAAAATGAAAATTTAATGGCTAATGTGTTTCTGGAAATATTTAGGAAAAACATGACCTCATTACTTCATTAAACTTGTGCTGTTGCTAATTTAATAATCTCTTTTCTTCTAAAGGCTTTAGTTGAGCATTGTCTTCGTATTACATCAGTGGTTTTCATTGGTTCGCCACATATCTCCGATCTTGCTTTCAAAGTCCTCTCTAAATGTAACCTCAGAAAGATCCGATTTGAAGGTCTGTAATATTGAAAATGTGGTTCAGCACTAACTTTTACTCTTGTGGCAATTTAAATACAGTACTTATCTTTTCTTCTGTGTTTTTTAAACAGGAAATAAAAGAATTACTGATTCATGCTTCAAACATATAGACAAGCATTATCCAAACATTAGTCACATTTACATGGCGAACTGCAAGGGAATAACGGATAGTAGCCTCAAGTCACTCTCACCTTTGAAGCAACTTAGTGTGTTGAATTTGGCAAATTGTATAAGGTAATGAGTCACTTAGTCATATATTCAAGAAACACTGAAACTCGGGATTGTGCCAGGCTTCTTTAAAGAGCTCATTGGTCGTAAACATGAAAGTCAGGAGTCCAAGTAGAGGCTGTGGTAACACAAAGGAGGGGTACCCAATCCAGACTGGTTATATGGGGGTGCAGGGAGATTCTCAGGGAAAGCTCAGGATATGTGGAATCACAGGCCCTTCTAAAATTAAATGAATTCATAGAAAGACTTATGGACTATCTTTCCTAGTGAGTGTTCCCACAGCTGGTTCAGTTAACAGGTTTTTCCCAAATGGACTTTCAAACTTGCTTATGAGGAACCAATCTTGGGTACTGGTTAGATTTCTCCTGTGTGAATTTGCTGACAGATGGATAGATGGTGAGTTCTTACTAAAACACTGTTTTCAGTGAGACTACTATCGGGCTTCTATCCTGGTATTCTCAGGTGGGCAAGGATGAAATTCTTGCTGAAACCTCTTCACCGATGAATATCTCAGCTTCTTGCCTATGTAAGTTTCTTGTAATATTATTGGGCCAGAGGATAACAAATTAGCATTTGATCCTATGATGTTGGCTAATATTTGGGAAAACATAAGACGAGTCTGAGTAATAAGCTAAGCTACACAACATCTTAAGCCAGGTTGTCTATTAAGATGAAGAAGCACATGTGTCTGGGGGGTGGGGGTGGGGGTAACATAGAATTTGAAATGAGGATTAGGAAATGAGGCCCCCTATCAATGGGCAGCAAGGAACTTAGGCCTTCTGCCAATAGCCATTGTGAGTGAGCTTGGAAGCAGACCCTCCAGTCTCAGTCAAGCCTTCATATGACTGAAGCCCCAGCTGGCATTTTGACTGCAAGCTCATGAGCAAGCTGGCATCATGATACCAGCACAATGTGTATGTGTGCATATGTGAATGTGTACATACGTGCATGTGTGTGTGCATTAGAGCTAATCTTATCTGTATTAATATGCGAAATAAAATTGATCTTTATTCTTCTATTTCACTCAGGCTTCTGCAGGTTAACTACTTTTAAAATAAATGGGGGTTTTCTGCTTCAGGCAGTATAGCTGGTAAAACCCTTTAAAGGACTCAGGCTTCTGGAAGAAGTTAGCTGAACGATTCTTCTCTATAGGAAAGCATCTTCTATTTAGGATTTCAGGGTTACCATAGATTAAGATCAAATAAATTGGTGTCCACAATTATAGACCATCAAATGTACAAAAATAGGAGTTACCATGAAAAGGAGTCACCAGAAATGGCAAAATATATTTGATCTTCAAGTAATTCATATATTAGAATGATCAGATTTGGAATATTAAGTAACTATGTATGATACATTTGAAGAAATAAATAATGGAATCAGAAATATGAGCAGGCAACAAAATGTAAAAATAACTAGATTTATTTGAAAAGAAAAATAACTTTTAGAAATAAAAATATAATATAGTTATTGAAATAAAGAAACTCAATGGATTGCTAATCAGCAGATTAGAACTCACTGAAAAGAGAACAGAGCTGGAAGATAACTACTTCCATGACATCGGAGTGAAAAACAACAAAAAAGAAATTTATAAGACTATAATATAGGGTGAAAAGATAGAGTTTCAGGTTTGATTTTTAAAATCCATCTATGAAAGATATACCTAAAAAAATAAGCGGGTGAGTCGAAGAATGAACATTTCCTTAACCACACACCAATCCTTTAAAAATGGACTGTGCATGAAGTTTTAAAGCAAGTTCCCACAACTATTAAATTATTGGTATCAACAAACCTGTATTAATTTTATTTAAGTTTGCTAATACATCTTTGCAATTTCTTTTTTAGTTATTTTATTTTAAATATGTTTCTTATAGACTACTTATGGTTAGATTTTATTAAACAAATTTGAAAATTTCTGTCTTAAAAGGGAATATTTTCAACGTTTTAATATGTATCATTACTATAAAACTAGAGGCCCAGTGCACAAAAATTTGTGCACTCCGGGGGGTGAGGAGGGGGGTCCCCCAGCCCGGCCTGTGCCCTCTCGCAGTCTGGGACCCCTCGGGAGATAACGACCTGCTGGCTTAGGCCTGCTTCCGGGTGGCAGAGGGCAGACCCAATCCCTAGGTGCAGCCCTTGGTCAGGCTCAGAGCAGGGCCGACTGGGGAGTTGGGGCGCCGCC
>NW_005356259.1:3376356-3378521 GCF_000412655.1 Myotis brandtii
GCTGAAAACATCGATACAATGTTGCGGTCCGAGCCCGGCTGAATGGAAGCCGGTTTCTGGTGTTTTGTTTAGCTTCTTATTTGCAACATAGTACATAGTTGCTTAGAGTTGCAGCTGAGAGGCCGGCAAGTGAGGCGGGGAACGTTGGAGTCCGCAGCAAGCAAGCCTCATGCTCGCTTCAGTGCCTGGCTGCCGGCCGCCATCTTGGCTGACAGTTAATTTGCATATACTCTCTGATTAGCCAATGAAAAGGGTAGCAGTCGTACGCTAATTACCATGTTTCTCTTTTATTAGTGTAGATTAGAGGCCCAGTGCATGATTAAATCGTGCGCGGTTAGGATCCCTAGGCCTAGCTGCAATTAGGGCCATGTCCGCTGCCCTGAGTTGCTCCTCCACCTCCGTGGCCCCTGCCCCGTGAACCTCCACGCTCACAGCCCCCGCCCTGCAAGGCACCTTGGCCTCAGCCGCCCAAGCCCCGCGAAGCTCCATACTCATAGCCCCTGCCCCGCTCCTCCACCTCGCATCCACTGCCCCTGCCTCAGCCACCCTGGGAAGCTCCATGCTCACAGCCCCCTGCCCCGAGAGGCTCCTCACCCTCTGCGGCCCTGCTTCGCCACACTGTGAGAGCCAGATCGGTCCTTTGGTCATTTGGGCCCACAGCTCCCTCCTCCTGCCACCGCACTGTGGGAGGCCGGGGGCACACAGCTCCCACTCCCTCAGCTCCCTAGCCTGCTGTTTGGTCGTCCATCTGGTCGTGGCGGCACCTGGATTCTTATATATATTAGGATTGATATATTTGATCTTCTTTTGCTTCTAAGCATTCTGCTATTTATACTTTTTTATCTTGTGTGTTTTTTTCTTTTTAATGTATAGGCTATGTTTTGTTATTTTGTTTTATTTAATTTAAAAATTTTTATTTTTCAATTACAGCTTACATTCAATATTCTTTTGTATTAGTTTCAGGTGTATAGCATAATGGTTAGACAATAATATACTTTATAAAGTGTTCCCCCTGATATTTCCAGTACTCAACTGGCACCATACATAGTTATTACAATACTAGAGGCCCGGTGCACGAATTTGTGCACCAATAGGGTCCCTTGGCCTGGCCTGCAGGATTGGGCCAAAACTGGCTCTCCAACATCCCCTGAGAGGTCCTGGATTGCAAGACCTGGATTGGAGGCGCAGGCCAGGCCGAGGGACCCCACTGTTGCATGATCAGGGCTGGGGAGGGACTGCGGGAGGGCTCCAGGGCATGCCCAGCCCATCTCGCTCAGTCCTGATTGGCCGGACCCCAGCAGCAAGCTAACCTACCAGTTGGAGCATCTGCCCCCTGATGGTCAATGTACATCATAGTGAGCGGTTTAGTGGCCTTAGCACATCATTAGCATATTACGCTTTGATTGGTTGAACGGACGACCAGACGATCAGACACTTAGCATATTAGGCTTTTATTATATAGGACTAGAGGCCCAGTGCACAAAAATTTGTGCACTCGGGGGGCGGGGGGAGGGGGGTCCCCCAGCCTGGCCTGTGCCCTCTCGCAGTCTGGGACCCCTCGGGAGATAACGACCTGCTAGCTTAGGCCTGCTCCCGGGTGGCAGAGGGCAGGCCCAATCCCTAAGTGCAGCCCCTGGTCAGGCTCAGAGCAGGGCCGATTGGTGGGTTGGGGCACCGCCCCCTGTCACACTCAAGGCAGGGTCGATGGGGAGGTTGCGGCGCCACCCCCTGTCACGCACAGAGCAGGGCCGATCAGGGGGTTGGGGCGCTGCCCCCTGTCACTCACAGAGCAGGGCCAATCAGGGGGTTGGGGCGCGGCCCCCTGTCACTCACAGAGCAGGGCCAATCAGGGGGTTGGGGCGCGGCCCCCTGTCACTCACAGAGCAGGGCCAATCAGGGGGTTGGGGCGCGGCCCCCTGTCACTCACAGAGCAGGGCCAATCAGGGGGTTGGGGCGCGGCCCCCTGTCACTCACAGAGCAGGGCCAATCAGGGGGTTGGGGCGCGGCCCCCTGTCACTCACAGAGCAGGGCCAATCAGGGGGTTGGGGCGCTGCCCCCTGTCACTCACAGAGCAGAGCCGATCAGGGGGTTGGCGTGCCGCCACTGTCACACTCAGGGCAGGGCCAATGGGGAGGTTATGGCTCTACCCTGTCACACACAGAGCA
>NW_005356259.1:3379075-3385295 GCF_000412655.1 Myotis brandtii
CTGCTGAAAACATCGATACAATGTTGCGGTCTGGCTGGCTTTCAGTCCGGCTGGTTTCTGGGGTTTTGTTTAGCTTCTTATTTGCAACATAGTACATAGTTGCTTAGAGTTGCAGCTGAGAGGCCGGCAAGTGAGGCGGGGAACGTTGGAGTCCGCAGCAAGCAAGCCTCATGCTCGCTTCAGTGCCTGGCTGCCGGCCGCCATCTTGGCTGACAGTTAATTTGCATATACTCACTGATTAGCCAATGAAAAGGGTAACGGTCGTACGCTAATTACCATGTTTCTCTTTTATTAGTGTAGATTATTGACTATATTCCCTATGCTATATTTTACATCCCTGTGACTGTTTTGTAACTACCAATTTGTATTTCTTACATACTTTGCTATTTAAAAAGCTTTTATATATCTAGATTTTTTCTGCTTCAAAAGGAAAGGATCCATAGGTCATTTATTAGGATTCCAGTCCAACTAAATTGACCTTGTATTTAGTGGAAATTCCTCCAAGATTCTAGCAGTAGTGTGACTGTTAGTCTCCTATTTTTTGGTCTTTTTCTTTTGAGGATATTGCATCAGGGATTGCTTAGCTTGATCACATTTTAATCCAAGAGAAAGACACCTTAAGGACCATCTGTTTTCTTACTAATTATAATTATTATGACACTTAAGTGAAGAGGAATAGAATTTTTATTAAAACTTCTCCTATTACTATCATTTATACTTTTTAAACAAATTAAGCTAAAAGCTTTATAATCAAATTTGGTTTTAAAATGTTGACAAAATACCAGTAGAAAGATATTATCTTACTATTTTAGAATATATGGGTGTAGTAACTACTATTTAAATAGTATTCCATATACTGACGTATCAAATCACATGTAAAGCTGTTTTTACTCTTTCCTACAGAATTGGTGATACGGGACTAAAGCAATTTCTTGATGGTCCTTCAAGCACAAAGCTAAGAGAGCTGAATTTATGTAACTGTACCCAAGTGGGTGATGCCTCTATTCTGAGACTAGCAGAACGGTATGATAAAACAATATTTTACATCATGTCATTAGTAATTGCATATTTACTAATAAGGAGAGATTAGAGATAGAACTTCAAAGCCATTTGAAAAACATCAGGACCAGCCATAAAGCTGGTCCAATATTCCATGAAATAAAATAAAAGATATTGGAGTCATAGATTAAACTAATCTTTTAATTGTATCTGAGATGTTTCTTATGAATTTCACCTTAGAGAAACTTTGAAATGGATCATTCATGAAGTTATGAATATCTAGGCATGAGTGACTTCACTGTACTTTTCAAGGATATCATTTCCATGTAAACCTTTACTCAGTTATTTCCTAAGGGATGTTCTAGCTGGTGGATTTATTCTTCATTCTCCTTACTTGGCGGAGGTCATGTGTATACTAAGGGTCAAGACCAATTGCTGTTGCAAACTTGTAAGGGATAAGTAAGAATTTAACCTTGCACTTGTAGTGATCATTCATTGTGTTACTTACATGATATGTATGTGATATATTTTTTCTTATTAGAAATTGCAATGTGAAATGAAATCACAGAAAGAATCCTATATAATAAAAGGCTAATGTAAAAATTGTCCCCTCCACCGGGAGTTTGGGAATTCAACCAAGAGGTTGACCAGGGGGCGGGGCTGGCTGGCCAACTGCCTGCAGCCCCTCCCTCTGGCCAGTCCCTCCCCCACTTTCCCCACCCCCCAATTGGGGGCGGGGCCGGCTGGCCAACCATTGGAAGGGAGGCCTTGGCCAGCAACCACCAGCCACTAAGCTGCTAGGGGCCCTGCCCATGCACGAATTTCATGCACTAGGCCTCTAGTGCCATATATAATAACCCATCTCCTTTTCATCAACCCTTGTAATGCCAAATTATTTTCCACCTTTAAGCTTACATTTATGTTGAGAAAAGTAAAATTCTTGCTTCAGAATATTATTTGCTTTCCTAGATAGTTTTTATGTGAAGAAATTGTTACTGACAGTAGTTAAAAGCTAAAATTATTTTTTTATGATTCTTTCAGCTGCCCTAACTTAAACTATTTGAGTTTACGAAATTGTGAACAACTGACTGACTCAGGAGTTGAATATATCATAAACATCTACTCCTTGATATCACTAGATCTCTCTGGAACAAATATCTCTAATAAGGTAAAAAAAAATATTCAAAACAGTTCAATAATGTTTGTTTTCTGTAATATAATCATTTTCCATTTTGTAAACAATGAAAAGAACAACAATTACTTTTAGTTCTTAAAATATTAGATTATAAAAGGCAAGTTTAGGAATACTGTTTCTGGAATAGTGATAGATGAGTTACTTGTAAATCCTGGTCTTGTTTCTCTGTTTAAAAAATGCAAAATACAATATTGAGAGGAGAGTCCTGACAGATCAGAATGCTAGATGATAGATCTGAAATTTGCTTCATAATAAAAGTTGGTCAATGTAGAAATAATATATTTTAGATGGCTTAAGTAGATTTTTCTTGTGGATTGCATATTCTGCAAGACTACCTGAGTGCCTTGAGATCTCGGGCTAATTCAAAACTGAAGTCTAGAAATGGCCTCACCAAATGTACAAAATAATACATTTACAGAACCTCATTTCCTGCAAGCTGCTGGTGCTACCCATTAGAGTTGAAACTCAGGTCACATGCATCCTGTCACTTCAGCACTGCCTCATTTACTAATCAAATGGATGATAAACCAGGAGAGATTTGCCATGCTGCTGAAAGACTTAAATGGGCTGTAGTTAGATTAGTAATGTACTGGCTTCTCTTGAAGTGAATTAGGAGGGACATAGGAAGACAACAAAGGGGAGGCTCTCTCCTCCACCTGCTTCCTAAATCCCTATTAATCCCTTAAACTCAAGAGCCCTACCTCACAGACAAGTACAGAAACTTCTCCATGTGCATCTCCAGCCCCAGTGCATCCCTCAACATGACCTGTTTCTGTTTCTCACTGTATTACTGGCATCTGGGTTATGTGACTACCCTTCCCCATCATTCAGTGGGCTCTTTTAGATGAAGGGCTATGTCTGTTTATTGGCTTTTCTTTCTTTGTCTAATAGAGAATTTCAGTTCACCCTTTATTCCGCTAGATCAGTGGTTCTCAACCTTCTGGCCCTTTAAATACAGTTCCTCATGTTGTGACCCAACCATAAAATTATTTTCGTTGCTACTTCATAACTGTAATATTGCTACTGTTATGAATCATAATGTAAAAATCTGATATGCAGGATGGTCTTAGGCGACCCCTGTGAAAGGGTCGTTCGACCGCCAAAGGGGTCTCGACCCATAGGTTCTCCTATCCCTTCCTTGGAGTATCATTAAGTGGTATGAGAGTGGGGGTGGGGAGCAGTTGTGCATAGCTAATTCATTATGGTGGAGTCAAGTCTTACCTTCTCAATGTTGTCTTCTGCTGGAATTCACTGAGATCTCTGAGGGCCCATTTGGTCTTTGGTTTCCTGTCTAGGTAGATTCTTATGTGTCTTCCCTGGCCCAGCATCAAGGCCCCTTCAATTCTTCAGGCACCCTTGTCATATGTGCCTTGCTCTGTCCTCTTCTGGGTCATGCTAGGCCATGGGGACTCTGTGAAGCTGTCTTAGGTCCATAGTCCTAGACATCTCCTGAAGACATTTTCCTGCTCTAAGGGTATATTTGCTCTCAGACCCATTCCTCACCCATCTCTCACTCTGCTACAGAGTGGCTGATTCATGTTAACTGGATTCTAGTTGGGTTTGGGGCTTGTGAGGCACCTGTGAAGAGTCACAAAAAGGAAGAGGCCAGGATTTTCTTCCACCTTTCTTTGCATCATCATTAGCAGCTGCATTTCATTTATGATCAACTGTCTAGTCAGGCCTCCTGTGGTTCCACTTTCCTAGGTAACCTTTGACCCTGAGCTCCAATAACACCACTTTTTCCCATTGTTCTTCCAACATAGTAGTGGCTTCCTGCTGCAGCTAATCTTTAGACTGTGTCATTATCCCTTCGGCTTTTCAGGTTCTCTACCACCTATGTAGTCAATTCCCTGTCACAATTACATTTCCTCCATTTGAAATAGAGTTATTTCTGTTTTCCTCATTAGATCTTGGCTGATATATGGTAAGCACATGAAAACTCAGATGCCTTGTTGCTTTTCACAGCCCTACCAGGAAAGGTGACATTAGTTCTCATTTATTTAGGACCCCAATTCTAGCAGAAGATTCCTACTTTCTGTCCAGCTGAATAGAGGAGGTCCAGAATAGATCTATGGGGGATCTTCCAGCATCTCTTTCTTCTGCTTCCCTGTGATTCTCCCTTCCCCTCTCTTTACCTTTCCTCTCTTCCTCTTCTCCTCCCTCCTCTTCTCCTTCCCCCTCTGCTTTTTTCCTCTCCCCTCTTCTTTGTTCCTCTTCTTTTCCCTTGGCATTGATTCCATATCTATTCTGGGGGTGGAAAAAATGTTCAAACTGATTGCATGGTTTTAAAAATTGTTATGCCCCAAGTGTTTCAGGGTTTAGGACTTGAAGCTTAAAGGTCGTAAAAGTTTAAAGAGGAAGGATTTTTTTCCTGTGTTCTTCTATAAAAACCCTTCCCTGACACATACAAATAGAATGCCCAGCTGTTGTCTGAAGAGTCACAGGGTTAAATGAAATAGAGGGTCAGAGCTCATTATAAAAGGCATTAAAATATAATGCCACCACAGAACTCATCACAAGCCTGCAGGGCTTGGTGAACATTTGTTGAATGAAAGGAGTGAACTTTAAATGCTCTTAGTTTTTAGCTTTTGGGGAAAGCTCCGTTTTTATTTTCAAAGATGATATATTAAAAAATTACCTACTGAGGACAATTTAAAACTGAAAATGATAACCTCATTTGCTGTTTTCATTTTCTTGTAAAGAATAATCACAATCCGAGAGAGCAGTAAATGCACATCTATGGGGAAGAGTGCTAATTGTTTTCTGCTAAAAGATCAAAAAAGAAGTCTTCTGAATGTTGTTGTTTTTTCCCCCTCCAAATCAGTAAAACTCTGATCTACCAGGCCAATGATTGACAATACAGTACCACAACAGCTGTGGAAGCTAACCGCTAACAGTCAAATTAAAATAAACCAGCCTAGTTTCAACTTGAGCAGCTGAACACTAAGTCTGGATTGTAGGTCTGATGAAATGCAAATTTGACTACAGACTTAACATTTGAGATTTAACCTCTGAATTTACAGATATTTATGAGAGATCAAATGTGACCAGTTGTGCCTTTTGGGGGGAAAAACATTTCTTATGTTTTCTAATAATTATGTTCACTCTCAATTCTTTTCAATAATGACTTCTCAGTTAGAATCACAGTACTCAGTTAACAAATATTTGCTTTGTGCTCAGTTCTGGGGATGCCAGAATGAACAAAACATGACCCCTCTTCTGAGCACTTACTTTCTAGTGCAGTGGTTCTCAACCTTCTGGCCCTTTAAATACAGTTCCTCATGTTGTGACTCAACCATAAAATTATTTTCGTTGCTACTTCATAACTGTAATGTTGCTACTGTTATGAATCGTAATGTAGATATCTGATATGCAGGATGGTCTTAGGCGACCCCTGTGAAAGGGTCGTTCGGCCGCCAAAGGGGTTTCGACCCACAGGTTGAGAACCGCTGTTCTAGTGGAAGACAGGCACAGAGCAAATGGTTACAAAGTGTGACAGATGTGGGAACCAAAGAGAAGGGAAACAATCTGGCTCAGAGACTCAAGTAAGACCTGATCTTTAAAAAATATCTACACTAATAAAAGAGAAACATGGTAATTGGCGTACGACCGCTACCCTTTTCATTGGCTAATCAGTGAGTATATGCAAATTAACTGTCAGCCAAGATGGCGGCCGGCAGCCAGGCACTGAAGCGAGCAGGGAGGCTTGCTTGCTGCAGACTCCAACGTTCCCCGCCTCACTTGCCAGCCTCTCAGTTGCAACTCTAAGCAACTATATACTATGTTGCAAATAAGAAGCTAAACAAAACCCCAGAAAAGGGCTTCCATTCAGCCGGGCTCGGACCGCAACATTGTATCTATGTTTTCAGCAGCAAGGCCCCAGAGCTAAAGCTGGCCAAAAAAAAAAAAAAAAAGAGAGAAGAAAACAAGGAGCGGTTGGAAGCTTTAGTCACTCGCCAGCCGGAAAACAGCCCTCAGCCCCTCACCCAGACTGGCCAGGCACCCCAGTGGGGACCCACACCCTGA
>NW_005356259.1:3385462-3402377 GCF_000412655.1 Myotis brandtii
GTATATATATATTTCAGAGAGGAAGGGAGAGGGAGAGAGAGAGATAGAAACATCAATGATGAGAGAGAATCATTGATTGGCTGCCTCCTGCACGCCACACACTGGGGATCGAGCCCACAACTCGGGCACGTGCCTTGACTGGGAATGAAACTGTGACCTCCTAGTTCAGTGATGGAGAACCTATGACACGTGTGTCAGAGGTGACACACAAACTCATTTTTTTGGTTGATTTTTCTTTGTTAAATGGCATTTAAATATATAAAATAAATATCAAAAATATAAATCTTTGTTTTACTATGGTTGCAAATATCAAAAAATTTCTATATGTGACACGGCACCAGAGTTAAGTTAGGGTTTTTCAAAATGCTGACACGCCGAGCTCAAAAGGTTCGCCATCACTGTCCTAGTTCATATTTCAATGTTCAACCACTGATCCATGCCAGCCGGGCAGACCTGACCTTTTCCAATAGAAGGGGAATGGGTATGGGCTGAACCAACAAAATAGTCTGAACCAAGACACAGGGGTTTAAAAGGATGGTGGCATCCAGGAAATCTGCAGAATTAGGTATGGCTAGATTGTGAGGAGAGTGGTGAGAGATGATGTTGGAGAGATGGGCAGGGGCCAGGTTGTGAGAGGCCAAGAAGCCACATTGAGGAATTTGTTCTCTGTCCTTTTGGCAATAAAAGGACATTCAGTACTGTCAATTAGACATGGTCAGATGGACATTTTGAAAAGATCACTCTGTTTGCAGGAGGGACATGGGAATAATAAGTGAACTGGTGACCGATTATGAAGCTGAAATCCAGGTGAAAAGCTATGAGGGTCTGCTTTAGGGCTAGAGCCAGGGAGATGGCTGGAGCAAAGTCTGAAGACTTGAGAGACATTTAGATGGAAGGATCAACAAGAGATAGAAATAGACCAAGTACAGGGGTATAGACGAGAGGGAGGGGAGCAAGGATGATGCCAGATTTTTGGCGTAAGCATCTGTATAAATGGTAGTGTCCCTTACTAACTAACCTGTGCGCCTTCCACAGGGGGAGGAGCAGGTTTGCTACAGGTTGGGAAAATGGCCGTGTTTAGTTTGAGTCACCTATAAGATAGTGTTATAGAGAGGTAGAGAGCTCAGGAAATAAGCAGGAAAATCATTGTAATTCACTCCTCAGAGGTACAAGAACTTTATAGTTTTGCAGAAGGTGAAGGGGAATTGTATTCTGAAACTCATGGAAACTCATGAGGTTAATTAGCAAAGGCAAAAATACAGATATTTAGAAATCTAGAAAGAGTTTATTTGAGAGAGCTAATTTAAATGAGGAAAGCAGAGGGAACACAGTTATTTCAAACTGTATACACTTCTTATAATAATAATTTTATTGTCTTTATCCATTCCTTTGTAGAAAATAGTGATTAATGTATTGTATCATCCATGAACAAAAGTTAAAAAGTTATCTAATATGCATAACCCATGGACACAGACAATAGGATGGTCAAGGCCTGGAAGGGGGGTAGGGGGGTGGGCTAGGAGTTGCTGGGGAAAAACAAGGACATACGTAATACTTTCAACAATAATTTTTAAAAAAGAAGTTATCTAATAAGCACTTTAGGGAAAGAGGAAATATGTCAATTTTCCTCTCTAATATAAAGAGGATGGGCTTATAAGTGAGGGGAAATAGATTACTAATGTAATAGTTTTTCAAGTATCTTAAAAGTCTTTAATCTTCTATAGTTTTTCTTAATGTCTTATTAAATGGGATGTCATTTATTCCCTTCCTACTCCAGAGGATTAGTTGAAAATGAGGTTATAGCTATAGCTCCATTTATATGGAAAAATGTTTTACACCAGTCAGGAGACTTATCATTTACTAAAGACCACAGAATCCACAGACAGGGCAGTTTAATCTGTAGCTTAAGTTGCCTTAGTCACCGCCATATTCATGAGGGAAAATGAGTCAGAGCAATGTTCCAGACGGTGTGCTTAGACAGTGGTTTAAGATTTTCATTTGTCAAATTTTCAAAAAATTTCACTGTGAGTACTAGGTCTGGAGTGCCCATTATGTAGGCAATCTCCTGGAGTCCCCTCACTAGGATGTGAGATCCAGGAAGATTGGGACTTAGTTTTGCTCACTGATGCTTTCCCAGAGCTCTGGGGAGTAGTAGATAAATATTAATTGAATGAAAGAACAAATGCTGAGCTGTAGAGTTATCAAATGTGAATTAGACCTATTCTCTACAGCCCAATTTAGAAAGATAAGTAAGTATGGATAATTTAAATACAGGTGTAATGATAGAGGAAGCAGAGGAAAGGATATCTTGATTCAGCCAGCACAATACAGAAGCATGGAAATGCATGCTTGTTCAAGGAACTTTATGCAGCTTAGTGTACTACTAGAATACACCATGAAAAGAAGATGTGACTGAGGGAATTTGATGCTATGCCAGGAGCTTGGACTTGAACCAATGAAGGTGAAGCAACAATTGGGAGGGTAGTCACAGTGCTAGTCAGCCTCCTATTTTATATAGATTATTTGGTTGTTCTCCAGGGGATAGATTAGAGGGGAGAAAGACTAGAGGAAGGGAGACCAGTGGAGATCATTTTAGTATTAAAAAAAAAAAAAAAAAAGAGCCCTAACCGGTTTGGCTCAGTGGATAGAGGGTTGGCCTGGGGACTGAAAGGTCCCAGGTTCGATTCTGGCCAAGGGCATGTACCTTGGTTGCGGGCACATCTCCAGTAGGGGGCGGGCAGGAGGCAGCTGATCAATGTTTCTCTCTCATCGTTGTTTCTTCTCTATCCCCCTTCCTCTCTGTGAAAAATCAATAAAAATATATTTTTTTAAAAAAGATGGTAAGTTCTTGAATTAGGTCAGAGGCCAGAACTAGCATGGGAAGGACATATTCAAGAATACGTAGGAGGTGAAACTAAAATAATTTGGTGATTAGTTTGTTGTAGAAGATGAGGACATAGGGGAGGGGGAGATTGAAGAATAAGAATGATTCCAAAAATATGACTTTGGGTGGACTGCGGTCCTACCTCAAAAAAGATAATGTAAGAAAAATAATAGGTTTTGAGGGAAAAGTTACTTCATTTTATCAGACTGGGTGAGAGTGTATGGAATATTCAGGCCAAAGGCTTGGGAGAGAGACCCTGAAGGGAGATTTAGATATGGCAGTCATGAGCATGGAAGTGTGAAT
Source organism: Myotis brandtii (assembly GCF_000412655.1). Classification (NCBI taxonomy): domain Eukaryota; kingdom Metazoa; phylum Chordata; class Mammalia; order Chiroptera; family Vespertilionidae; genus Myotis; species Myotis brandtii. The sequence continues at coordinate 3,388,650 of NW_005356259.1, forward strand.
ATGACCAAGGTCCTAAAAGATAGTGTAGGGACTGAGAAGAAATGTGCACCCAGGAAAACACAACAGAATATCAATATTTAAGGATCTGGAAGAAGATGACAAATCTATGAAGGACACTAAAGAAAGGTGAAAAAGGTTATAAGAGAACCAGGTGAATGTAGTCATGTGTGAAGTGAGTGCTGAGGGAATAACCAACAGTGTCTAACAGAACAGAGAAATTAAAAACCAAAATTTGAAAGAACATTTACCATTAATTGAACAGATCCCTGCCTTACCCCTCTGATAACATTTCATGCATCTGTTCACTTCATTCCCTTTCCTCTAGCTCCACTGCCATCCTCTAGTTCCTCAAACAAACCAATTCTTTTCTACTGCAGGACCTTTAAACACATTGCACCTTCTGTCTGAGATGCTTGTCCTTTCAACTTCCTTTTTACTTCTTTTTTATTGTTGACACTATTACAAATGTCCTATTCTCCCCACCCACTTAGCCCACCTCCACTCAGCTCCCGCCTCCCACCCCCCCTGGTCATCACCACACTGCTGTCTGTGTCTATTGTTTATGCACATGTTTTCTTCGACTATTCCCTTCACCTTCTTTCATCCAGTTCCCCCACGCCCCTCCACTCTGACAGCTGTCAGTTGGTTCCATGCATCCATGCTTCTGTTTCTAATTTGTTTGTCAGTTTATTTTTGTTATTTAGATTCCACATATATGTGAGATCATATGGTATCTGTCTTTCTCTGACTTATTTCACTTAGCATAATAATCTCCAGATCCATCCATGCTGTTGCAAAACATAAAATTTCTTTAGCTTTTTTTTTTTTCACAGCTACATAGCATTCCATCGTGTGAATGTACCAAAGCTCTTTTTTATTCACTCATCTACTGATGGGCATTGGGCTGTTTCCAGATCTTGGCAATTGTAAATAATGCTGCTATGAACATAGGGGTGCATATATTCTTTATGATTGGTGCTTTGGGATTTTAGGATATATTCTTAGAAGGGGGATCACTGGGTGAAAAGGTTCACCAATTTTTTTCTTCAATGTCCTATAGTTTTTCAAGTACAGGTCTTTTTATCTCCTTGGTTAAATATATGCCTAGGTACCTTATTAATTTTTTTGCAATAGTAAATGGGATTGTTTTCTTAGTTTCTTTTTCTGATAGTTCATTATTGATGTATAGAAATGCCACCTGTTTCTAAATATTAATTTTGTACCCTGATACTTTACTGAATTTGTTTATTAAATCTAGTAGCTTTTCGGTAGAGTCTTTAGTGTTTTCTATATATAATATCATGTCATCTGTAAATAATGACAGTTTTACTTCCTCCTGCCCAATTTGGATTCCTTTTATTTCTTCTTGTTTGATTATTGTGGTTACTTGTCCTTCCATTCTTCATGTGCCTAGGGAGGTAGATGCTGAACAAGTTAATCACTGATGATTATGACATAAAGCATCTTGACATAGGCTAATAGTCAAGCTTTTAAGGTTCTGACTTAATTTGATCTATAATAAACATTTTTCATGCTGTCATAATTATCAGAAAATCATACTTCTCAATCAATATCATTTCAAGGCAATATCAATAGGTTTTACTTCATTGATGCATTTTTTTTCTTTAAGAAAACATAAATCACATGGTGACATCAATGTCTCTATGTGTTTTTCTGAATAAGTAAGCATTCTTTAGTTCCCAGGGTACTGTAACCTTATGTCTGCCACATTACAGCACAGTTCCCCAGAAGGGTGTTTCCTACTTAGATGACTTCACAGTAATAATGACTCTTGAATTATGAGTAGCACACAAATTATTTTCAAATTAAATTGCAAAAAAACCCCCACCTAATTAAATATCAGCATGTGATATCCATGTTAATTTTAATTGTATATGTTATAAGGCCATCCAGTTTCAGATATTTCTAGCCAAAAATAATCTATGACTAAATAATATCCTTGAACAGAACAAAGCCAATGTGAGAACTTTAACAATCATTGTAGTCTAAATATCTTTTATATCTCTTCCCCTTCTCCTCTCCATCCTTGCTGTCACTGCCATAGTTCAAGCACTGTTTCTTCTTACTAACCCCTCTTGCCTTAAATATCACTGTCCTCAAATTTACTCTGCTGCAGTGTGACCTTCCAGCATGCAAATGTGAACCTTTGACTTCCTTGCTCAGAATTCTTCAGGAGCCTCACAGTGACTACAGTATAAAGTCCAAATAATCCAGTGTGAAGGACCAAGCTCTTCCTGAGGTGGCCCCTGCCTACCTACACTCTCCTATATGGCTCCCCAAGTGAAGCTCTCCTTGCCTTCCAGTTTCTGCAAGTTATTCCCTCTGAAACATCCTCCCCCCTTATCTTTCAAGTTCCAGCTGTGTGGAGCTCTGCTGGAATTCCTGGGCAGGGTTAGGATTTCCCTGGCTTGTGTTTCCACCGTATTTTGTAATGCCTTCACTAGAGCAATCAGCTCATTATATTTTAATATTTGTTCCAAGCCTGTCTCCCTCTGGCACTATGCGCTTCTTGAGGGCAGAGGCTGGATCATCCTGTCTTTGGGATGCCCAGCATAATGCCTAGAATGTAAGAGCAATATAAAATAGTTGACCAGTGCGTCAGTGAGTGAATGGATCTGGTACCATTTCCTTCCTCTCAACCAAACATGGCTTCTTTAAATTCCACATACTCTCAGCAAAGCTCTGCGCTGGAGAGGGAGTGCTTACAGCTGCATGTCTTAATCTGATGATACTCTTTCAAGAGACCACCCATCTGCAGGGAACACACACACAAAGCCTGAGGTTCAGGGAAGCAAAACCTCTCAGGCAGGAAACATATGAAATCACTTGGGATTCAAGAAATAGAAAGAATGGGAGTGAAAAGGAAGGAAGCAGGCTAACTCAGAGACAAACGGATTTGCACATAACAAGAAGTCTGCCCTTGTACTTTCCCACATAAAACGGGACCCCTCCTTAGTCCTTTCCAGGCCCCTCTCTCCAGCCACTGGTCTTCTATAAATCTGCTGGCTCCATACCTGGCAATAGTGGCTTTCCTCGCACAGGTTACAGGCAGTTGTCCCCTGTTTCCAGCAAAACGCCTACCAAAAACATTGCAAAAAGCAGCGGCCAACTTAAGCTTGTCACTTCCTTCACGGAAATTCTTTGGTGGCATAACCCTCCTCTCTACCTCCATCAGGTAAGAGGCAAACAGTCTCAAGGCAAGTTGCTCTATTTTTAGATAACAGAGATGCTGATTTTCCTTCCCTCCATAAATATATAAGGATCTATTTCTGTGTGTTGACCAAAGCCTAGTTTCCTTCTGTAGGTCAATAAATTAGGCCAGGGAGGTTGATACCTTTAAGAAAGAAACATGATTACAAAATTCATACTAAGAGTCAAATAAATAGAAATAAACAAAAATAACTGAGAAGAAAAGGTAAGTTATTTATACAAAATTGTAATCACTAACCAGAGTATAGAAGGGAAAATCACTTGGGAGGTTAAGATACATTTTCAAGGACATTGTACAAGACAGTGTTATCAGTGATTCTGGAAAGGGAATGTGTTAATCGAGATAAAACATATTTCCAAGTAGAAGTTTTGTCATTTACTCATGAAATAATGTGGTAAGCAGCACCAAACAGAGCAAATCTTTCAGAAAGAAACATATGAAATGTAAACACTGATTCACAAAGGGAAGTAGATTCCAAACAAGAATTCTGAGAGTATGCCAGCAAGATAAGAGAAAACTGGGTCTACTAAAAACAGCTAATTTTATAGACTATTCATTCATTCACACGTATTTATTCATTGTCAACTGTGTCAAACACTATGCTAGGTTCTGGGAGTACTCAATTTAAAGCAAAAGTACTGGTCTCAAGGTGCAGCCTAGTGCCAAAACACCAACAATAGTAACAGCACTACATGGTTACAGATTCCGAAAAGCATGAGTTCAGGGTGTGGGCTCACATCCTGGCTGGTGCCAGCACACTTAAGTAACCTTGGGCAAGTGACTTAACCTCTCTGCGCCTCCATTTCCCTCTCTTTGGAATAGTGATTATAATATTACTTTTCCTCAGTGTTGTGAGGATTAAATAAGATAACAAATGCAAACTGCTTAACATAGTGCCTGGCACCTGGAAAGTATCCAGTACATCTCAGCAATAATTAACTGGATTTATGAAATAATGAGGCATATTTGTTGTAATACAGACTTGTGCACAGATCCTGCATCCTGGCAGAGTGGAGGCGTTGGAAAGTGGGTGCTATGTCTTGTGAAGAAGTCAGGCGAGGCTTTCCAGCTTTTGAGGTGCAGCTGAAAGCTTCGGTAGGTTATTTGTCAGGCAAAGAAGGAAAGGACATTCTCAGTGGAGGAAGAAGCAGGTCAAAAGGCATGGAGTCATGAGAGAAAGTTACCTGTTGGAAGGTGACTTCATACTGTCAGAGTATGGCCCAAGAGGACAGGGGACGTGGAGGGAGATGAAGCCGGAGAAGGAGGTGGAGGAAGAATGTGAGTGGTCTTGGATGGCCGCAAAGCGATTCAGACAACACGCTATATGCAATGAGAGACACGGAAGAACTCTGCAGAGAAGGACTCAGACAGATTTGGGCACAGAAATGACAGCAAGGAAGATCTATGTAAGAAAGGGTGAACTACTGCAATGATAGCTAGAAATAAGGAGGTTTTGATAGTAGTGGCAGAAGGGACATGTATGAGAGATGTTTCGGAGGTAGTACAGACAGGGCTTGGTGAGATTGGCTAGATAGGGGGAGCAAAGGGGAGAGGAGGAGACACAGACAATGCCCAGAGTTTTAACTGGTCAATTGTAGACCTGGTGGTATCATTAACCAGGAAAAGAATCTAAGAGAGGGATGAGGACTTGGAGAAAAGATGCTGAATTCCGTTTTAGATCTGTTTAATTCCAGCACCAGGACACATCTCTCTATCCTATGGGCCCCTTTGGGCCTGGGTGACAAAAAGAAGGTAAATACCCATTTGACTTTCAGAATTTTCATTTTTGTTTGTTTTGTTCCTCAGTATGTTTGGCAAGGAATCACAGAACTTTTACACAACTATTTAACAACCTCCTTCTATTCCCCCCCGCCCCCGCCCCACAATTCTACCTTCTGTATCACAACTCATGTCCCACTGTATCCTCAAAATAAAGGCAGGAAGAGAGGAGGCTGCTTTTGTTTGCTGACTGTCAAGGATCTTTTGTTTTTAGATTTCCCATGATCTAACCCCCAATAATTACATCAGAGTTTTGAGTCATCCTAGACTCCTGGAAAAATGTTTATAATTGGTGAATTTAGGTAAAGGGTATATATATAGGTGTTCATTGTACCATTCTTTTAACCTTTCTATGGATATTTTAAAACTAAGGGGAAAGGATGCTTTATGTTTATGTTGGTGATACTCATTAGCTAAACAATTCCAGATGTAATATTGGGAGGGAGGGGAGAATAGTTTTCAAGGACTTGTCTGCTTCTAAATGTCTGTGTCCATGGATCTGTTCCTGGCAGTGTTCGATGTCCCCTCTCACTACTACTAGAGACCCCAAACTGAATAACTTCTCAAACAACTCACACTTTCCAAATGCAGTCTTTGTTCATGCTGTTTCCTCAGCCTGAAACACTGCTCCCATTATTTCGCTTGTCAAAATCTTAGTCTTTAAGCCCTAATTTAAATTCTCCCTTTTCCATGAAAGTCTCTTCTAAACCGCCAACTGGAAGCAGTGACTTTTTGCTCTGTGGCCCCCTCGTATCTCTCTTGAAACATATCCTCGTTCTTTTTTGCATTATGGCCACTTATGTGGCAGCTCATATTCCACACCAAGGGAAAGCTTTGCTTACCTCTGTTGCATGGGATGAAATCCAAATTCCTCAGAATAATTTACAAGGTTCTCCTGACTTGGTGCCTACTTCCTTTTGGGTCTTATGTCTTGACATTTCCTTCAGTGACCCTCATACCAGAGCTGTAATATAAATCAACTGCGAGGGGCGCCTGGGCCCTCTGACTCAGGTTCCTGACTTCCAAGGCCTACGACGGAGCAAACTGCTCACCAAGATTCTTACGAATTTCTGGGGCCTCGCTTTCTCGTCCAATTTGCAATCTGATTCTTCCAGCCTGCACACCAGCTGCTTTCCTCTGTGCTTTGCCTGATTAACTTTTGCTCCTTCTTACACTTTAGGAAAATAAAACCAAAACCTTTCCTGCAAAGCATTCATGAGTGTAGCTAACTTTTGAAGGAAATGAAGGAAGCTTTAAATTTTCATGATGTTACAACTTTCCTGAAAAGTAAGCATCCATCTGCCTTTGCCCCACGGAGACACAATTACTCCACCTTGTTGGTTCTTCATTCCTTTTTATTTTTTCTTCTCTTCGGACTCTCCTCTTTTCATCCCTCCCAGAAGTAAAAGGAGGGACCAGCCAATCCCCAGGACTTCTATCCCAAGCACTTAACAGGGTATTAAAAGAAAACCAAAATAAAGCCCCACAGTTTTCTCCTTAAGAGAAGTTCTTGGATCTGCTCTTCAGATATTTTTTAAAAATTTGTTATTGCCCTGGCTGGCGTTGCTCAATGGTTAGAGCATTGGCCCATGCACCAAAGGGTCATGGGCTTGATTCCTGGTCAAGGGCATGTACCTTGGTTGCAGGTTTGATCCCCTGCCCTGGTTAGGGTGCAAGTGGGAGTCAACCAATCAATGTGTCTCTCTCACTTCGATCTCTCTCTCTCTCTCTCTCTCTCGACCAGCCAATCCCCAGGACTTCTATCCCAAGCACTTAACAGGGTATTAAAAGAAAACCAAAATAAAGCCCCACAGTTTTCTCCTTAAGAGAAGTTCTTGGATCTGCTCTTCAGATATTTTTTAAAAATTTGTTATTGCCCTGGCTGGCGTTGCTCAATGGTTAGAGCATTGGCCCATGCACCAAAGGGTCATGGGCTTGATTCCTGGTCAAGGGCATGTACCTTGGTTGCAGGTTTGATCCCCTGCCCTGGTTAGGGTGCAAGTGGGAGTCAACCAATCAATGTGTCTCTCTCACTTCGATCTCTCTCTCTCTCTCTCTCTCTCCTCCCTTGCCCCTTCCACTCTCTCTAAAAAAATCAATAGAAAAAATATCCTTGGGTGAGAATTGACAACAACAAAAAATTTATTATAAATCTATTCATGCCATGCTGTATAGTTCCCTATACATCCCATATTGTTTTAAATCTTAATGCTTTTGCAATTCTGTTCCTTCTTCCTAGAATGTCTTCCCCTCTATAGTTTTCTTGGCAACTTATGATTCTCCTTCATGGAGTCTTCTCTAATCCACAGTGGCTGGCCTCATCATCCCTCTGTGGTACCACCACTGTGCACAGTATTTACCTTTTACTGGGTTGTAATCATCTGTTGTATATGCCTGTTTTCCATGCCAGACTGTGGACTCCTTGAGAGCAAATACTGTACCTCATTGACCTTTATACTCCCAGTTTCTACCCCAGAGCCTGATCAGTATAATAAATACATGCTAAATATATATCTATCAAACGAATATGAATTAAGAATGAATGCATTTTGCCCAGACCTGAGATTTAAGACTCTGTAAAAGTATAAAGAAAGTCTGTAAAATGTTGAAACCATCACTTTTTTCAGAGAACACCTCCTAGTTTGGAGCTTTTATGAGCCTCGTGGTGCCAAGTAGAACATTTTACCTCGCTGGTTCTGATTTCTTTAGGTCATTAATCTGAAAAGCTTCTGAGTCAGAAAGCTATGATTAAAATGAACCCTGCACACACCCAACAGAGGATTGAAACCACAAGCTGGTATGTGCCCAGATTGGGACTCAAACCTGCATCCCATTGGTGCACAGGACTATACGCTCCAACCAACCGAACCACACTGGCCGGGGCTAGGTCTGGCTGCTTTTACTGAGCATAAGGTTTTAAATGTTCCTCTATAGTAGTATGCATCAGTACTTTTTCTTATTGCCAAATATTCCATCGTATGACTATAACACGTTTATCTTTCATCATTTGAAACATTTGGCTACTTTTACTTTTTTTCCTAAATGAATAATGCTGCTAGGAATATTTGTGTACAAGTTTTTGTGTTGACATACATTTTCATTTCTCTTGGATATATAACTAGGAGTGAAATTGCTGAGGCATATGGTAACTATGTTTAACATTTTGAAGAACTGCTAGACTATTTTTTAAAGTGATTGGAGCATTCCACATTCTCATCAACATTAATGAGTTTTAATTTCTTCTCATCCTCACCAAGACATTTTATGATCTGTCTTGTTAAGAATAGCCATCCTAGCCGAAACCGGTTTGGCTCAGTGGATAGAGCGTCGGCCTGCGGACTGACAGGTCCCGGGATCGATTCCGGTCAAGGGCATGTACCTGGGTTGCGGGCACATCCCCAGTAGGAGATGTGCAGGAGGCAGCTGATCGATGTTTCTCTCTCATCGATGTTTCTAGCTCTCTATCTCTCTCCCTTCCTCTCTGTAAAAAATCAATAAAATATATTTAAAAAAAAAAAAAAAAGAATAGCCATCCTAGTACGTATGTAGTGGCATTTCATTGTGGTTTTGATTTGCGTTTACTAATGATGTTAAGTAATAAAATTTTGAGGTCACACATTTTAATGAGCAATTATAGTGATAAAACAAGGAATTCTATTTTAATATTAGCAAATATTAATTTTTAGTGATTTTCAATAAAACGGTAAAGAGAATGTAGACTGTTAAATGTCACAGTTAGCAAGTGTACTTAATTTCCAGTTCACCTTAAAAAATTCTAACTTGGCTACATAATAAATATAATAAAACATATTTAGCTACTATCAAGTACAGGGCAAAGAGACAAACTTTGCATCTCTTACTTAATATTTTTGTTCAAACAATATGGTTTCTGTTGGGGGAATACCTAAATCCAGTTCTTCTAACATCAATAAAATAGCATCCACATCTGGAACCCAGACCACATGTGAATGGCTCCACAGGGTTTGGTCATTCTGTTTTGAAACAAGGAGGCAGAAAACATAATGTGTTCTTAACAAAAGAATCCACATTTGTCATAAAATAATTAAAAGAATAAACAAAGTGATTTTATTTTGGGGTGGTGTACAAAAATGTTAACTGAAGTTAGATATTACAATTTAAACAGTGGCTTTGTTTAATAAGAATTCCAAGCACTTTCTCCCTTGATCTGGATTTTTTTATGTGCATCATTTAAAAAAAACATAATATTTTCAAAATCATTTTAAATTATGGTCCCAATGTTGTGTAAATCAATCCTGCAAATAAAAATTTAAAAGGAGAAATTCATATACTATTTTTGTTGTTTTCCCTGACAGCCAGTTCTGGGATGATAGAACGAGAAGGAACTCTCCTTGTCCACCTGGTCTAGGAAACATAGCTTATGGAATTATAAAAGTAATGTGATCCCGATTGCAAACCGGAGGATGGCATCGATAAGGCACATTAATCAGTTCATTATCTGAGAGTTATGCCAGTTTATGGGGGAAGTATTGAGAAGCGGGACAGCAAAACCACTCATAAAAAATTTAAGGGCTGTTTTCAGAGAATTGCAAATAAAAACCACAATGAAATATCATATCACACCAGTCAGAATGGCTATCATCTGAAAGTCAATAAATAACATATTGTTGAGGATGTGGAGAAAAGGGAACCTTCATGCACTGTTAATGGAATGCAAATTGGTGCAGACACTATGGAAAAGAGTATGGCGCAGCCTCAAAAAACTAAAAATAAAACTACCATATGACCCAGCAATTCCACTTCTGGGTATTTATCTGAAGAAAATGGAAACTCATTTGAGAACATATACACACTCCTATGTTCATTGCACCGTAGCCAAGAATTGGAAACAACCTAAGTGTTTACACACACACACACACACACACACACACACACAATGGAATTTACACAGCAATAAAAAAATAAAATCTTGCCATTTGCAAGAACATAATGGACCAAGTAGGTATTATGCTAAGTGAAATAAGTCAGACAGAGAAAGACAAATACCATATGGCTTCACTTAAACATGGAATCTTAAACAAACATAAAATGAACAAACAAAACAAAAACAGAATTGTAGAAACTGTGATTAAAACTGATGGTTGCCAAAGTGGTGTGGGTGTGGGGATGAGTGAAAAAGGTAAAGGGGAATTATATATAGTCAATAACATTGTGGTAAGTTTGCACAGTAATAGATGATTACGACTTAGTGTAGTGATCACATTGTAAGGTATATGAATGTTGAATCACTATATTTAGACAAGAAACTAATATTATATATAAACTATAATTAAATTTAAACTGAAAAGGGCAATCTGTTTTTTTTAAATAAGAAGAAAGAAAGCTTTTGAACTGAAAAAGAAGTGGACTATTGATGAATGATTTTATCTGTCCACAGGCCTTTATATAAAGATCTGTTCCCTCTTTTCAAGCAATTAAACATAATAAAATCAGCTAAAGATTTTTAGGTGAGACAGTAAGAATTTATTGAAAAACAGATTCATTAGCCACATTAAATATCTTCAAAATAAAGGTGTAAGTTTAGGGGTCTTTAAGATTTGTTTGTATTGATTTAGATAACATTTACTTGGAAACAGTTAACAAGATAAGGAGTTTTCTGGTCCTGGGGTACTGTGACACTTTTTGCAAAAACATTAGAGACAACCTGAAATTTTTATTTAATATTGTTGCCTAACCAAAGTTATTTTATGATTTGCTAAGTGTAAAGAAATATAAGACAGAAGCTAAATATTTTCGTATGAATGGCTCTCTTATTGGAAATATATCTTCTATCTAAACTATAACCACAAAATAATCTTTACATTAAACATTTTTAGGGTTTGTCGACACTTTCCAGACATAAAAAATTAAAGGAACTTTCTCTATCTGAGTGTTATGAATTCACCAATTATGGAATTCAGGTAAGATAATTAAGTCATTTTGATAAAGAATTAAGATGGAAAATTAAGCACAAATTAAATAAACTTTGTAGGTCACAGTGGGAAAAATGGTTTGGAAATATAACTACATGTATGTGATCTTGGTTGAGACAAAATCAATTCCTAGGATCAATAGGTATAGGTCGACATTTTACTTGGAGAATGATGAAATGCAAGATGGTAAAAGTGTAAACCTATAAAGGTGTCCTGCATATAGAAATGTTATATAGTCTAACCATGAAAATTGGGAGAGTTTGGAAAGTTATACCAGGTATAACAATTAGGAACTTAAGTTTCTCAAACACAGCGGGTAGCATATTTTACCCAGAATGGAAAGCATGAGGTAAGTAACTGGATATTATAAACAATTACATGTTCAATTAGTACTTTAAAAACTCATGAGAAAGGTAAATTTCCTAGACCTAGCCTTGAGGCATACCTAGGAAGTCACAAAGTAGCTACTATGAGGAAGGTCCAACAACATTAAGCATATCAATGTACTGTTACAGTAGAAAAACCAGAATCACATGTCATACATGTATTGAACTAGGATAAAATCTGGTTGCCTATTAGTAAATCGTGGAAGGTAACATTTTAAAAGGGAACCAATAAACTAGGAATGGGTAAATGTTAAATACTGGAAGCTCCATATAAAGTTTCCTGAGAGTTCAAAATCCCTGAGACTTATAGAAACCCGGAGCTAAACTAGAGGGAAAAAATTTAAAGAAAGAAACTTCTTGAAGTAAAAGGATTTATCCCACAAGTGGAAGATAACACAAGTGATAGCTGACAAGTCCACAGAGAATGTCAAACTTGAAGATATCTTCCATGAGTCTGTAAGCTTCTTTACAAGAAGTTCTAACATGACTAATAGGAGAGTGTTAAAGTATTATATAAACTGGTGAGCTATAGAGGGTGCCAGATCAAACAGTGCTATAGACTTGAGCATATAATTCTAGTTTTACAAAAACGGAGAATAGAAATGGAGGACTGCTGCTTTAAATGGTTGACTGACAATATGACTTAGTGAAGAAAAATTGTTTTCAAATTATTTTGACTATATTTCATTTTGTCTGGACAATATAATGGTACTTAAGGGAAAAATTTAAGAAATCTTTAGGGGCATTAGTGTCAAGCGATGTCAATTTCTCCCAATTCCAGATCCTGGGTATCAAGATTCTAAGAAGTTCCTAAGAAATGTGCTTACTACTATATTCAATTGTATAAAGAATTAAAAAGAACAAACTCTATCCTTAAAAACAAAAATCACAGAGAGGTCAACAAGTTCCATTTAGGACAAGATTGTAACTCTACAGTAACAAAAAGGGTTACAGAACATTTAGACGCATGTAACCTACTAGGAGAAAAAGCCAAAAGGTTCCTCTAAGAACAAACCATGATTTACTAGTAACTATTGCAGCTCATTTAAGGATTAAACATGCATTTACACAAAACTTTATCCATGAATATGATTTAGTCAGGCTTTCAAAGGGTCTTTGACAAGGTGATAGAGCAAAGGCTATTAAAATAAAAGTTAAATATTAATATTGAATTATATTTCTTAAATGGTAATTACATTTGACCAATAACTATGAATCATTCAGAAGTATTAAAATCATTCAGAAGTGTTGAAATGGCCTCTTAATATGCATCACTTATTAATTTTTAAAATGCTCCTTTGGGTGAGAGTGCTGATCGAACGGTGAGGCTAAGTACCAGGAAGCCAGCATTTTTTGCCATTTCTCTTTTGGTCAGTGGGTTCTAGTCATTTTTATTTTCACTCTTTAGAGCTTGAAAATTACCCTATTTTTAGGTACTCTGAGATACTTTAGATTAAAGCATTTACCCATATGCTAACTATATGGTCACACAGCTGAGTTTAGCATAGCTTTAAAAAATGTAATCTTTTGCCCTGGCTGGTGTGGCTCAGTGGCCCATACACCTGAAGGGCTGCAGGTTTGATTCCTGGTGAAGGGCATATTTCAGTTTCATTCCCTGGCCCCCATCAGGGTGCGTGTGGGAGGCAACCAATTGATGTGTCTCTCTCACATGGATGTTTCTCTCTCTCTCTCTCTCTCTCCTCCTCCTTTCCCCCCTTTCACTCTCTCTAAAAATCAATGGAAAAATTATCTTCAGGCAAGGATTAACAAAATAAATTAAATAAATAAATCCTATATAATAAAGAGCTAATATGCAAATGGCCATCATGCCCTCACACCATCACGATGTGATGCCCTCATGCTGTCACAATCCATCACCAGGATGCTGCGTGCTCAGTGGGTGCACGCGGGTGGGCAGGACTGCGTGCGTAGCAAGGCCTGGGAGTCCCGCAGCTCCGTGTGGCATGGAGGCAGGACCCCGGCTCCGGCCTACCTCTTTGGGGCAATCCATCCAGGAGCCCTGGATGGGTGGGTGAGGCCTATCTCTTTGGGGTGATTGATCGCGGGGTTCCCACACTGTGAGAGGGCACAGGCCAGGCTGGGGTACCCCCCAGAGTGCATGAATTTCATGCACCGGGCCGCTAGTAAATAAATAAAAAAAAATAAAATCTTTTACAATAGGTGCATATTTATTTTCAGTGATTTACAAGAAAAAAATGGGTGAATACAGGAGCATAGAAATATAGAATTATTTAATTATTAGTTGCACAAGATCAGCTGTTCTATTAAAGTTTACAAAAAATTGTTTCTCTTATTATCCCCTTTTCCTGCCTTTGGGGTGTGTGTGTGTGTGTGTGTGTGTGTGTGTGTGTGTGTGTGT
>NW_005356259.1:3402502-3461648 GCF_000412655.1 Myotis brandtii
CTTTGGTGTGTGTGTGTGTGTGTGTGTGTGTGTGTGTGTGTGTGTGTGTATGTGGTGGCTTTTATCCAGTTTTACCCCTTCTAAGGTTCACACTTCCAGGCATGTGGTAATCTTTCTCCTCTGTGCCTCCTCCAGCCCAGTTATTAAGTTTCTAAACAAATAAGACAAAGGAGGTGGGGAGGAGAAAGTGATGCATAAAGTCAATTCCACAATTCCTTTATCTAGATTTACAAGAGAGAGAGGAAGGGAGTAACATAAGATGAGATGTTTGAATTATCTACAATTTGTCAGAAACTTTTTTCTTGTTATTTATAAAAGGTAACTATAGGAGAGTCTCTTTTTATCATAAGACATTGAAAACTTTTATTTTACCTGGTACATAATGATTTAATGAGAAAAACAAGTAATTAAGCATTTTTACACTGGTTAGGTTTTTCAAGAGTCATGAACTACCTCATTGTAGTGTTTTACTGAAAACCACAACACATGCAGATTGAACATGTGTAGTCTCAGTATTGAGTTTTTAGGATTTGGTTTTCATTACTTTCTTCAACTTGAGTTTTTTTTTTATAGAACATTAGACATTCAATGATCATGTTAAATTAAAATTATTTGGTGCTCATGAAGACACACATTTTGGGGTGTTCATGAATTGGTAGAATTAAAATCGTTAAAATAGCCATAATACCCAAAGCAATCTACAGATTCAATGTAATCTCTATTAAAAATACCAATGGCATATTTCACAGATCGAGAACAAACACTCCAAAATGTGTATGGAACCAAAAAAGACCCCAAATAACTGTAGCATTCTCAAGAAAAAACAAAGTTGGAGGGATCACAATATCAGATATCAAGTTATACTACAAAGCTACTGTAATCAAAACAGTCTGGTACACCCTAGCTGGTTTGGCTCAGTGGATAGAGTGTAAGCCTGCAGACTGAAGGGCCCCAGGTTCAATTCCGGTCAAGGGCACATACCTGGTCAGGGCTCATGCAGGAGGCAACCAATCATGTGTTTCTCTAACATCAATGTTTCTCTCTGTCTTTTCCTCTCTCTTCACTCTCTCTAAAAATCAATGGGAAAAAAATATCCTTGGGTGAGGATTAAAAAAAAAAACCCCGACAGCCTGGTACTGGCACAAGAACAGGCATATAGATCAATGGAACAGAATGGAAGCCCCAGAAATTGACCCAAGCCATTATGGTCAATTTATATTTGACAAAGGAGGCAAGAACATACAATGGAGTCAAGACAGTCTCTTCAATAAATGGTGTTGGGAAAATTGGATAGATACATGCAAAAAAATTTGAAACTAGCCCACAAACTTAAACCATATACAAGATTGAACTCAAAATGGATAAAAGACTTAAATGTAAGTCGTGAAACCATAAAAATCCTAGAAGAAATCATAGGCAGCAAAATTTCAGACATCTTGTGTTACAAATGTTTACAGATACATCTCCTAAGGCAAAGAAAACTAAGGAGAAAATAAACAAATGGAACTGCATCAAAATAAAAAGCTTCTGCACAGCAAAAGAAACCATTAACAAAATGAAAAGGGAGTCCACTGTATGGGAGAACATATTTGGCAATGATACATCTAATAAAGGGTTAATATCTAAATATATAAGGAACTCATACAACTTAACAAAAGGAAGACAAACAACCCAATGAAAAATGGTCAATAGACACTTCTCCAAAGCAGACATACAGAAGGCCAAGAGACATATGAAAAAATGCTCAAAGTCACTGATCATCAGAGAAATGTCAATTAAAATGACAATGAGGTATCACCTCAGACCTGTCAGAATGGCTACCATCAACAAATCAACAAATGACAAGTGCTGGCGAGGATGTGGAGAAAAGGAAACCCTAGTACATTGCTGATGGGAATGCAGACTGGTATAGCCATTATGAAAAACAATATGGAGTTTCCTCAAAAAATTAAAAATAAAACTCCCATTTGACACCATAATCCCACTTCTAGGCACATTTCCCAAGAAATCATAAATGCCAATCAGAAAGGATATATGCACTCCTATGTTCATAGCAGCACAATTTACCATAGCTAAGATTTGGAAACAGCCTAAGTGCCTATCAGCAGATGAGTGGATTAGAAAACTGTGGTACATCTACACAATGGAATACTACGCTGCAAAAAAAAAGCGAAGCGAAATAAGCCAGTCAGAGAAAGACAAGTATCACATGATCTCACTCACATGTGGAATCTAATGAATAAAATAAACTGATGAACAAAATAGATCCAAAGACATAGAAGCATGGAAGAGACTGTGGAATCTTGGAGGGAAGGTGGGGGTGGGTGGGTAGGAAGAGATCAACCGAAGAATTTGTGTGTATATATGCATAACCCATGGACACAGACAATAGGTTGATAAAGGACAGGGGTAGGCTAGAAAGGGTCCATGGAGGGGGCAGAAGGAGACACATGTAATACTTTCAACAATAAAGATGTAAAAAAATAAGATGAAAGTTAGATATAAGGGCAGAGGGGAGAGAGGACAGCTATTTAGATTAAAGGTAACATAAGTTGCCCTAACCGGTTTGGCTCAGTGGATAGAGCATCAGCCTGCGGACTTAAGGGTCCCAGGTTCGATTCCGGTCAAGGGCATGTACCTTGGTTGCGGGCACATCCCCAGTAGGGGGTGTGCAGGAGGCAGTTGATCGATGTTTCTTTCTCATCGATGTTTATAACTCTATCCCTCTCCCTTCCTCTCTGTAAAAAATCAATAAAATATATTAAAAAAAATAAAGGTAATATAAGTTGAGAGGTTTTTGGTATCATCCACAGGAGAGAGGATGGCAGCTTGAACAAAGGCAGTAACAGTGAGGTTGGAGAGAAGGGAATGCAATGGAGAACTTTTAGGTGGCAAAATCCATGAGACTTGATAATTTGGATGTGGACAGGGGTGAAGACATGGTTAAGGATGATCTACTTACATCTGGCTTGCCTGCCTGGGAGTTTGTGGAGCCCTCATTTTCAAGCCCTTTTCACAGCCAAGTCACGTAGCCAGGGCTATGAACTACCAAGTCCTATTCAGCATTTTGGCATTTATTGTGGCACTTTCTCTTCTTGTGAGTGATTTTCTCTGTGCTTCCTCTAAGCTCTCTGTACCCCTCAACTTGTATAAGTCTTTTAAGCATTCCCTCTCCCACTCTCTCCAAAGGCGTGTGGTGGCTGCAGGCAAGCTAAGGGAGCTCTGTTGGAATTTGTTACTGTTTTTACTCTATTTACAGGTAATTTCAAGAATGTCATTGTTCTCCAAACTCAAACATGGCCTCCTCTTATCTTTTATTATGAAAAAGTATCTCTAACAGATAAGGATATCTGTTTTTTAAAGCCCCGCGACCAGAATGCAGTGGGTATATTTATAATTACATGAGAAATAAGAGGTATGTGGTGGAGTTTCAGCCTCATCTACTCTTCTGTGTTTTCTGTCTAGTTTGTATTCTTCACAAACTGGTTTACTGATATCTTGCAAATGGCATCACTGAGGAATTTTAAGAGCCTAGTTGTAGCCTGGGTTAATGTCATGTTCTCTGATGATCACAAAGGTATCTAAAAACTTTGTTTATGGGGTATAAGCAGCAGCAGAGATGCTAGAACCTCTGCTTCCCTCATTGTTCTTTCAGAGCCCCCTCTTTTGAGACCTTCAATCTTGCCTTAACTGCTTGGACATGAGATAACAAGTTCCTTTTCTCCTTTAATCTTCCCTGTGTTTTAACTTTTTATTCATTCTCGGGTTGCAAACTTTTATTTTTGCTATTTATTTGACCCTTAATTTAATAACAGATTTATCTTGATTTACAAATAGAAAGGGAAGTAGAGAAGATGGATCAAGGAATAAGGGAGGGTGGCCGTGTGGGGCAAATCACGAGTCACTTCATAGTTGGGAGAACAGCAGAGCGAGATCTATTGCTATTTATTTGGCTTTCAGCCTGACCCAGTACTGCTCAGTAAGTCAAGCAGATCTATAGATGTGGGTCTGCTCCACGCTGAGTCCAATTGGGGGCTGAGAGTTCAGGGACCTCAGTCCTGTATCCTGGACTACCTGTACTATAAAATTGAGACCCTTATAATTAGTGTGGAGAATTTACATGGACACTCAGGACAGAAGGTCTAGGAGTACCCACCTCACTCAGCAACAGTCCTGAGTCCTCCTCCCCAAGAATGGCCTTTGGCCAGTCTGTTCTGGACATTTCTTTCTAGAGTGTAAGAAGAGTTGGATTTATGTCTTGCCCTAACATTCATGTTGAATTCATTCTTGCCCAAACAGCAAAAACTGGATTACTTTCCAGGGACTCTTTTCTGATTTTAAACTCTTATTTTAAATCACTATTTTTTTCTGACTAGTTATAAAATGTTTATGCAAGATTCTCATCAATTAATTTCATAAGTTGATAGACTTCACCCCCTAGTGCTTAACCACAATTGATTTTAGAGGCCTTTGACACATACTGACTTACAATGCCAAGGATGATGTGTTGACTCCACATAGCAACACTTTTTAAAAAGCCAACATGAATTTCTATTTGGTTTCTAAGATTAAATCATTCAAGAATTGTCAAAGCATGAGATTTCAATAGCCCCACCTCTTCTCCAGGAATAGTTAAAGCAACACACGTAGGACCCCTTTACAAAATGGCCTTAATCCTTGGCCTTTGGGGTGGTGGATGCTCTGAAATCTCCTGTATGGAGAGATGGGACATCTGGAGGTCTGGATACTTTATCTCTTGGCCATACTGCTCAGAAAAATTCTTTACCTTTTCCAATACTCCAGGTTACTATTAGGAATTAATTGACTAAACTGTCTGTGATGAAGATCCCAGAAGGTCCCAGGTTCAGAATAATTTTACAGAGTCTTGGTTGAGGGAAATAAGGAATCCCTCTGGTAGAATTAAGAAATGGGTATCTGGTATCTTAAGGAAAAAGCAACTCCCACAAAACCTGAAACAAGTAAGAGCTTTGTTACAGAAATCTGTGCTATCCATGCCAAGAATGGACTCCTAGAATTTATAATAGAACAACATACACTTAAGAGAACCAAGTACCTAGAATCAACTGAGAATGACAAACTCCTAACAAGATACCTACACATTATTTTGCCCCCAAGTACCTAGAATCAACTGAGACTCACAGACAAACTCCTAACAAGATACCTACACATTATTTTGCCTTCAAAGGCTGTGAGCAAAAGAATTAAGCTTGCTATCCTCTGTTGCTTCGCAGAGTAGTGTGTTTCCAATTTTAGAGACAATTCAATAGGATTAGAAATTTGCTAAACTTCAAAGGATGTGGGATTTGATGGCTTGTCATTTTCCCACAGTCTTAAGGTTCTGAGGGATACTGAAGTCATGGGTACCATGTTTTCTTGGCTGATAAATAGCTGACTCGTAAGAAAACCCCATACCAGCCCTGGCTTCTTGCCCACTCCCACTGGGGAGAGCCATTCTCAGACAACTGAAGCACTGATGGACTCACTGAAAGAATGTGCACATCTGTTATTTTCATGAAAAGAACTCCAAAGAGAATGTGTTTAAAGGGAGATAATCCTTGGGAGTCCTCTCCCAACCTTGAAGCTGCCCCCGGGACATTAGTTTATCCTATGTTAGACAAAACTTGCCAAGACATCAATAAAACCTGTCAGATCGTCTGAAGGCAAAAATAAAAAGGCAGGAAAAATAAACATCAGAATCCTACTTTTACCCACATAAGATTATGACTTTATGCTTCTTTTGCTTCTTAAACCTAAATGACCAATCTGTCTTTTATCTTTTTTGCTTTGCTATTTGTGCCTCACCTGATATGAACTGAGTTCCTGTGGCATGTCTCACAGGAGCTGTGATTTCTCCATGTTATGACTTCTAATAACCTTCTCTTATCAGATTCCACTTAAATTCTGCACATGGTATTTCCTCATCCCAAAGTCTTCAGCATGTTAAACTATAGATGAGATTGTTCCAGATTTTCTCTGGTTCCACTGCTGACAAAAGCCAGCATTTGTATAGGGCGTATGTCTGCCAAGTGCTTTTAGAGTACACATTTTCAACTTCCAAGAAGCCTGCGAGATGGGTAGACAGTCGTTTTCATTCTCTTCAGATGAGGACTCTCAAGGTTAAATAAATTGCTCAAGGTCACGGACACAACTTCTGTTTCCAGGCCCTCCGTTGACCAGAGGCTCCCTTGATGTCATCTCTTATTCTACATGCTCCCAAATGAAAGATCAAGGCAGCAGCACCCATGGTTCATGAACTCATTATTTCCTAGAGATTCTTAGATGGAAGAGGTCACGAAAGGATGGTGTGACTTTGTCCTTAGAGTAAAAGTTCTGAGTTGCCATTTTCTTGGTGAAGAATGAGAAAGAGAAAACATAGGGTGGCTGGCTGTGCAAATAGACACCTGTCAGCTCTTTCAGGTTGGTTAATATAGCTCAAGTAATTCCCATGCCCTTCTTGTCCCACAGAGGCTTTTGGAGGAGTACCAGGTAACTGGGCCACTGGACACCTTTTTGTTTCACTTATTTTAGAAAAATGGAAAATGTGGATTATACCACAGGCCACAAGAAAAATATTTGATTGGCTTTTGGGTAGTCTAACCCTGGCTCATTTTTATTTAGGCGATAAAGTCTAAAACCTGAAATGGTTGTGGTTTTTTTCCCCAACAAATCCTAATTATAAAATATAATTTAAATATGTTTTGTTGCATTCTTTTCCTAGTCTTCTTTCCAATACACATTCTCTCTCACTGCTTACCCTTTCTGATCTTTAATTTCCCCTCATTTGATGTCTTTTTATGCATTTGTCACATTTTATATTTTAAAAGTAATCCACTTGTTTTCATCAAATACTCAGAGTCTGTGCAGCCAGTAAATTGTCAAAGTTTACTGACAACCAAAGGAGTACTGTTGAGTAGATATCTCAAGAGAAAACATTTACTTTGGCAAATGAGTAAGAAAATCTATTTCGCCGAAACCGGTTTGGCTCAGTGGATAGAGTGTCGGCCTGCAGACTGAAAGGTCCCAGGTTCGATTCCGGTCAGGGGCATGTACCTGGGTTGCGGGCACATCCCCAGTGGGAGATGTGCAGGAGGCAGCTGGTCGATGTTTCTCTCTCATCGATGTTTCTAACTCTCTATCTCTCTCCCTTCCTCTCTGTAAAAAATCAATAAAATATATAAAAAAAAAAAGAAAATCTATTTCAGTGTGACAAGAAAATATTAGAACTTCTATTTAGATTTATCTCATACATTTTATTTGTTTTTACTAGAGACCCGGTGCACAAAAATTTGTGCACTCAGGAGGGTCCCTCAGCCAGGCCTGTGCCCTCTCGGAGTCTGGGACCCCTCGGGTGACGACCACCTGCTGGCTTAGGCCCGCTCCCTGGGGAATTGGGCCTAAGCTGGCAGTCAGACATCCCTCTGGCAGCCCAGCAGCCATCGGGGGATGTCCACTTGCCAGCGGGGAGCAGGCCTAGCTGCAATCGGACATCCTTAGTGCTGCTGAGGAGGCGGGAGAGGCTCCCACCACCACCGCTGTACTGGCAGCCGTCAGCCTGGCTTGTGGCTGAGCAGAGCTCCCCCTGTGGGAACCCACTGACCACCAGGGAGCAGCTCCTGCATTAAGCGTCTGCCCCCTGGTGGTCAGTGTGTGTCATAGTGACCAGTGATTCCCAGTCGCTCTGCCGTTAGATCAATTTGCATATTACCCTTTTGTTATATAGGATAAGACCTGGTGCATGGGTGGGGGCCGGCAGGTTTGCCCTGAAGGGTGTCCCGGATCAGGGTGGGGGTCCTGCTGGGGTGCCTGGCCAGCCTGGGTGAGGGGCTGAGGGCCGTTTTCAGACTGGCCACACCCCCTTCAGGGAGGGGGGGTCCTTCTGGGGTGCCTGGCTAGCCTGGGTGAGGGGCTGATGGCTGTTTGCAGGCTGGCCACAGCCCCCGGCCACCCAAGCTCCCAGTGGAGGCTGGCTGGAAGCAGGTATCTGGGATTTATTTAGCTTCTATAATTGAAACTTTGTTGTCATTTGCGGAGGCCACAGCCAGCCAGAGCAGGCGGGAAGCTTGGCTTCCTCCATCGCTGGGGCAACCAAGCCTCCTGCTTGCTCCAGTTCCGTGGCTGCCAGCCGCCATCTTGGTTGGGTTAATTTGCATATAGTCACTCTGATTGGTGGTGGGCGTGGCTTGGGTGTAGCAAAGGTATGGTCAATTAGCATCTTTGTCTTTTATTAGTGTAGATATGTATGGTTGAAAAATAGGCTCAAAATAAATCTGAGCAAAAGTAACTTCACAGGGCAATCTGATCATAAATTCTGAGTTGGGCAGGTCATGGTGGGTAGTCATACCCTAGGCTTATAACTTCTTTAGTAAAAGGTTTTTAAGCAAGCACTATCCATTTTTCTTGTGCATCTAGGTTAACACAGTTTTGAAATGCCAGAAGAAATCCTCTTTTCCAGACCCCTTAAAGGCATAGCCACCCTCAAGGGAGCACATAATCTCATTATCTATCCTGTACCTTGCTTTCTCCCACCTTTTAGGTAATCTTCCTTACTCTTCCTCCTTAATTCTAAATTTGTAAAAAACAAAACAAAACTGCAAAACTGTCCTTCTCTGGAGCATTTGAGATCTTGCTTCCTGGCCTGTGGTCAGTTTGACTCAAATAAACTCTTATAAAAATTCTCTACAGCAGTGGTTCTCAACCTGTGGGTCGCGACCCCTTTGGCAGTCAAACGACCCTTTCACAGGGGTCGCCTAAGACCATCCTGCATATCAGATATTTACATTACAACTCATAACAGTAGCAACATTACAGTTATGAAGTAGCAATGAAAATAATTTTATGGTTGGGGTCACAACATGAGGACTGTATTTAAAGGGCCAGAAGGTTGAGAATCACTGCTCTACAGGTTTGGGCATTTCTGACATCAACATATGATTTATAAGATATAATACATATTTAAATAGTTGTATGTCTATATCATTTATAAGTAAACTAACATACATTTATTGAAAGTATGTGCTCAAAATATTTTTACTATGGTGTGCATGATTTTAGAAATTTGGTGATCATAGCCACTGAGAAGTAGTGAGTAAAAATAATCGTACTAGCTACTACTTATTGACTGCTTACTGTGAGCCAGGTACTGTTCAATTGCTTTATTCATATTAACTCATTCAAACCTCACAACAACCCTACTCTGTGCTCCAGATGCTCTGCTCTTAACCATCCTCCTACTCTGCCTCCGACAATTATTAAACAGAGTGCAAGGAAGGACCAGACTTGGTGTTCTGAGAGTGATCTGTGGGAGCTCATTCTCCTCACTCCTGAGCTAAGAGGCAGTTATCATTCCTTTGGACACTTTCCCATATTTAACTTCTTCTGCATCATAGATATTGGGGCCACAAAGTTAAATTCGATATAGACTTTGCTCTCCAGAAGCTATAGTCAATGTCGAAGGTAAGACAATTATATAGCTACAGTACAAGTAGAAAGTGAGAAAGACAAAAAAAGAAATAAAATATATAGGAATTTGGAAGAGGCATTTCTTCCAGAGGAATTGGGGAAAACTTCATGAAATAAGCCACTTTTGAGCTGGCTTAAAGCTAATGTTCATTTCCCGAATCGCCATTCAGTAACAAATTTCATCATGAAAGTATCTTTGGAAATATTTGTTTGGGGCCTTGGCCTTGCCCTTTCCCCCTTTCAGAGACCTCTCCATAGTTAAAAGCAGCATGGTCCTCCAAGGTTGGGCCTTAGCTAAGCCTTTCTCAGCCTGAATTCTCTGGCATGGAGGGTGAAAATGCAACTCACCAAGGGAAGAGGCTCTGCATAGTTTGGTTTTGGTGGGAAGGCCCATATTTCCCAACTCAGTGTGCTCAGGCCACTACTCCTTCCTGCTCTGATGAGTAGTGGAACAAAGCTGTCTTTGGTGAAGTGGAGCACTACACCTTAAGCAATATACAAGGCCCAAGAAATTATAGTTTTGAGTTTAATTTATTACTTAAAATTGTGGAAGTTGTGTTTTAGCCTTTGAGGCAGCCTATAATAGTCTTCATTATAGAAAATGTTTCTTGACAGTACAAGATATTTCCATAATTATCAATAAGGGGGGAAAAAAACCCCACAAAACTTGGTACTGTGGTAGAATTAATCAGACCTAATGAGACAAATAGCCAAGAGATGGTGTCATGAAGTATGCAACATTAGGTGAGCTTTTGTAAGGCTGGGAACTGACACCTGTCGAGATGATTTAAATCAGGATTTTGGCAAAAGCACATTATTGTGACAGTCAGTAAATGTGAGTGAAACTCAGTCTCCACTACATACCCCATTTAGAAATGCAGTTATTAATTTCCCTTCCCCCTCTCCCCCCGCCACTAACTCAGCTCAGAAGGTACAGGGGAAAAAACTATTTAACTAAGAGATTTGGAAGTTTTCTTCAAGGTTGTTAACCCACAGCAAAATTGGGTGATATATGTGATGGGAGCCAAACTTGATAATTTTTCTAAAAAATATGTTTTTATTGATTTGAGAGAGAAAGGAAGGGAGAAGGATAGAGAGATAGAAACATGGATGCGAGAGAAACATCGATTGGCTGCCTCCTGCACACCCCCTACTAGAGATTGAGTCTGCAATCCAGACATGTGCCCTGACCAGGAATCTAACTGGCAATTTCTTGGTTCATGGGTCAATACTCAACCACTGAGCCTCACAAGCTGGGCTACACTTGATAATTTTTGCCTTTTCTCTCCATCTTCATTATAAAGGAGTTTGACTTGGAAGAAGTTTAGCCTACCACTTTCCAAGAAAAGAATATCAACTGCACTGGTACATGTATGATTCTGCACCACTAGAGCCAGAAAAGTATATAATAATCTTATCTGTGGGAGAGAAATGGAATTTAATGAGTGATTATGTTGAAACATGCCTGTAGACTTAAGTACTTAATATGACTTACATGTCTCTAAAGGAAAATATGAATATGAGAGGAAAAGTTCTGACTTATTTCTCGGATCTGCACTGATTTATGCCATGCATAAAGCCTTATACCAATTTTTGTGTCTCAGATTTTCCATGGATGGGAATGCTACCATGAATGCATCAAAGACTTTTTAATCATTTTTGCATTATTGTTTAATTTAAACCTCTGAGAAAGTTCAACTTCAAAGAATATTAGAGCTTTTGGAAAAAAAAGGCTTAATGCATAACTGATTCAAGCAGCCCAAGACATTGAGAGATGTCACCAAAGATGGTTTTCAGACACTGAGAGTCTTGAATCTCCCTTTAAAGCTTGTTTCATGTCTTCATAAATTATTCTTACTGTTTAAATATTCCTTTTTGTTTTAAATTTTCTCTGGTTCATTGAAGGCCATCTATTCTCTAAGTAGAAAGCAATGTTATCCTACTCCTTGAAACATAAGAATTCCTGTATTATTAAAACAGAACTCTTTATATCATTGAAGACACATAAAGATTGATCAACCAACTAGTTTGTATTGAGAATCTACTGTATCTTATCCTATATAATAAAAGGCCAGTGGCCATAACGGCATAATGACCAGAACGATCAATCGACCAGTTGCTATGAGGTGCATTGACCACCTCTCAGTCCCTCCCCGCAGCCTGCAGGCTCTGGTTGCTGGATGGCCAACGGGGAACCAGGGTGGGTGGCAGCAGGGCAGGACTGGGGACTGGTGAGAGGGCAGAAGGCAGAAGTCTTGGTCTCTCCCCCCGGCCCTCAGGCTCCCATCGCCAGATGACGAACAGGGAGCCATGGGGACCTGGGGTGAGTGGCGGCAGGGCGGGACTGGCAAGCGAGCGGAACGGATGACTTCTTGGTCCCTCTCCCGGGCCCACAGGCTCTGATAGATCACCCAATGGTGAGCAGAGAACCAGGGTGGGTGGCGGTGAGGCAGGACTGAGGACTGGTGAGTGGGTGGAAGGCAGACCTCTTGGTCCCTCCCTCCAGCCCGCAGGCTCCGATCACTGGATGGTGAACGGGGAACCCCAGGGAACTGGGGTTGGCGGCAGCGGGGCGGGACTGGGGACTGGTGAGCAGGCAGAAGATGGCCCTGATTGCGGGCTAGGCCTAGGGACCCTACCGGCACATGATTTTGTGTGCTGGGCCTCTAGTGGGTGTGAGCGGCAGCTGCTGACCCTGATTGCTTCTCCACCTCCCCCTGCTCCTGAGTGGCAATCGGGGCCAGCAGCCATCTCTCGCACCCACTGCCGGCAACAGCCCCGCTTGCACCTGCAGCTGGCACTGGAGCCACTGCTCACACCCGCTGCTGGCGCCCAGTGCCGGTCCCAGTTGCTCAGCACCATCAATGAGTGTGAGCGGTGGCTGCCGACCTCGACTGCCCCTGGGGGCTTCTCCACCTCCCCTTGTTCCTGAGGGGTGATCGGGGCAGCAGCTGCTGCTCACGCCCACTGATGGTGCCAGCCTTACTCACACCTGCTGCAGGTGCCAGGCCCAATCACTCTGCACCGTCAGCGGGTGTGAGTGGGGCCAGCGCCATCAGCACATGGGAGTGGTGGCAGTGGGAGCAGGGCTGCCAGGAGACAGGGGCCTGGGAGCCATGGCGGGAGGGGCTGGGCGGGGCACAGAGGATGGGCTGAGACCAACCCCTGTGCCCACTGCAGCCTTGAGGACCACAGTTCCTTTCAAGGTGCACAGATTCGTGCACTAGGCCTCTAGTTTTCTTATAAGTATAGTTTTAGTATCTTGAATTAGAAACTTGGTTTCCAATTTCTACTCATCTTGACCTATTCAGATATTTTTACAATTACTGCCAGGTTTATTTTGTGGGTCATTTTGTTCTTGTATAACTGTTGAGTTGTAAACTTTTGACTGTTATTTCCTTGTGGATGCTAATTATCACTCAGTTCTATTGTGGTTTTTTCTTTCTTTTTTTTTTACTGAAAAGAAAATGAAAATTAAGAGAGAATGAAAATTAAGAACCACTGACATATAGGGAAGAAATTCCAATGATTTCCAGGCTTTTACTAGCCCTAGAAATTTCACATGAATATTTTGGCATTTCAGAACAGTTCTAGAGGGTTGATGTTAAAAGTGTTAGATTCAGAACCACATATATGGAGGGTCAACTAAGGGATTGGAGCATCCCTGGATTTGGGTATACACTGGGGTCCTGGAACTAATCTCCTGTGGATACTGGAGGACAACTGTGTTTTCCCTAATTTTAAGAAGAAAATGAGGCTCAGAAAGATCTATACTAATGGGTAGTGGAGATGGAATTACAATTCAGGTCTGCCTAATACCAAAGACTGTGTTCTTTCCATTATATTATACTATCAGCCCTAGAGTGTTAGCCATCTAATTCTCACCTCCAGATTTCTGTTCATCCACTCACTTGGGTGAATATAACGCTAATAATTGCTGACTATGTAGGTAAAATGTCATTAGCGATAACTTCAAGAAAACCAAAATCTATTATCAGGAATTTGAATACTACTAAGTTATTAAGCTTCTGTGTGAATATCTTTTGTTGTAAATTATTTTTAGATGTAATGGCTTTTTTTCCCTAACAAGATGTAACACATCTATATTTCAGAACTGAAATGCATACTAGGTAAACTGCTATGGGTAAGAAGGCTGTATATGTATATAACATTTCAATAAAGACTAAGGAAAATAAAATAAAAAACCCTTTGACTTTGGAATCTCTTGCAGGTATTCTGCAGAGTCTCACAAATCTTGGAACAGTTGGATGTCTCTTATTGCACCCAACTATCAGATGAGTTTATTACAACACTGTCCATTTATTGCCTTAACCTCACATTTCTCAGTATTGCTGGCTGTACAAAGGTATGTGCAGAAGTCAGAGCTCAGAAATATCAAATTGAAGCACTGTTAAAGAACTCAGGCAGGGCAGAAGTGAGAGGTGGACTCACCATATAACTTATTTTTCTTAGCCATGTCTGAGGTATTCATTAGATTTTTTTTCCTTTCCCCAAATTGGAAATAGCTTTATGATTTCATTTGTGTTACAATAGAATATTCATAAAGTTAAAAACAATCCTCACACAAATATTTAAAATGTGTCAAAGATTTACTTAATTAATTAATAAGAGAACCAACAAAACGGTAAAGCCAGTTCTTAGAGCATTTGGTTGAACTGAGCACTTACAGGAACTGAAGAAAGAATGTTGAGATCTGATTATTGAGTTAAGATTTGAAATTGGTTAATGACCCATAAGGTAATCAATCCATAACCTTGGAATTATAGTTTCTACCAGACAAAAATCATTTGCATCTCTTCTGAACAAAAATATAACAAGTTATACCATGTAACTTCACTGAATATGGGCCCTGAAAGTAGAGAGTATGTCAAACAAAGGCATAATTCCATATAAATTCCTCAGGTGGGCCTGTTAATGTTCCAATATAACTTCAAGTGTTTGACTTTTTTTCTTGACATCTATTTATGAAAGAAATATATGCTCACTGTAAAGTATTTGGATTACATATAAAAGCATAAAGGAGAGAGTAAAAATTCATTGTCGTACCACCATCCAGACATAACCATTGTTGTTATTTTATACTTATTCTTGTAGAATTCTGGTATTTTATACTTATTCTTGTAGAATGTACAAATTAGAAAAAGTTATAGAATGTGTTTTGTATTTTTTTTTAAAAGAATACAATCATATTTTCCAAAATACATTGTAACCTACTTTTTTCTCTTAATATACTATGGACATATTTCTATGTCAGGAAATAGATTTGTGCTTCTGGATTAATATGGCAGATTGAGTATACACATATAGTTTTGTTTCCTCTTGAAACGTTACTAAAACTGCAGAAGAAGGGTGAGGGCCCACGTTGATAGGGAAAACAGGAGAAGAGACAAGAGCAACAAAATTTGGGAGCCTGAAAACAGCTGGACTAATTTAGCAGACTAGAGATAGCTTTGAATACTAAATCAACAGTCCACCACCAACATAAGCAGGTCTGGAGCCTGCAGTGTATTCCACCTGTCACCGGTGTCTCAAAGGCTCAGGCCCACGGGGAGCAGCCCAAACTCCACTGTCCTGCAGCCTAGAAACTAAAGAGGATGTTACACAAATAACATATGAAATGAATTACTCTACTTCAAAGATCTAGGGTGGGAAAAAGAAAGGGGGGTTGATTATTTCAGAACCTCAATGTAAGGGAGAAGGGTTTAGCTTTACCAATTATGCAGGTCAAATGCGTATCCTGATTCAGAAAATGTGGTGACCATAATTTGGGCCAATCTAAATATTCCTCACCCAAAACCATAGCCTATGGTCTAGTCCAGTAGTTCTCAACCTTCTGGCCCTTTAAATACAGTTCCTCATGTTGTGACCCAACCATAAAATTATTTTCATTGCTACTTCATAACTGTAATATTACTACTGTTATGAATCGTAATGTAAATATCTGATATACACGATGGTCTTAGGTGACCCCTGTGAAAGGGTCGTTCAACTGCCAAAGGGGTCGCGACCCACAGGTTGAGAACCACTGGTCTAGTCTAATATATTCTACGGTCTAGTCTAATATATTCCACCGATATTTCTTTTGATGAGCCATAAAACACTTTGTGTCTGGCTCATCATTCTAGATTAGGTTTCCCAAAAGCCCTTAGGTTAATCGTGAATGGTCACCTTATCCATCTCCTGGAAACTAGCTTACTTTTTAGATCAGTCCTATGACCCTGTCCTACCCAGCACTAAAATCAGAATAACCTCTGTTCAACAGGACTCAGAGTAGGACCTTGTATCTGGGAGTTAAGAATGTAGCCAGTCCTCTCTGCCTCTAGTTCCCAGCCCCCATAAGTCTGGACACCTCAGTTATTGGAGGCCTTGAGTTTCTGGTCTACAGGAAGTGATGGACTCCTTTTCAGTTCCCCCGGTATCAATAAAACCTAGCACTCTGAACTCCATCTGTTCTGGACTTTTCTATAAACTCTTTTTCTTTCCTTCCCTCGACATTTCTGAGGGCTCCCCATACACACAATAACATCAGATCCTCAGAGACCCACATAGTATAATAGGAATGTCTGAAGGCGTTTTTGTGATAATCAGTTGCAATATTAAACCTTGGTCCTGAGCATGTTCTGGAAAAAGAGCATGCTTAGACAATGACATCTTTTTCCCCAAACTTAAAAAGTGTACATTTCAATTGAATGGTTTTTCTGCATAATTCTCTCAACTTTATGTTAAAAACAAGTCAAGTCTTATGTATGTTTTAGAATGTTCAAACATTTAAAGAAATTACATCCAGTTGGACAAAACATTCCCTTGGAGTGTAATCTAGTTGATTCTTCAGTAAGTCTCAGTTCAATTACAAATTCAAAAGCTAGATCCTAAGTGAAATAATCTAAGAAGTGGAGTTGAATTATTTCTGCAAAACATCTGGGCAAACTTTCAAGATGTTGGAGCCCTCAGCAGAATTTATCTGAGTGAGTTTCGTGTAATGTCTGTGGCTTCTGCTTTTCTTTCTCCCGCTGCCTGCAAACGTCTGTCTCGCTTACTTGTCTTTTCCCAGAACCTTGCTACTTCACATGCAAACCATCAGCAATGTCCAGACCCCTTCTCATAGCAATCTGACCCTGTCTACAGGTTAACTTTTAGTGTTCTGTTAATTTTAGAGTTCTGTAACATGTGATGTTATCAAGCTCACTGCTGCAGCATTTAATAACTTACATATATTGATGTAACAGGTATTATTACTAAGGAAATTTTGTTGAAGTTTCCCATCCAAACAAGAGATCTCTAAAAAGAATAGCAAGATCACAAATTCTGTTGGTGCCACTTGAAATATGTATTTTATTGGTCTGAAAAACAGTTATATCACTAACATAAGAGTTATAGACCTACCATGTGGCAGGCTGATTAAAGAGAATCTGCAAGTGCCCTGTTTGTTAGGGACTAAAAGTTTGTGTCCTTCCCCCCAAATATTTGTGTTCTCTCAAAATTCATGTTGAAATCTTCATCCCCAATGTGATGGTATGAGGAAGTTAGGCTTTGGGAAGTAATTAAATAGGGTGAAGCCGCCATGATGGGATTATCAGAATAGGAAGAAACGGGAGCTCTCTCTCTGCCATGTGAGGATACAAAAAGGTAGCTATCCGTAAACCAAGAAGAGGGCCCTCACCACACACTGAATCTGTGGGCACCTTGATCTTATACTTCTCAGCCTCCAGAACTGGGTGAAATAAGTGTCTATTGTTAAAATTACCCGGTTTATGGTATTTTGTTATAGCAGCCCAAACTGACTAGTATACTGTTCTTCCCTGGGATGAAGTTCATCACAATAATCTGTACTTACTTTGGCTGTGTGTTCAGATTACTGACTCAGCAATGGAGGTGTTATCAGCAAAATGCCATTACCTGCACATTTTGGATATTTCTGGTTGTCCCCTGCTTACTGATGAAATATTTGAGTTTCTTCAGATGGGCTGCCAACAGCTCCGGATCCTTAAGATGGAAGACTGCAGACTTATTTCCAGGTAAATATTCACCTGACTATGCGAAGCTTTGAGAACTACTTTCCGAGAAAACAGAATATATGACTATGGCATTTGTGATACATAATACCTTTCAGACTTAGAAAGTTTCATTTTATTTTTTGCCTAATTGAAGTCAACATTTTGAACTGCATCAAGGGAAGCTCCCTTATAAAATGGTCTTTGTGGTTTTATATCCCTGTCCCAGTAGATCTTCTTTTAAGCACTTCTCCTTCCTTGACCTTGCAGATGTCCAAATGATCACTAGCTCTCCCTCTACTCATCTCTCAAAAATTTCCATTCAGTTACTTTCCCCTAGGGGTTAAGAAAATAATCGGCTTAAACCAGCTCCCAATTTAATATAAATTGCTAACAGTTATCTTAAGCTCCATAACTTCCAAAGCAATTTGCTTGACAGTTGCCATTCATTTAACTAGGGGCTTCCTATAAGATCTGGTGTGCAGAGTAAAGTATTCTGACTTGACTATTATGGGCCAAATGCCTGTTTCCTCAATTTGCAAAATGTTTCCAGTGAAATAACAGAGGGGTAAATAAACATTTTTTTTGTTTGTTTCCAAATCTTAGCTATTGTAAATTGTGCAGATGTCCTTTCTGACTGGTATTTCTGTTTTCTTGGGATATACCCTAAATGTGGGATTACTGGGTCAAATGGGAGTTCCATTTTTAATTTTCTAAGGATACTCCATACTGTTCTCCACAGTGGTTGCACCAGTCTGCATTCCCACCAGCAGTGAAGGAGGGTTCCTTTTTCTCCACATCCTCACCAGCACTTGTCGTTTGTCATTGATAGACATTCTGAAAGGTGTGAGATAATATCTCATTGTTGTTTTGATTTGCATCTCTCGGATGATCAGTGACTTTGAGCATGTTTTCATGTCTCTTGGCCTTCTGTATGTCCACTTTTGAAAAGTGTCTAAGTCCTTTGCCCATTTTTTGATTGGACTGTTTATCTTCGTTAAGATGTATGAGTTCCTATAAATTCTGGAGATTAGGCCCTCGTTGGTTATAACATTGGCAAATATGTTCTCCCATGCAGTAGGCTTTCTTGTTGTTTTGTTTATGGTTTCTTTTGCTATGCAGAAGCTTTCTATTTTGATGAAGTCCCATTTGTTTATTTTCTCCTTAGTTTCCATTGCCCTAGGAACTGTATCGGTAAAGATATTGCTACGACATATGCCTGATATTTTGCTGCCTATGGAGTCTTCTAAGATTTTTCTAGTTTCCCATCTTACGTTTAAGTCCTTTACCCATTCTGAGTTTATTTTTGTGTATGGTGTAAGTTGGTGGTCTAGCTTCATTTTTTTTTTTTTGGCATGTATCTATCCAATTTTCCCAACACCATTTATTGAAGAGACTGTCTTGACTCCATTGTATGCTCTTGCCTCCATTGTCAAATATTAATTGAGCATAATGGCTTGGGTCTATTTCTGGGTTCTCTGTTCAGTTCCATTGGTCTATACGTCTGTTCTTGAGAACAGTGGCTTTGTAATATAGCTTGATACCTGGTATTGTGATCCTTCCAACTTCGTTCTTCTTCCTCAAGATTGCTGCAGCTATTCGGGGTCTTTTTTTATTCCATATGAATTTTTGGAGAGTTTGTTCTAGGTCTGTGAAATATGCCATTGGTATTTTAATGGGGATTGCATTAAATCTATAGATTGCTTTTGAGTAGTATGGACATTTTAATGATGGTGATTCTGTACTAATCCATGAACACAGTATGTTCTTCCATTTGTTTATGTCTTCCTCTATCTCTTTTTTCAATGTCCTGTAGTTTTCCGAGTTCAGGTCTTTTACCTTCTTAAATTTATTCCTAGGTATCTTAATTTTTTCGGTGCAATGGTAAGTGGAATTGGTGGTTTTTTTGGTTTGTTTCTCTTTCTGTGAGTTCATTATTGGTGTATAAAAAAGCCATAGATTTCTGGGTGTTAATTTTGTATCCTGCTACATTGCCAAATTCATTTATTAAATCTAGTAGTTTTATGATGGTGTCTTCAGGGCTTTTTATGTACAATATCATGTCATCTGTGAATAATGACAGTTTTACTTCTTCTTTTCCAATTCGGATGCCTTTTATTTCTACTTCTTGTCTGCACTTCCAGTACTGTGTCAAACAGGAGTGGTGAGAGTGGGCATCCCTGTTCAGGGATGTCTTGTTCTTGTTCTTAGAGGAAATGGTTTTAGTTTTTGCCCTTTGAGTATGATGTTGGCTGTAGATTTGTCATATATGGCTTTTATTATGTTGAGGTATGAACCCTCTATTTCCACTTTGCTGAGAGTTTTTATCAAAAAATGGTGTTGGAATTTGTTAAATGCTTTTTCTGCATCAATTGATATGATTATGTGATTATGTTTATGTGATGTATCACGTTTATTGATTTGTGGATATTGTACCATCCTTGTGGAAGAAATCCCACGTGGTCATGGTATATGATCTTTCTAATGTAATGCTGGATCCCATTTGCCAGGATTTTGTTGAGGATTTCAGCATTTATGTTCATCAAGAGATACTGGCCTGTAGTTCTTTCTTTGTAGTGTCTTTATCTGGTTTTGGGATTAGAGTAATGCTAACTTCATAGAAAGAGCTTGGAAGTGTTCCTGCCTCTTGAATTTTTTGTAGTAGTCTGAGGAGGATAGGTTTTAGTTCTTCCTTGAATGTTTGGTAAAACTCCCCTGTGAAGCTGTCTGGCCCAGGGATTTTGTTTGCTGGAAGTTTTTTTTATTACTGCTTCAATTTCCTTCATAGTTATCGGCCTATTCAGATTTTTTTTATTTTTCCTGATTGAGTTTTGGAAGGTCGTATTTTTCTAGGAATATGTCCATTTGTTCAAGGTTGTTGGAATAGAGTTGTTCATAGTACTTTTTTTTAACAATCCTTTGTATTTCTGTGGTGTCTGTTGTTATTTTGCCTCTTTCATATCTGATTTTGTTTTAAATAAGCAAATTTTAAGGATAGAAGGCCTAGAGTGTCTACCCTGTGTTTTTAAACAGAAAGAAGTTATCTGCTCCATTGTTTAGTTCAGCAGTTCTCAACCTGTGGGCCGCGACCCCTTTGGCGGTCGAATGACCCTTTCACAGGGGTCGCCTAAGACCATCCTGCATATATGATATTTACAGTATGATTCATAACAGTAGCAACATTACAGTTATGAAGTAGCAACGAAAATAATTTTATGGTTGGGTCACAACATGAGGAACTGTATTTAAAGGGCCAGAAGGTTGAGAACCACTGGTTTAGTTTTTCCTATTGACTGAGAGTAAACGTGCAATTATTTTAACTGACCTAAAGAAGTAACCTGTGAAGTGTTCAAAATGAGAATTCTTGACCAATCCTTGTAGATGAGATTCTTTTCTGCAAGCTGGAAAAATGAAATATTATCAAAGTATAGAGTGCATAATGTGTTCTAAGAATGTAGATGTCTCTCAGAGAACTTTTTTTTTTTTAAATCCTCACCCAAGGATATGTTTTTCATTGATTTTAGAGAGAGAAAGGGAAAGAGAGAAACAGTGGTCTGAGAAACACTGACCAGTTGCCTCCAGCACATGCCCCTACCAGTTATCAAACCTGAAACGTGAGTATGTGTCCTGACCAGAATTGAACCCAGAACACATCAGTGCATGGGACAGTGACTCAGAGAACTTCCTTAATTAAGCAAGCCTGGCATGAAAATTGATCACCTGAGGTCTAGGGAAGAAAATGGTTTCTGATCCAAGGCTGGGTGTATTAAAATGAAATTAAAACAAAAACTTGTAAAATAGGTACTCCCTCTGGGACCAGGAATGCAGGGAGGGAGGGGGTCAGACAGCCAACTGAAGCTGGGTCAGATTAAAGAGGGCAGGCCCTTGAAAAATTTTCAAGAGGAATGATGACTCAACCCTTCCAGGTAGGTCTGGAGAAGACTGATATGGATATTAGATCCTAGGAGTCTCTGCCAACCCTGTCATACAATTAAACAACCACATTTGGGCAGGTGGTAGTGAATGGATAACATATTACACAATGGAGTTAAGCTTCTAATCTTTTCATTTTATTTTGCCAATCACTCTTTGAGAAGTAACATTTTGAACTTCTAATAATTGGGATTTTAGCTAGATGAATGGAGACTTTCTGGCAAGGGCCTCGCTGAATCTAATCTGGTATGAATGTTCAAGTGTGTTAAGTATAGTGTTTAATGAAGAAGACCCAAGATATCTGTTAATATCCAAATCCTGTTTTGATTCCTCACCCCTCTTGCCAGGTCACTAGATAAAAAAATACGCAAAGAAAACTAAGTAAGATTTTACTACTAGCTGGACTTGGCCCCAAAACCTAATGCAAAGCTATAGTGAACTAGCTGGATATACGGAAAATTCCTTTTCGAGCCAGGACAGCCAAAAGACCACTTTTGTTTTCTACCACCAAACCCAGCTGTCCCTATCAACATGAAGCAGAGACTCAGCCCTAATTTGGCCTCAATTCCTGAAATTATTTCAGAGTCATAAAGGTGAAATAGGTATCTTGTTATTCATAATAAGCCTGTTTCCACCACAATTGGGTTTATGTTAATAAGGTGACTTTTGGAAAGTACCTAAGTATTGGGGCTGGTTGCCTGGGGGAACCAACCATGAAGAGAGGGGTGGGACTGATTTCCCAGTTGGGAAGAGGGGCTGGAGGCTGAATCAATCACCAATGGCTACTGATTTAATAAATCATAGCTACGTCATGGAAGTCTCCATAAAAACCCCAAAAGACAGAGTTCAGAGAGCTTCTGGGTTGGTGAATGCATGGAGATTTGGGGAGAGGGGCATGACTGAAGAGGGCATAGGTACTCTGCAGCCTTTCCCCATACCTTGCCCTATGCATCTCCTACATTTGGCTGTTCCTGAGTTATATCCTCTATAATAAACTGGTGATCAGGTAAGTAAAGTATCTCTGAGTTCTGTGAGCAGCTATGGCAAATCAATCCAACCCAATGAGGTCATTGGAACCTTTGCTCTATATAGCCAGTTGGTCGGAAGCCCAGGTGACAACCTGGACTTGCAATTAGTGTCTGAAGTGAAGGGTGGTCTTGTGGGACTGAGCCCTTAACCTGTGGAATCTGATGCTAACTCTGGGTAGATGGTATCATAATTGAGTTGAACTGCAGGACACCTTGGTTGGTATCCAATAATTGCTTGGTAGTATGGGGGAACCCCCCAACAACACACACACCCTCATGTTGGAATTGGGAGTTCAGAACAATTTTTACATGCCCTCTTTGCTTCCTTCCTTTCTGCCTCCTAAGAAAGATAGTACTAGTATTTTTAATCATTTTGGTCATAGACACCTTTGAGAATTTGAGGAAAGTCACAAACCCTCTCCTCAGAAAAAAAAGGCATATTAAGATACAAACTGCATAAATTTTCCAAGAGTTCATGGGCCTCCCTGAAACTCATCCATGTATCCAACAGAGATCTGCAGACTTTGGGTTAGGAGTTCCTGTTCGGGTGCCTGGTTAGCCTTCACAGATTGACTGCAAAGGGTTCTGCCTCATCTAAGACTCTGGAAATGGCAGGCAGAGAGCTCACTCAAGAGCACTATAGGGTGCTCTCAGTATTCCTAGTCCATGGCCATGCAATTTCGTGACTCATTCATTCACTGTGCCTGTTCATCTCTGAACTGGCTAACCTAGAGTGCCACCGAGCTACTTAAGCTTTGGGATCCTGATTATTAGCACAATTATCCACCCCCTCCCCCTCAGGAAGGCAAGAAAGTTGTGGAACGTGAATTCAACTCCTGATGGTGAGTTTTTTAACTCCAACTTTGATTTAGTTTGAAAAATCTACACTGGCGATGATTTCTGCCAACTAGCTAATGCTAATCACTGTTATTGCAGGGAGGCAGCTATGAAAATGTCATCTATAGTTCAGCAGGAATACAACCCTACTGGAACTCCAGTTTGGTCTAGCTATGATGATAAAGGCAAGCATGTAACAGACAGCAGCGGCGGCGGGAGATAACACCACTTAAAGATAGAGAATTGACAGTGAAAGAGTCAACATACAATAGTGAAGAGGAAGTAGTATAACTTTCAACTCAAACAGAAGAACAAAAAAATCTAGAATTTGGTGACTTCATTTGATGCAAATATTTTTATTAGCTGGATCTCAATGGTATAAACAGCAGCAAATCATCTCCTGATTCTTATTCCAACTACAAATGTTTTTAAATACATCATTAAATCTTCTGTCTAATAATCATGATTTTTAAAAAGTCAAATCAAGTATTGCTACTATATAAATTTTCCATGTAAATTTACCTTAATCAAACCAATAGTTTGATGAGATTATTAAATCTGAGGTTACAGTTATATGAAACAACACTGAGATTTATAATATTTTTTGACAAGAAATTTAGAAGCTTTTCTTTAGAAAAGCAGAGGTGGCCTTATAAATCAAAAAGATGGAGCCAGGGCAAATGACTTTAAGGATCTGTGAAGCTTTATTGTAAAAAACATAAACATACATTTTTTAAAAAATACATTTTTATTTATTTCAGAGAAGAAAGAAACATCAATGATGAGAATCATTGATCTGCTGCCTCCCGCACACCCCACACTGGGGATCGAGCCTGCAACCCGGGTATGTGCCCTGACCAGGAACCAAACCATGACACCTCCTGGTTCATAGTTTGAGGCTCAACCACTGAGCCACGCCAGCTGGGCAACATAAATTTTTAGAGGAAACAAGGTTTTCTTATGGCTTCCAGATACTTAACAACAAGACAGAACTAAATGCCAATTGACCGACTCATCTCAACATCTGACTTAACTGCTAGGAGCAAATTAAATTGAAGCAGGAACTATCTGTGAATAGAATGTCCCTGCAATGTCTCAGATAAATCTTTTTAATCAGATTTGCACAACAGGGATATTTTAAAACTATGCTATCCCAAAAAGGGTGCTCTCCCAATTTTATGCTAAGAGATATAGGTTATTTGTAACATTATTTAATGTCATGTAGACTGATATTCAGAGTCCAGGGGAGAGCACACTGTTCTGCTTGCCCCAAAGAAGTTGTGTCAGTAATATTAGATCAGTATTTAACCCTATTTCCTCTGTTACTTATCTGTTAAATGGGGTTCATCACTATCCTTTTGTATCCCACAAATTTGAAGGATAACATTTAAGGAAAAGGATATGAAAGTTATTTTGAAAAATTTTTAAAAGGGCTCAACTGGTATTATTATAGAGTAATCTATATTAGCTAAATAGTTTTAATAATTCTCCCTTTAGTTTGATTTTGAAAGAGTTTTTGAAATTAAGTAGTATCACTTAGCTGTAGAAATGGTTCCTGAAAGTGGACAGCAGGGGAATCAGCTGAATAGGAAGTTTTAAGACCCGAGCCAAAAGATTTAAGATGATTGTTCTGATGGTGATTTTTAAACTACATTTGGAGATTTCTGGCAGCTACATAATAGCTGGCTTCTGCCCTGGCTGGGTAGTTCAACTGATGAAAGCATTGTCCTGAAACCCCAAGGTTGTGGGTTTGGTCCCCGTTTAGGGCACATACAAGGGACAACGAATGAATGCATAAGTGAAACAACAAATCAGTTTTCTCTCTCTGTTAAAAAAAAAATTAAAAAGTTGGCTTCTGACCCCTAAATGTTTCAAGCACACAACTGGAGAGACCTATTGCTGCTTTCTTCAGCAATAACACCTGCATGG
Organism: Myotis brandtii; assembly: GCF_000412655.1. Classification (NCBI taxonomy): domain Eukaryota; kingdom Metazoa; phylum Chordata; class Mammalia; order Chiroptera; family Vespertilionidae; genus Myotis; species Myotis brandtii. Next base: position 3,427,722 of record NW_005356259.1, read on the forward strand.
GGAAGACCAGAGTAAGGATCGACACACCCTATTATGTTCTCTAGTAACCAAGCAGGGTGTTTAACTCCAAAACTCTCTAAGATCCTCTTTTAAATAACAACAGAGTCCTGGCCATGTGGCTCAGTTGACTGGGTGTCCTCCCATGAACCGAACGGTTGCTGGTTTGATTCCTGGTAAGGCATATGCCCGGGTTGCTGGCTTGATCCACAGTAGGGGATGTGCAGCAGGCAGCAAATCCACATTCTGCTCTAATATGTTTCTCTTTCTCCCTCTCCCTTCCCCTTTCTCTTAAAAAAAAATCAATAAAAGAAAAAGAACAGGAGATACATTTGTTCTTCATGGGGAGACAAATTTTATGGACACAGAAATGAAAGAAAAGATGTGTTAGAAAAAGTAGATTATGAAAAGGGGATCAAGAAGTAGAGTGAAGAGGGGGTGAAATCTTCAAGTTCTCAGTGCAAGGTCCTCAGGGTATCCAAATTATTTCTTAGGTCTCAGCTCTCAAGCATTTAATATAAGTCAGTCTGTGTTCAAGAGAACAAAATATGGAAGCTTTCCCTTTCTGTTTAGACTTGATTATGTGATCCAAATTATGTATAATTCTTTTAATAATTTTAAATACAGTTGACTAATATTATGCTCATGACCTTTTTGGATATTGTTGACTAAGTTCATAAACTTTATTTTTAGTCATGAAAATGTTTATATAATTGCATGAGAGTGAAAAAGGATAAAAATTGTCTCATTGCCTCTCAGTTTCCTCTACTTATTACACACACACACACACACACACACACACCACAACCACATCAAATATACTAATGTGTATCATCCAAACTTATACTAATTTTGATTTCACAAAGGGTAAACTAAAAGGAGACTTGGAGATATTACATAAAGCTGACTTTTTGTTTCACAAGTTAAAAACAGACAACTGTAAATAAGTGAAATATTAACAAAAAGAGACTATTATAAATCACACTATTTGGAAAGGTATATCAGAAATTAGTGTTTAAGAACTGATGTATCCTAATCATAAAAAATCTAATCTACTAGGTAGTCTTTCAGTGTTAATTTAAATGCTCTAGGAGTAGACAAATAAGGTTTGAAAGAACGAGAATTCATAAAATAACTTTATATAATACATCATTATAAAAGTGAAAATCTATCTTCAAACATCAGGCTACAAAACAGCTGAATGTTTCTCTCCCACTAACAAGTTATGTCTTAAATTATGCAAAATAAATGAAAAATCAGTAACAATTACATCATATTTATGATGTGTTTTATTCACAACTTAAATTTACTTTGATGTCATAATAAATACAAGTAGAAAACATTACATAAGACCTATGGCACAAAAAATTCTGAAATAACTCCCTATCCCCCTCCCCCTATTACCTATGTCTTTGTATAATTTCTTGAGTATGAGTGGAAACTGTGAATATGTGAGACATCACTCCCATAATTATGTTATATTATATGACAAAACAAAGATTATCCTGGGTAGGCCTGACCTAATCAAGTGGGCCCTTTAATAGCAGAGTTCTCTCCACGTGGCTGCAGAACAGGTCAGAAGTATTAGAAAGATTGAATGCATCATTGCTGCCTAGAAGATGATCAGGGCCATATGAGAAGGGATATAGTTAGTCTCTAGAAGCTTAGAGCAAATGCCAACAGCAAGAAAATGGAGACCTCATACAGTCACAAGGAACAAGATTTTAGCACCAATAAGAATGAGCTTGGAAGATTTATTTTATTTTACCAGAGCAGCCAAATGAGAACTCAGTCCAGCCAACATCTTGAGCTCAGCCTGATGGGTACCCTGAATGGAGAATCTAGCCAGGCTCTTGACCTACAGAACTGTGAGCTGTTAAATGAGTGTTATTTTAAGTCGATAAGTTTGTAGCAATATGTTACAGAGCAATAAGGAAACTAAAACAATAGGTAAGTACAAATTTTGACACCCCCCCAAAAAAAACACAATTCACCAATACTCATCCAATTTGTTATTTTCAATATTTATATGAACAGTGGTATTTGCATTTTTGTAGCCATTGATCTACTAATTATTAAAATTATAAATACAACTTAAATCATTCCTTTTTTAAAAAAGAGAGGGGGAGGAAGAGATAGAAACATCAATGATGAGAGGGAATCATTGATTGGCTGCCTCCTGCACGCCCCCTACTGGGGATCGAGCCCAAAACCTGTACGTGTGTCCTGACCAGGAATCAAACTGTGACCTCCTCGTTCATAGGCCAACACTCAACCACTGAACCACACCGGCCGGGCTCAAACCATTCAGTCCTGCAGTTTCAGGGACTGAAACCAGCTTTGATTTCTAAAACTTACAGTGCCTTTTGGGGCATCAGCCTTAATCCATTTTTCAAGTTTGCTTCCTTGATTCATGAGCCCTGAAACACAAAATGCATGAAGTTATATCTTGAGTGACAATAGCAATATTTGACTACATAGATCCTAACAATATATCTTTAAAACCAAAAATGCTTTGGAACAACAAAAAATCTTAGTTGTGATAGAGTTGGGAAAGAGTTACAAAGGTTACCTGGGCTTGATCCCTCCTTTCATTTTCTCAGAACAACCCTAAAAGGGAAGCTACTGTTTTTTAGTTGTATTTTTTTGCATCCAAGTTTAAAAAAGAGCTTTACATGAGCACAATTGACCAAATAAATGACATGTATATAAAGTATGCAATGTATTAAGTTTTAGAACATGTAAAAAACCCGTGAAACCATTTCTTCAATCAAGATAATGAACATATTTATCACACCTACAAGTTTCCTTGTGCCCCTTTGTAATCTTTCCCTCCTGTGCCTCCCTGCCTGTTACCTCCAGACCCCTCTACCCCCATCCCTCAGCAATCACAACAGATTAGTTCATTTTTTTAAATTGTAATAAATGAAATCCTACAGTATGCACACTTTATTAAAATCTGGGTTCTTTCACTCAGCATAATTATTTTGAAGTTCATTCCCATTGTAGGAAGTGTTAGTTTCCTCACACACAGGATGATCAGTACTTTGCTGAACGCTCATGGGCAACCTTTACAGCTGCCTACTCTCTGGAACTCTCCTATGAACTCCAGCAGCCCTGGTCTCCCTAGATCAAGCATGTCCAACTCGCAGCACACGGGCCACATGCCTCGTTTATTTGGCCCGTGTGAGCCTTTGAGTTTGACACACTTGCCCTAGATGCTCAGTTCAGTCCCCTCCTCTGGGGAGTCTGTTGGCTCTGCCTCTTACCCCTCTGTGCCCTGCAGCCTAGAAATTCTCTCAAGGTAATAGGCTGTGGCATTCATAGAGCTAGCTCACTGGTTCATTTCCCATCTCAATTCTTCTAGTTCTATGTTTTTTTTGTCACCGTCAAGGTAATTAAGTTGTTACACCACCTCTGGCACTCCATTGCAATTCTGTCCTTAAGAACCCAGTCAAATTTGAACTGAGGAGCTGTAAATATACTATTTCAATTCATCATATAAATGTTCCTTGTTAAATCCAAGCACACAAATCAGGCAATCCTTTTCTTTAGTATAATTTTTTTTCCTTTGGTGGTACCATATAATGTGCTCAGGTGATGAAAAGGTGCTTTGTACCATCCAATCTTTGTGTTAAGTGCTTCTTTGATTACAAATTCTTCTCTGAATTATTGCATCTCCCATTTAATCTGAGCCATAATCTTATTTATGTCTTAGAGGTCACTGTATCTGTCCCAGAACACAGCTGAGTATTCAATGACTTCCTCTAGAGCAGAGGTTCTCAACCTGTGGGTTGCGACCCCTTTGGGGGTTGAACGACCCTTTCACAGGAGTCGCCTAAGACCATCGGAAAACATATATAATTACATATTGTTTTTGTGATTAATCACTATGCTTTGTGTTCAATTTGTAATAATGAAAATACATCCTGCATATCAGATATTTACATTACGATTCATAACAGTAGCAAAATTACAGTTATGAAGTAGCAACGAAAGTAATTTTATGGTTGGGGTCACCACAACATGAGGAACTGTATTAAAGGGTTGAGGCATTAGGAAGGTTGAGAACCACTGCTCTAGAGTTTTTCCTTCTACTTCTCTTGCTATATTTTTAATACCATTATGATTCCCATTAGTAAATCCTTGTGTTAGAAGCTTCTCTTTCCCCCCTAACTTTATTATTAAGGGGTTCAGCTCTGAATTTGTTCTTTCTATGCCTGTGCTGCATTCAGTAGGTCAGGATTTTGAGGCACCTGCACCCAGTAGTCTTTCTATAATACAGAATTTCTTTTTCCTAGTGATTCAAATAAACATAGAGGGAAGAACAGAAAATCTTGAACACAGGTTCTCTAACTTTATTATTTTTCTACACTATTTAGCATCAATAGGCAAAGCATAAAAAATAGTAAGGTTTTCCCAAATATCTACAATTTTTTTCCTTATATATTATTTGTCACCTTCCTAATAATGCATTTTCTTGCTTATGGAGAGAGAAGCCAATCTGCCTATTTCCTTCTGCAGCAGCAGAGGCCACGCATGGTGCTGCTGGTACCAACAAAATGAACACAAAAGCAATCTTAGCTTAGAGACAATACTAAAAAAAATAAGGTAGTTTACAAAATTACACGTAGGTTCCTTAAAATAGCTCTATCTTGCCAAAAAGTAATTTACTAAAAGCCCTTCATACTTTGACCTGAACCTGTGGAGACTCTACTCTAATTTGCAAAGTTTATAAATCCTTTCCTTAAAAAATCTTGTAACACATATTGGAACTTGGGGTTGCAAAAACCTTGCTCCTTATTTAAATGCCTTTGCCAATGAAAACCAGACAATGTTTATTTGACCAAGAAATGGGAAATGCCCACCCTATCCCCACGTGGTTTGGCTTCCATTAAATGGGGAGAAAAGTTTCTCCTTAGGACATTTTTAAACTCTAGCATTTGCACTCTAAATTTGCTCTGTCCAAATCCACCCAAATATATAAATCTCCAAATTTATTTATTTCCTCAAATGCCTAGTTGAGAAGCGTTAGCCATGAACCCTAAATGTGCCTGACCTAATCAGCACTGGCTGTGGCTAAAGATAAGGCTCTAAGGAATCATTTGCATAATTTAGTTCTCTGGTTTAAAATAAGCTTGAAAAGCTTCTTGACTGAGATGAGTTTTTGCACCCTCTTCCCCAAACCCTGTAACAGGCTTTGTTTATTTACATATTTTTGGTTCAGAGGGATAATTCTGGTGCTGCCTTATTAGCCCCAGAATAAACTTCAGTGCATCATAGTTGGAGGATTCCCTCTTTTACAGTGTAAACTCTACTGACCACCCACAATGGGAAGCCCCATGCTAAGTATTTCAGGGAGGGTCAAAAGATGTAAAAAGACACGTTAGTACCCTCAAAAAGCTTACCAGCTGGCTAGGAAAATAAATCATACTTATAAAACAACATGAAAATAATTATGCTGAAATTTAATTATTTTAATGCAGTATTTCACAAACAAAACCTCTAATACCATACACAGTTCCATAACCAATATCTTAATGTTGCCAACATGGTTTAACTGTTTACAGTTCTCTTGACAGAAATGCAAACCAAGATATCTTGACAACAAATATTTACTGGCAAAATATTTTTGAGCTAGTTTTAATGGTGCCTATCATTGTATTTTTCTCTCAACTACTTGAAATTAGAACAAAGATAATCATACTCTAGGTTTTGAGCAAGTATACAATTAACCAATTTTGCCCAAGAAATATTCTTGGAGAGACTTTCTTCCTCAAATCTTCTATGCCTAATCCCAGCTGCTGAATTTTTCATTTCAGACATTATAGTTTTCAGTTCTATTTCTAGAAATTCAATTTCGGTTTTTTAAAAAATATTTTCCATGTCTTAACTTTATTCCAACATGTGGAATACAGCTATAACTTTTATTTTCTTTCTCCACTAATGCTAACATCTGTGTCTGTTCTGGGTGGGTTTCAATTGATATTCTCCTCATTATGGGTCATGTTTTCTTGCCTCTGCGTGTCTGATAACCTTTGATTGGATGCCAGATATTGTGAATTTTATTTTGTTGGGCGCTGAATATTTTTGTATTCCTGTAAATCTTTAGCTTTGTTCAAGGATGCAGTTAAGTTACTTGGTAATAGTTTAAGCCTTTCATCTCTTGCTTTTATAATTTGTTAGGTAGAGGAGGGGTGCTCAGTCTAGGGTTAATTGTTTCCAACTTAGTCCTCTACCTAATGCTCCATGAGTTATAATTTTTTCCAGTCTGGCCAGTAAAGCAGGCATTATTCCTGGACCTGTGTAAGCACCAGGCTCTATTCCCTCTGGTATTCTGTCCTATGAACTATAGCTTGCTTAGTCTCTGTGGAATCTTCTCAACTCAGGGAGTCTGCTGGGTTCCATAATAGATGCATTTCCCCTCTGTACTCACCATAGCCTGGAAATTCTCGAGGCAGTTAGGAGGGGCTTATTTTGTTTCCTTTCTCTCAGTGATCACTCTATTTCATTTACTAATATTAGTGTCTTGGAAACTGTTTTTTATGTATTTTGTCTATTTAGAAAGTTGTGGTGGTGTTTTAGGTAGAAGGGTAAATAAGTCCTTTTTATTCTGCTTCTTGCCTGGAAGCCTTCATTTTTTTCTTTCTCTTCCCCTCCTCCATCATGCTCTACTTGTTCTTACTCTCTCTAACGCCCTTAAAAAATTTTTTATTATTGATTGATTTTAGACAGAGAGGGGAAGGGAGAGAGAGAGAGAGAGAGAGAGAGAAAGAGAAAGAGAGAGAGAGAGAGAAAAGAGAGAAACATCAACTTGTTGTTCCACTTATTTATGCATTCATTGGTTGATTCTTGTGCCTTAACTGGTATTGAATCTGTAACCTTGACATATAAAGACAACGTTCCAACCAACTGAGCTACCCAGCCAGGGCTCTCTTTAACTTTTTATTTTGAAATAATTTAAGACTCCTAAGAAGTTGCAAAAACAGTATACAGAGGTGCACCCATTAGCCAGTTCCCCTAATGGTGATATTTTATATAACCATAGTACATTATCAAAACCAGGTAACTGGTTGGCAACATACAATTAATTGGACTACAGACCTTACTCCAATTTCAGCATTTTTGCATACTCACTTTTTTGTATGTTTTAGGTATACCTTTATGACATGTTATCACATGTATAGATTCATATAACCATCATTATAATCAAAATACTATCACCACAAAGAAAGTCCCTTATGACATGTCTTTATAGTCTTATCCTCCCTCTTCTTCCCTAATCTTTGGCAACTAATTATCTGTTCTCCATTTTATAACTTTGTTATTTCAAGAATCTCTCTATATAAAAGCCTAATATGCAAAGTGTCCCCTCGGGAGTTTGACCAACTGGGAGTTCGATCTCTTGCTATGATGCACACTGACCACCAGGGGGCAGACACTCAATGCAGGAGCTGCCGTGATGCACCCTGGCCATTTACAGAGAAATGGCACCACGGACCTGGCACTCACAAAGCAACACTCGGCTTCCCACAAGTGGGACGCGGGCCCCGCCACCACCCCAAAGCTACAGACCACCAAATCACATCTGACGCCGCCAAGACCCCATGGCGCAAACGCAGCCCACATCCCAGCCCAAAATGGTGGCTGTGGGTGCAGGGTAATGATGTCACGTAGCAACATTCGGCTTCCTCTCCCTAGCGACTAGCCTCCTTGCAGTTTCTTCAGCCCAGGAACACGACTTGCTTTATAGCCAGGTGCAAACATTTTACACTTTAACCAAATGTCTGTGAAGCATTTTCCCGTGCCTCATCTCATTTGATTCCCATAGAAGTCCTGAAGTAGGTAGATAGGAGACTCAGTGGAATCCTATTTTCTTTTCATTAGCTGGAAAATGAAGATTTAGAAAGCTTAGAAACTTGACCTGACTAAAAAGAAGTAAGAAATGGTGGACCTTGAAAATGACTTCAGGTTTTCTTACTGTGCAGAATATAGTCAAACACTGCTGCAGTTAAATATTTTACCCTATGTTCTCCTTGTGTGATCTACAATAATAATCTGCTTCATGTTGATATTTACTGCTGTGTTGCTGACAATTACCAGAAAGAGAAGTTGGGGTTCCTCACTGGGCTGGAAAAAGTTTAGCTAAATCAGAAAGCAGGTCTAATTAAGCAAGTTTATCTATATATATAAAGCTCTCGCTGGCGCCAATCGCACGCATGTGTTTCCATCTGTCATTGTTGATCCTGAATTTGGTTGACACTTCTATTATAGAGAAAGGGTGAATAGCGATATTAAAATATTTCTTCTGGTTAATTTCTTCTCACTGTGCATGAATTCATGCACCAGGCCTCTAGTGTTATATAAATGGAATCATTCAGTATGTAACATTTTGAGACTGACTTTTTCATTCAGCATCATTCCCTTAAATTTCATCCAAGTTGCATATATCAATAGATTATTCCTTTTTATTGTTGAACAGTTGTCCATTATATAAACATACGACAGTTTGTTTAACCATTTACTGGTAGAACCATATTTCAATCATTTTTAGCTTTGGCTATTACAAATAAAGCTATGAATATTTGTGCAAACATTGTTTCATTTCTCCAAGATAAATGCCCAGGATTGTAATCGCTAGATCATATGACAGTTTCACGTTTAGTTTTTTAACAAACTGCCAAACTGAATGCTAGAATGGCTATATCACTTTACATTCCCAATGACAATGCAGGAGAGACCCAATCGCTTCACATCCTTGCCAGCATTTGGTATTATTTGTATTTTTCATTTTAGTCATTCTACTATGTAGTAGTATCTCATTCTGGTTTTAATTAGCACTTCACTAATAGCTAGTGTGTTGAACATGTTTTTATTTGCCATCATATAACTTCTGTGGCTGCGTTGTTTATTAAATTTTACACAGTTACACTTTTATGTGCACAAATCATTTTTAGGTCGGAACTGGGAAGAGTTCACTCAAGGTATGATTTGGCTGTGGTTCAGTATTTCGTGAATGACCAAAATAAATACAAAACCAAAACCAAACAAAACTCCAGGAATTACAAGCAGAATTGAAATGCTCTGTTTGGGGCCTGTTCTTTGGTCTCTTGTCTAGTGGTCAGCAAACCATAGCCAAATTTGGCCTGAGGTTTGTTTTTTTATGGCCTAAGAGGTAAGACTGTCTTTTACATTTTTAAATGGCTATAAAAAAAAAGAATATGTAACAGAAACCATTATGTAGCCTTCAAAATGTAACATATTTACTATCTGGCCTTACATATAAAGTATGCAGATGAGTAGAAACAAAACCTGTCCTTTTTTTGGGTAAAGGTTAACAAAGTTGATGTTTAATTATCTATGATACTCCCAGGATCTTATACTTTACAAAATGCTGGGGAAACAAAAACACCATAAAAGCATGAACAACTGAAGACAGTTCCTACATTAACTCCCTGTCAAAGTATTTTTTAAGCAGCCATGAGTCGACAGCATTCTTCATTCTGTTACTAAATTCCATCTAAGTAATCCTGAAGTACATCTACATGACTGACAAATCCATGTTCTTTAAGCTTGGAGAAAACCAGAACTTCAGAATATTCTTAAAAAAATATATATTTCTACAAGTCATATCAAAATACTGGATTATTTTCCCATTTGGAGAGAAAACAGTTTCTCTAGATCTTCTAAGTGCCATCCTCTGGGCTTAGTCCCATTTCAACCTCTTTTCTAACCCACAAACCAGTTTTCCATCATAAATCACGATGCCATAAATGTATAACTATTCCAACTAAAAATAAGCCGAATGAGAAATCTCTTCTAATTTGATTTTGATCCCAAATGAATTTATTTTTATATCGTTTACATTTAGTTTGACTAAAATAAAGTAAAACCAGTAGTACCACCTTCTCTACTATGTCTATGACAAACAACAATCATTTGGCTGGCAATACACTTTCTAATAACCTCTAAACACCTAAATTGGGAGCTTTAAGAGAAAAGGACTTTGGACTTCTGGTCAAGATGGTGACGTAGGTAAACATGGTACCTGCCTCTTTCCACAACTACATCAAAATTACAACTAAACTATAAAAACAAGCATTATTCAGAATGCCTGTAATCAAGCTGAATTGAAGTCCTAAAACTATGGAATTAAAGAAGTCTCATTGAGACTGGTAGGAGGGGCAGAGACAAGGATGGGCTGGTCCCACACTCATGTGTGGCAGATAAAATCTAGGCTGTGACCACGTTGAAGCACCACCACCCAACCACCTTCAAAAGCAACACACTCAAGGGGTGGACTCAGGGGCACCAGAGCGATGCTGAAGTAAGCCCTATTCTGTGTGGTGTGCCCCAGCATAGCTGATCCTCTACGGTGGTTGGAGGTTAGTGGTCAGAGCCAGTCCTTACAGCTGATTGGCCTGGATAAATCCCTCCCATTGACATGTCAATAGCAATCAAGGCTCATCTACAACAGCAGGTACAACTCAAGTACCCAGCCTGGGTGATTGGGGAGGCTGTGCCACTGGATCCCACAAGACACCTACTACATTAGGCCACTCTATCAAGCCTAGGAGACATAGCAGCTCTAACTAATACATAGAAACAAACACAGGGAGGCTGCTAAAATGAGGAAATGAAGAAGCATGGCCCAAATGAAAGAACAGAACAAACTCCAGAAAAGAGAACTAAACAAAATGCAGACAAGCAATCTACTAGATGGAGAGAACAAGACACTGGTTATAAGGACACTCAGTTCATTGAGAATCTCAACAGTATAAATAAGAATCAGTCAGAAATGAAGAATACACTAACTGGAATAAAAAGTAATATAGGGAATCAACAGTAAAGTAGATGAAGCCAAAAATCAAACCAGCAATTTGGAATATAAGGAAGCAAATACCCCTCAGAACAGCAAAAAGAAAAAAAGATTAAAAAAGTGAGGATAGTGTAAGGAACCTTTGGGACAACTTTAAACATACCAACATTCACATCATGGGGGTGCCGGAAGGAGAAGAGATAGAGCAAAACATTAAAAACCTATTTGAAAAAATAATGACTGAAAACTTCCCGAACTTGGTGAAGGAAATAGACATACAAGTCAAGAAAGCAAAGACAGTTCCAAACAAGATGAACCCAAAGAGGCCTATACCAAGACACACCATAATTAAAAAGCAAAAGGTTAAAACAAAGAGAGAATCTTAAAAGCAGCAAGAGAAAACCTATAAGGGAACTCCCAGAAGACTGTAAGCTGATTTCTCAAAAGAAACTTTGCAGGTCAGAAGGGACTGGCAAGAAATATTCAAAGTGATGAAAAACAAGGATCTACAACCAAGATTACTCTACCCTGCAAAGCTATCATTTAGAATCCAAAAGCAGATAGAGCTTCCCAGAGAAGAAAAAGCTAAAGAAGTTCATTATCACCAAACCAGCATTATATGAAACTAGAGGCCCGATGCACAAAAATTCGTGCAAGAGTAGGCCTTCCTTCCCTCAGCTGCTGGCACCAGCTTCTTTCTCCAGCTGCCGGCAGGCACCCAGGACTCGGGCTGGCTTCCCTTGGGCCACCCGCAGGCATCCGGGACCTGGCTGGCTCCCCTCCAGCCCCGGCTTCATCAGGAATGATGTCCGGAATGACGCCTGAAAGACGTCCAGTCTAATTAGCTTATTACCCTTTTATTATTATAGATGTTAAAGGGTCTTTTTTAAGAAGACGATTAAAAATACAACAATAAAATGGCAATAAATACATATCTATCAACAAGTGAACCTAAAAACAAAATAAACAAACAAGCAAAACAGAAACAGACTCACAGATACAGAGAACATTTTGACGGTTGCCAGATGAGATTGTCAAAAAAAGGTGAAAGGTTTAAGAAGTAAAAATTGGTTGTTACAGAATAGTCATGGGAATGTAAAGTACAGCATAGGGAATATAGTCAATAATATTCGAATGCTATAGTATATGGTGTCAGGTGCAAGATTTATTGGGATGATCACTTAAGTTATGTAATGCCTAATCACTGGGATATACACCTGAAACTAATGTAATAATGTATGGCAACTGTAATTGAAAAAAAAATGATTTAAAAGACTTTGTACCACAGGCATTTTGGGGGGCTTGGTATTTCACAGTGAGATTTCATATCTAGGTTGATGAAAGCAAGTCTAAAACCTAACAGAGAAGTCAGCTTCCTAGATATTTCTTACCCACCAGTAAACCATGCACCATCAGTTGAATTTGCCATAAATGGATGGAGAAGAAAGTTAGAACCAAGAACTTATAAGAATTAGAGAGTGCATCCCAAAGAATGCACACATACACATCTTTTTAGTTGGAAAATATTTCAGCCTGAGAGTCCCAGGCTTTCTTTTGACTCAAAATAGCACATAATTCTTGTAAATCATACGATGTATCTTATTTATCAGTGACACAGCAGCAAGCGAAACCAGAAAGCAGGAAATCAAATAAAACTACAGGCTGAAACATCAAAGCCTGTGGGAAGCCTAAGCCCTCATGATAAACCTTATGGCATGGCTTCTTGCAGAAGTCATGCTACAGATACAAATCCAGACCTCTTAGCAGAGGGGGTTGTTATGCTTCATAGGCTCCGTAAGAAAGACCCAGATGAGATAAGCTCAGCTGCCTATAATAATTCACATGTAAAGCTTCCTATTATTTCCAAAATTGGGTTTCAGATTGAAATACCTACAGAAAAAGCAATCAGCCCTAATTTTCTAGGCCTCTTAAAACATTCCATTTACTTGATAAATAAGGTCTGTAGCCTTTGGGGCACCAAGCACTTTTAGAATCAAAATGAATTATGAAAGTTCCTCTACTTGTTCATAAAGCTCTCTCCAAAAAAAGACTGCTCTCTCTTTATCTGAGGTCCTCTGTATTATCATTCTAATGGATTTAATCTAATATCAGTGCAACCCTCAGATCCATCTGAGGCCCAACTGCGTAGTATATCATTTGCTACTATACAAAAGAACTCTGCTGATCAGTATCTAGAATCTTGCACTATGAACAGGAAATAAAATTCATTCTGTAATTTGAACCTTCCTGGTTTATGAAGTAGGGCTAGAGTGTAAGACATAATAACAAATAACACACAAAAAGAACTAAATAGGCTGAGAAGCTTCATGATAACCAATGAGATAAATATGCATTTTCCTTATAGCATCCATTTATCTATTTCTTCAGTCAAAATTTGTTGAAGGTTAAATTACATGTTGAATTTAACATATCATTGTGGAGTCCAGGCCACTGCACTCTTTCTCCTGAATTACTGCAATAACCTGCTGCTAATTAGCTTTTTCTTCATTCCACCATTGTCTTCTCTTAGCTTTCTCCACTCAACATTCAGTGATCTAATATACAGATCTGACTATGTGAACCCCAGATTAAAACTTTTCAGTGCCTTGGCAATGCACGTAGCATAAAATTCAAATCAGCCCTATGTGGTCTCACCTCCTTCCCAACTCCCCAGCCTCCTTTAATGCCACTCTTCCACTTACTGTCTGTACTCTAGCTATACTGGACTCTCTCATTTCCGTAAACTCACAGTGCTAGTCTAAGTTAGATGTGTCACCTACATGCTCTTACATTACCCCGTACATAACTCTATTGTAACATTTTCCCACTTTATTGTATTCACTGATTTGTTTGTTTTGCCTCTCTAGAATGTAAGCTCCTCTGATGTCAGACAGACCATACTTTGTCAGCTTTGCACTCCTAGTTTCTCATAGTGCCTGACTCAATAAATGCTTGTTGAGTGATTGACCAAGTGAAGGAAAATACAGAAGACAGCAGGAGGAAGAGCTAGACTAGGAAAAGATACTGTTTGTTTTTAAGTATATTAAGGTGTTGGTTTAGTAGAGTAGAAATGGGCAAGAAGTTAATAAAGAGATCAGGTCTGCAAATACCGATTTTATCCAATGACAGAACTATTAAGTGTTCTTAAATGATTTAATGGCTGAAGTGATGAGAATGGGACTTTAAAATGGAATTAAAATGAAATCTAAATTACTCATATGATTTATGAGTAACAGAATAAAAAAAATGACAAACTAACTTTAATTTATAATTCAAACATTCTTAACATATATAAAATAATTGATTACACTGCCATTTGGAACACTGTTAAACAAATTTGTATTACCTTTATATTATGGGGCCAAAAAAACATAATTCTGTTGGCTCCTTATCAAACTCGAGATTAGATCACAAGAAGTTGATTCTTATCTCATTTAATACACTTAAATTTTCATCATGTAACTAAGAGTTGCCCATTTAAATGCAATGATTTAGATCTGAGAGTGTATGGGTATTATTTTTATTACTATTATGACTTTTGTTAATATTCTATGACTTCTAACAGACATCTTTCTTAACATAAAAAAAAAAATATTTAAAACTGAAGCTTGATCTTATGAAGACACTCCACAGCCAGTGCCACCAAACACTTTCCTTTTTTTTTATGTTGGTAAGATTTAAAAGAAAACCTCACCAGCATTAATTTTTTTTAAGTATGTATATGTATTATCTATACAATAAATAACTTTAAAAGTAGTATCAATGATCAATACAGCCAGAGGTAATTAGGAAAAATGTGTAAAGCTATTCACATTTCTAGGACTGAGAATTTGTTATACTAAAAGAACAAGTTTTCGAAGTGCATAATACCAAACCCAATTCCTATTTATTCTAATCATACAAAGTTAACTTTAAATCTTGCATTATATGTATTTAGCTGATTTTTAAGTCCAAGAATTAGAAAGCAGTAGTGCCAGGAAAAAATGCTTTAATGATTTTTAAAATTTTAAATTGGGGTAAAAACACATAACATAAAATGTATCATCTTAACCATTTTTATGTTTACAGTTCAGTAGTGGTAAGTATATTTACACTGTTGTGCAACAGATCTCCAGAACTTCTTCATCTTGCAAAACTGAAACTCTATATCCATGGTATAGCTCCCCATTTTCCCTCTCCCCTTCTTTCATGTTGCTATGAATCTGACTCCTTTAGATAACTCATATAGTGAAATCACACAGTTGTCTTTTCATGACTGGCTGAATTCACTGAGCATAATGTCTTCAAGGTTCATTCATGTTGTAACATATGACAGGCCTTTCTTCCTTTTTAATTCCACTGTATGTAGTACATACCACAATTCATTTATCCATTCATCAATAGACATATGGGTTGCTTCTACCTCTTGGCTATAGTGCTGCTATAAATATGGTATGCAAATATCTCTTCAAGATAAAAATTTTTAATCAATTTTAACCAATGATAGAACTGGTGAGTATCCCAAACAAAATGTCTGCATTATGTTACTGATAAGCAGTTAGGGAAAAAAAAGTGTCAAAACACCAAAATGTGACAATGGAAAAGAATAAAAGACTAAAACTGAAATTAAGCATACCATGTTTCTATTTATGTATGGACAATGACTATTCATCTTACACAGTAAAATGTAGCCTCCTTACCAGTAATTATTACACCATCATCTTTATGAGTTTCGGCCATCTCTTGAACTTGGACTTCAGAGCTCACATTGACCTCTTTTCCTGATAACTGTAAATGAACTTGAAGAGAAGATGGGACCTTGACAAGAACAGAGCCTGTAATAAGTTTATAAGGAAGCTTATTAATGCAAAGAAATCAAAAGTACTAGAGCCTATTACAAAAATTAATGAATGGGTAGCATTGCTCCTGGCACACTGTCTTCTCCTTACTCATGGAGGTCAGGGGGTGTCAAGGTTTTCTTACTCCCAAGGCATTCACAGTAACTTCTGTCAAAAGTATGAGTTACTAGAACAGTGTGAACTATTTCTTCTGTCAAAAGCTCTCATCACAGAAAAGTGAGTGGTTTATTACACATGAAGCTTGTAGAAAGGATTTATCATTAATTGAGTATTTACTAAGGTATAATGTTATTATACCTTAATCACATTATTTCTTTAAATCTCCATACCAACATTATGAGGTATTACTATAATCCTTATTTTACAGACGAGAACTTGCTCAAGTTCCCATTAGAGCTAGTGTTAGAATCTAGATCCAGTTCAGTGACAACAAAACCCATGCTCTTAACCACTGTGGGATTTCACACACTGCTATGCTACCTCATCGTATTACAAAACTTGTGACCGCAATGACCACTGTAACACAACTAGAACCTTGAGGTCTTGTGCCTTCAGTTATACCTTGTAGGGGCCAGGGGGATAACAATAATAAAAAAAGAGAATATTTAAATTTTAACTGATTCTTTTCAATGGATTACAGTCTTTGGGTACCTAGGGCAAGACACTCAACTTTATTCCCACTATAATCTTGTAGTAATTCAAGTGTCTAAAGGAAGAACTAAGAAAAAGTATCCTGTTAGCTAAGGAATCATTTTTGAAACAATGACGTGGGTTGCAGTGCCAACTCATCCGCACAGTCCTCTTTCAGAACTTTTTCTTTCTCTGTTTCTCATATATCAAAAAAGAGGCCGCTGCCATAAAACATTAACCTCAGCTCTGTGAACAAGACAGTCAGAATGACATCCATTGTGAATATTTTAAAGATTCTTTCTAGAATGTTACGGGTCATTGTTTGCCTCCTACTTTGGTTAACATCAGTTTAAGTTTCTGTAAGTAATTTCATATCCTGTTAGCCTTCCTAACTAGAGCTGCAAGTTTGGGGTAAGACTGATGAACTCTAATATGTATACTCCTGCAAAAAAGTGGGTAACAAAGCACATCACTAAAACTGGTTTATTTTATTTAAAAAACAAATTGCTTTTCAAAGTTTAAATGTAACTACTGACAGGAGATTCCCTAGAACAACAAATATGAGAACTTTAGGAAAAAAACAACCCTGAAAAATTTCCAAATGAATGGAAAAGATGTTTATCTATCAAACATACTTTAAAAAGAAAATAACAAACTTTAAAAACTTTTTGGGGACTTTGTGTCTCTAAATACATCAATGTGATAATGTTTTCCTGTTCTTAAATGAAGAGATCGTGAATCTGTGAGCTTTAAAAATATTAAGCAATGCAAACAGCATTACCCCATCTCGATATACCCTTTAAAAACAAAACCATCACTACCAATACTCCATTACTGTTTGCAAATGAAGAATTCTCATGACTTGAAAACTCCCAAATGTCCCCTCTTTAACACGATCTGTTGTTTTTGTTTGTTAGTTTGTTTTTTAGAAAGGAAAGTTGTTATATCTTCAATCTCTTTTCACTTCATAAACTGCTTCATGGTTATCAATATCAGTACCGTTCTTTAAAAAATTCAAAAGTTAGTATTAAAACTAATACTAACAGCACAATTTATTGAAGGCATACTATATTGAGATTAGTGGTTTTATCAAGGACAAATTTTAAGTATAAAAGTCAGTATTCAGATGCAGGCCTGACTCTCAAGCGTAATCTCAGCCTTTCTGAATGAATTAATAAGTTCCCATGTTGATTTTCATTGGGAGAGAGAAAACAAGCATTATAACATTCTTTTTCACATGACAAATGTTGAAAAACTAGGAGACTCAAGTGGCTCTTGAACCCTACAGCAAGACAGTGGTAGAGTTGGAAAGGATTCCAGATGTCTTTACTAACCATTAAGCAACAGAATCCCAATTAAGTTTCCATTACTCTGAAAAGTCACTGTTGCCAAATGTAGTGAGAATTAAAGAGAACTAAAATAAGATAGGAATCTTTGTTTCCAGTTATCTTTAAGCTTCTACCAATAACATGGTTTCAGTCGGAGAAAACACAAAATTGTAATCCTAATCAACATTCCAAATAACACTGAAAAATATTTCAAGTGGATGAAGATTAACAATGTTTTTACTTTTCTGCCCATCCATACACAACAGGAAAAAACTTGCGTGTAAAAGCTTTTACTCTATTACTAGTTACATTAAATGCAGTAATTGTAGGTTTTCTTCTCCTTTTCAAATGCAATTATATGACTTTTTTGGCACTCAAAAAATACACTGAATAGCATTAATGAAGCTCTTAGAAATTTAGTCAGAACGTGATATGATTTAAAGGGAAAAAAATTGATCTTGAGAAATCAAATCACACCTGTGTGTCAGCAATAACTTCAGTTTCAGACCTCTGCAATTGTAGTTTTATTTTGACACTCTGATAAGTGAGCCTCGTTGACAACAACAACAAAAAAAGTATTAAACCAATGTGGGAAAGAAATTACCAACAGCAGGAACAACCAGTCTCTGTAAGGAAGTATTTTCCTTGTTATACATATAACCCTGTTCTGGCCAATATACAAGAGCTTCTAGACTTTATTTTTTAACGACTTTTATACAGAGTTATGGTTCATAACTTTCTGCACAGGCCACTTCAGTCCCTATGGCCAAGTTACTCCAAGTACCCAAGCCACTTGCCAGCATACATGTGTGCATGTCCATGTACAGTCTTCAGATGACTAAAAAGTGTACCACTTTTAATGAAAGACCTGGACGCTTAGAATAAGTTATTTGAAATAAGATTATAGAAGGAAAAACAAAATAAGCTTTTTATTTATTTATTTATTTTAGAGAGAGAAAGGAATGGGGGGAGAGGCAGAGAGAGGGGGAAAAAGAGAGAGAGAGAAATCGACTTGTTATTCCACTTATTTATGCATTCACTGGTTGCTTCTTGTATGTGCCCTGGCTGGAGATGGAATCTACAACCTTGGCCTATTGGAGCTACTAGGCCAGAGCCACATAAGAAGTCTTGATACTTCAAAAGACTAAGTCAATAATCACTTTAGAAGACCCTCCTGGTGATACCTTTATTTCAGGATCACATTTTGAAAAGAATTATTCTAGAGTGATGGCCTCAGAGGGTCCACGTACAGACTGGTAGAAAAGCTTCCAAAGAGAGCATTTTCCAAGAATATTATATTTCAGACATAAAGCTAAATTGAAAAACACTAACACTAAAACTTTTTATAATAATAGCAAATCACTATATTATAACATTTTTGTTGGAACTACAAAGGGAAAGACAGTCTTCATGGCCATCTTTCCCCAATGTTTCTCTAAGATCATTGGTCTACAGAGTAGTATTTCAGTCTTTAAATCAGTTTCTATCAGAAGATATGTTCTTGAGGCCATTGTTACCTGCCTTAGGAAAAGACAGGAGAGGGGAAAAGCCACTGAACATCAGAGGAAACCAGGTGGGCTAGGGCCAGGCAGGGCTGCTGGGGGAGCCATGAAGACTACACAGAAGAGAGGGCAGAAGATATGTTCTTGAAATCATTGTGTCAGTACCACAGATAAGATAAATTGACCATCTGTTTCCTGAATGTTATGTAAAACCTTCCTTACACCACATGTCAAAATAAGATATTTCCTTTGGCTAACCTTTATGGGATTTCAATTCCACCTTCCCCAGTTGGCTGACATAAACATCTAAGGCACCCTGATGAGTTGAGGCTTTTAGACATCCAGAGGACGAATCTAGGAGAAAGGAAAAAAGCTATAAGCATAATCATTCTTATTTGAATAACTGAAATTATAAACTTGAAATAAAAAGCTTTGCTTCAGTATTAGGATAATGAGCTAAGAATCTTGCATGGTTTTATAAATATTTCTTATAACTATGCCATCTTCTGCTTAAAAATGAAAGCAAAAACAGAAATCTAGAATTATACGCCCAGACAATAAAAAATCCCTATGTCTACAGTAACCTGCATAACTTATCTCTAAACATCTAAGGCACCCTGTCTAAACATGTTTACTGTAACACCCAATGTTTAGGAAGGACAGTACACAAGTAATGAATCCTTGACAGCCAAGACCATTAAGCATCATTGATACATTTAGTTTATTATCAACTTTCAATCTTTACTAAAGAATTATATCTCGTGTACAGTCAACATATAAGTAGTGGCAAAGTTAACAAAAATTAAAACCTCATATTTTCTCCTCATCAAATTTGCTAGTACTAGAAAGTGCTGCTCAGAGTGAGAGATTACTCTATATAAGGTTTTGTTGCATTTCTGAGAGACAGAAATGGGGGCAGGGAATCACTTGAAGAGTGAGTGAAGCTCTTTATATCTAAATATTTTTTTTCAAGTTTCTGGAATTGAACAGATATCTTAAGTCAGGGAAAGAAAATCATAATTAAGGTGGTCCTAATTTGACACACAAATTTCTTTATGTCATCAATGACTTCCATTTTCAATCAGCCAACATATCAAGTTCAAGACAGAGATAAAGAAGTAAGAGCATGATGTTGAAGAGTCTCGGTGCTAAGTAGCTTCTCCTTCTTTCTCCTCTCCATGGCAACTGAACCTTTAATTGAATATTCTGACTGCCCTGAAAAGCCAAAGCATATTTTTTTTTAGAGAGGCCTCTTAAAAAACATATTTTATCTGGAGCTTTTATGGCTTCAAAGTGGAAATAAAGTAAGTAGGGAGTGTGATGAAACTAATGCCAAAGATGATACTATTATACTCCCTCTGTCCCATAATAATAGTAGCAGTTGATGAATGTAATTTGTCCCATAATAATAGTAGCAAAAGAAAATATAGAAAGCAACATTTATTATCAAAAAACTAGATTAAATTAAACAATAAATTAAAAATAGTACTCCTAATTTTTATTTTGAGTGTTCAGATAGTTTCTGGATTTTTCAATAATTCTGTTACTGTATTTTAAACTTGTAGGTAGGATCCTTTAGCTGTGAAACTTTGCTTTCCCTATATGCGTGAGCTTAAAATTATTGGAGCCATCGTTCTTCATTGCTTCCAGCATAACTTGTTGAAGTGACAGAAACATATTATCCAGTATTTCGGGAGAAATATTATCAAAGGCTAATATGGTGCCTCTTCTGCTAAGAGGAATATGTCTAAGTTTTTCAAGTTTTTCTCCATAATCTTTGCATTTACGTCCACAGTTTTGTTTTTTCAAAGAATCAACACTAGCATAAGATTCTCCTTGACAATTATTTTCTGAAGCACGTTTCCAAAATTCTTGATGTGGTCATTCTGTTGCACTTAAATTGTTTTGCAGCTAACATAATTGTAACTTTCTGCAACTTTTCCTTTTTCTTTTGATGCATCAAGAACTGGACAATCGCAACTCGATCTTTGCTTGAAAACTCTCTTTTTTTCATCTTACTTTTACAATGGGTTGATATTCAACTGAAATACAACAATTAATTTCGATCAGCGGATGAAATTAGAAAAATAGTTATAATTCGTAATAATTAGATTAACCTAAAAATTGAAAGATGTGTCAAAACAAATGACAGATGTCATGAAACATTGATTTTGATTGAAGGCTTCACAATTTTGCACTACAACATAACTTACAGCTGTATTCGCCAATAATTCCCGTTTAAATATTCACTTGCTACTATTATTATGGGACAGAGGAAGTACTTCTTATAAAATATGGAGAAAAAAACATTTGTATACTCATAAAGGAAGCAACATTTTTCTTTAAATTTTAGATGACTCAAAGACAACAACTGGGGAATAAACTGTTTAAAATCTGACTCTAAGGTAATTTATAATAATTTACCTCTAACCTATACTAGAAAATGGCCTTTATTAGAACCAATTTATCCAATTTTTAAAATTTAAGTATGGTTGCCATACAATATTATATTAGTTTCAGGTGTACAATATAGTGATTCAACATTTATTTAATCTTTTAAGTGTCTAAAGATATAAAATACTGCGAAATTAAGCCACTAGAGATAAATAGCATAGGATAGCTGGATAAAGATGAGTGTTTTTCTCCTCAGGTACCAACAGAAACTCCTTTTAAAGCCCCTTACTGCATCTTAAAGAAGCCAAGTAAAAATATATAACGATAAAAAATGTGGACTACACAATGTGTGCATTATCCCAAGATGAGCAAAATAAGATATTTGAAACATTAGTTTGATTTCTTGCTTTCTCTAGGGGGAAAATATACAAAATTTGTATGTGGTTTAGAAATAATACTTTTCATTTCTCTCCTCCTCCCCAAGCAAATGGAAAATAAACACAGATAAATAATTATATTCTAAGCCACTAAGTCAGTGATGGCGAACCTTTTGAGCTCGGCGTGTCAGCATTTTGAAAAACCCTAACTTAACTCTGGTGCCATGTCACATATAGAAATTTTTTGATATTTGCAACCATAGTAAAACAAAGACTTATATTTTTGATATTTATTTTATATATTTAAATGCCATTTAACAAAGAAAAATCAACCAAAAAAATGAGTTCGCGTGTCACCTCTGACACGCGTGTCATAGGTTTGCCATCACTGCACTAATTACATTCTTATGTTATCAGTGTTAAGTTCTGATAATGTCTCATCCCTTGGAGGCTATCAAAAAAAAATTTTAATTCAATATATACTTTCCAAAGAGAAAGCAAAGGTCATATTGAAAAAGCTATATAGCAAAAACATACACTAACTTTTTGTTTTCTATAATACAAGTGATTGGAACTAAAAATTAACAATCAAGAGTCAAATTAAGGCTTCATTCACAGAATTTCTTATTTTTGGAGATTCATGTAATAGAGAAATGCTATAGCTCTTGGAGGAAACCTTAAGGGAAATAAAGCTTTAGGGTCAAAGAAGTGAACAGAAATTGTTAGTCCAGACAGTGTTGGAATAAGTAGACTCTACAGTTTTGTATCATCACAATTTGGGACAAAGGTCTTATTGGTCTGACAGAGACCACTGAATTTTCCTGAAAATTACACATACAACAGGAAAAAGCCGATGCCATCTACCAGCTAACACTGTATGCAGCCAAAGAAATAGGTATTTGTAATATGTGCCTTGCTAATAGCAGAGAATAACAAATAAGCTTAAAAGGCTAAAATTCCAAACTTTGCTATTTTCCTTCAGATAAAGGAGAATTCTCTAAAAATTGGTCAAACATCTTCAGAAAGTTCTGAATTTTTATAATTCTACCTCCAGTTCAACATGTAAATACTAAGGAACAGCAATACCAAAGATATTTCTTAATTTTTGCAACTTGATTCTTATACTTCTAAACCTGCACTAATTACAAGAGTAAGGAACAAATTTTATATATAGGACTAAATATATAAACCTTAATTTGACTCTAAATAACTTTTCATTGCAATCATTATATTATAGTAAAGGATTTGCAAAGGCAGAATTTAAGGTCCCTTCAAGTAAAGTTTTCTAAATTAATGTCCTGCCCAGGTATTTTATATTTGGGGAGGAAAACAGAGGAGGCCGGGTTATGAAAAACACACAAGGCAACCCCTCCCTCCAAATGAAGATGTTCTTTTTTTAAAGATAAAATTACCAGCAATGCCTTCCAAAAGAGGCCACATAGTACAGAGAAAGTAAAGTGAGGTGAGCAACTCTATTAATACCCCTATCTCACCATTACAAGATCTGCTCTCTCCTTTTTAAAATAGAACATGACCTGGCGTTCCAGAAGAAAGTTATTATTTGTAAAATTATGAGTTCAGCCCTGGCCAGGTAGCTCAGTTGGTTCCTGATACACCAAGGTTTCGGGTTCAAGAAACAACCAATGAATTTGTAAGTGGAACAACAAATCAATGTTTCTCTCTCTTTCTCTAAAATTAATTTTAAAAAATGATTTCAAGGAAAATCAGGGTGTTGATAATAAAATCTTTTATAGTACTTCAGCTTCTGAGAGAACCCTGTATTAAGGAAAATTAGGAAGAACAGCGTTTTGGGAGGTAGATTAGAATGCACATACAAAATCCAAATGACTGATGAGATTACTTAGAAGCTGATCAATTATATTATCTAAACTAGAAATAAAGAACCATTTCTTAATAAAGAAATCCTGGAGAGGACACAATCTATTTTCCTGAAATCAGACAGAATAATACCTAATTAATCTTGTCTATTAATATTCCAATTGGATAATATTATATAACCTTTTCTCAACACCCATTCCAATATTTTGAAGCTCCCACTATTCTAACATATTTCCCTCTCAGGTTCCCACAAATCACTTTTTGTTCCTTTGTAACTGTTTTGCTTCCACTCATCTCAATTCCTCAAAATACAAGTTACTCAGTAGACTTTATTTTTTAATCCTCACCAGAGAATATGTTTTCATTTATTTTTAGAGAGAGAGGAAGGGAGGGATGGAGGGACGGATGGGGGTGAGGGGGTGAGAGATAGAGTGAGGAATATGGATTGGTTGCCTTCCATATACATGCCTACCGGGGACTGAACCTGTAACCTAGGTATGTTCCCTGACCAGGAATCAAACCTGCAACCCCTTTGGTGTATGGGATGACATTCCACCAACTCAGCTACCCAGCCAGAGCCTCAGTAGGCTTTAATTAGGTTGCCATGAGTTATAAAAGCTGCCTTCAACTTTCTGAAGTAAATCTTTCAAGAAAAATACAAATCAACCAATCAAGGAATTTCAAATAAACATTATCCACTTGTCACCTTTGGTATTAAGACATAAAACCCAAAATTTCTCCAGAATCATACCAACAATGGGTTTTAGGCTCTAAAGCAGGGCGACCAAACTAAAGCCACCTCTTGTTTTGATTAACAGAGTTTTATTGAAACATAAACACACCCATTTACTCGTGTACTATCAATGGCTGCTTTTGTTAAAATGACAAGAGTTTTATAGTGCAGATAGGCTATGTGGCCAGAAAGCCAAAATATTTACTACGTGGTCCTTACACACAGTCTGCCAATATCTAGAACAAACCATTTTGTTTAGAGGAAATGAGTTTTTCTGCAAAAAAACCCCCCACAAAATATAAAATTTGATTCTATTTAAGACAAAGAGATTTACCAATTTACAACCAGCTCTTTTCCTAAGGGCCAAGTAATATACACTTAGTTATAAAATTATTGCTTATAGAAATGAAAAAACTTGTTGTCTCAAGGCAGTTCTAACTTCTCATTGTCTCTGATTGCTTACCATTAAAAAAATACAGGTAAGGCACAGACTGAGAGAAAATACAGGGAAACGATGTCTGACAAAGGATTTGTTCCCATGATATATAAAGAACTCCTACAGCTCCAAAATAAAGACAAATAAATGGGCAAAAAATATAAACAAAATTTCACAAAGGAAGGTATACTAATGAATAATAAGCACATGAAAAAGAACTGACCACCATCAGTTCGTATCTTTTGCTCCACAAAGATCCCAGTTTCCCATCCCAAACCCCCTACCCTCTAGGGCAGTGGTTCTCAACCTTCTGGCCCTTTAAATACAGTTCCTCATGTTATGATCCCAACCATAAAATTATTTTCGTTGCTACTTCATAACTGTAATGTTGCTACTGTTATGAATCGTAATGTAAATATCTGATATGCAGGATGGTCTCAGGCGACCCCTGTGAAAGGGTCGTTTGACCGCCAAAGGGGTCGCGACCCACAGGTTGAGAACCGCTGCTCTAGGGACTAAAAAACAACCACCACTCAGAGAGCTCAGAGTGTGCCTTCACCTTATAGGCAAGCAGATGCTACTGGGATAGAGAAAGTTTTATATAAACTATCTTGACATCTGAACTTTTTCCTTCAGCAGGCACAGCATCACATGCAGTGATTTAGTGATTTGGTCTAACGTACCATTAACTACTATTAGTTCTGGCCTAGGGTTAGGACAATAACAATAATAAAAATGACTATTATTTATTAAACTAGAGGCCCAAGACACGAAATTCGTTCAAGGGGCTCGGCCCTCGCAGCCCCGGCTTCATCCAGAAGGTTGTTCAGCTGTCTGGTCTAATTAGCATATTATGCTTTTATTATTATAGATTTTTACCATGTCAGACACTGTGTTAAACTACAAATCGTGTTTAATCCTTATATAATAGGTCCTTACAATTATTTCTACTTATTCAGATGTGGAAACTGAGGCACAGAGAGTTTAGGTAATTTGCCCATGTATAGAAAGCGGTGAAATCAGAATTCTAACCCTTTTGTTGCCAAACCAATAATTATACAATATTTATAGGATAATAAATTTTGTAATTATAAATTTAAATTACAATAAGTTTCCGGAAATAATTTCACACATTCATACATTGGGTCTGCCTATATTTAACTTGCACACCAGGATCCTATCAAGCCATCAGCTAAACTGTAGACTTTATTTACCCTAACAAAATACCACAAATATAGTCATTTTAAAAAGCATGCAAAATTTACCAATTAGCATCTTACCACATACCTACTGTGATGTTACCCATCTTGCTTTGTAATGTTATATTACCTGTAAAAGAGAGATAATTTCATATATTAGGAATAATCTAGAAAGGAACTGTGTATACTAAAACATGGCTGGATATCCACAATGTTATTTAATAACAGTTTTTGTTGTTGGCAATTTTTCTCAGTATCACACAACAATCAGAGATTTAGTTGCAACTCTGAAATAAAAAGTTTTAGGCATCTATACACACTCTTCCTCCACTCCATTTTAAGCTTTTTAGCATAACTACAAAATATACCACCATACATTCTGGTAAACATGAAAGAAATATCATGTTCCTAAAATCCACAAATGAAAAAATTACTTAATTAGATGAAAGAAGGTGAGGGAATTAGCCAAAGAATATATATGCATAACCTACAGACACAGAACACAGTTTGGTGTTGGACAGAGGGAAGGGGAGGGGGGCAGAGAGAGAAAAATGGGGATATCAATAATAATGTAAACAATAAAAAAAGAAAATATTACTTAAATACACTGACTGTATTTTCAACCTAAACATCACTGTATTTATCAGATTACACAAAGTCAGGTTTTGAACCAAATAATGCTAAAATAATCTATGAGAAAAAAATAACAATTATTTTTCAGGCCAATATGCCATTCTTATATGTTAAAGTGGTTTCTGTGCCAAGAGTTAAGGAGGTTTGGTGCAGGAATAATGAATCCATTGAACTATGACTAACAAAGAAAAAAGCTTCCAAGGTTTCCATCTTTAAATGAAAACATATTTTCGAGGTCAGGTATAGGATATTGCAACTATTCTTCCCAGTCCCCCTCCTCCAATACCAAATAGTAGGATATTTCTTCATGTGTATATTTGTATTATTATTACTCTGGAGCCATACTACCCATATTTACTATACTAAGGTATAAGCAATACTACCTCTTCTACCATAATTCAAAAACTACACTTAAAAATAAAAGAATATTATTACCTTAAAATTAATCTAGGGTAAGTAAACTCATTTCATTTCAAGGGCACATAATTTATTTTGCCAACAGTCAGATATGCTTTGATAACAAAAATCTCTTAAAAGTCTTATATTCCATCATACTTCATGGGAGTATATGAACAACAGTTACATTTGTGTGGGAACAAAACGTGGTTTGTATGAAGTTAAGCTCATAAAATTATTTTCAAGTCTCAGTAGGTTATAAGGTTGTAAAGAAACTGTTAAATGTGTTATGTAAATATTATTTCACTGGTGTGTTCTAGACACTTTTCTAATTTCAAATCCAAGAAATGTAGATTCGCCATCACATGCAAATAGTGGCCAAAGATCATACAGCTGCTTAGATGGCTTACAATAATCCCTGCCTCTCAAGTCCTTGTATAATTTCCTCCCCTCATGTGTAAGCTGGACCTAATGATTTGTTATTGACAAAGAAAATAGGGCAAAAATGATGGGGTGTTAATTCCAAGATTAGGTTACAAAAAGATTCTCGTTTCTGTCTTGCTAGCCATCTTTTGCTGTGATGGAAGCCAGCTAGACATGTTGTCAACTGCCCTATGAAAGAGGCTCACAAGAAAGCATTCAAAGATGCCTCCATCTAACACAAGCATGTCAAATTCACAGCTGAGGGGCCGCATGCCTTGTTTAAATAAATGAGGCATGCGGCCCGCAGGCCATGAGTTTGACATGCTTGATCTAACAGGATCTGAACTGAATCCTGCCAACAACCACACTTAGTGAGCTAGGAAGTAGATTCTCCCCTAGTGAGCCTTCAAATGAGCCCAAAAATTACAACCCCCTGAGGGACTTGAGGCAGAGGGCTCAGTTAAGCCGCACCCAGATTCCTGACGCATCCAGACGGTAAAGACAATAAATGTTGCTTTCAGCTGCTAAGTTTTGGGGTAATTTGGAACAATGGAAGAGGTAACTAGAACAAATTTTGAAAGCTGAAAGTGGGATGCTGCCCTAATAAATACCTAACAATGTGGGAGTAGCTTTAGAACTTGGCATTGGGTAGAGGTTGGAAGGATTTTGAGGAGCATGTTAAAGAAGGCCTAAATTGCCTTGAACAGACTGTTAGTATGCTTCCCATGAGGGCTCAAAGGGAAGTGAGGAAAAATGTTTTTGGAAACTGGAGGAAGGAGGACCTTTGTTAAGTAGTAGTAGAAACTTAGCAACACTATCACCTTCAGTAATATGGGAAATAGGAAATATACTTAATAATATGAATGACCTAGCTGAGATTCTAAGCAAAGGCAGTGTCGTAGGTGATACCAATTTTTTTTTCTTCTTGCTCACAGTAAAACGCAAGAGAAGAGAGATAAACTAAAGAACTGTTAAAACAAAAAAAAGAACCAGGACATGACTGGTTTTGAAAATTCTGTCTCTTAAGATGGCAAAAGATGCTAAAGTTAAGAAGGGCTTCCAGGACACTGACACACATGGCCTAAAAATATAGCCAAGGGAGTAACTGTAAAACCTTCTGTTAAGACCCCAGAAAGATGGAGGGTGGTACCTCACAGTATTAATGTTACACAAAAAGTCCTTTAAAAAGATTTAAAAGATCACAGATGCTCTTAAACAAACAACAGGCCCTCTAGAAAGCTGGAGGGCATTGTACCTCAATACCTCTGCAGAAGCCCGTATTTTCAAAGATTCTTGGATATGGCTTTTATCTAGTGGAATAAACCCCAATGTGATTCACAGGAAGCTGACAAAATTTTTGACAGAAATACGTCAGCAAACACACTGCAAAGTGGATTAACAGGAGCAGCGACAGTAAAAAATGAAGAGCCCATTGGACCCACAAAATTCTACTGGCAGGAAGCAGTGTAAGAAAACTACTCAGCTGCAAACACATGCCACATAACATAAAAAAGGACTCAGAGGCAGGAACCCAGAGCTCAGAGAGCAAAGCCTGGAAGCCTAAAGAATTATTCCCAGAACTTGAGGTTTAATCAAAACCTCCAAGGTTTGCCCATTCACATTTCACAATCACTACAGACCAATGACTCCTTTGTGCTTCTCATTTCCCCCTATGAACAGGAAAGTCTAGAGCAGCGGTTCTCAACCTGTGGGTCTCGACCCCTTTGGCGGTCAAACGACCCTTTCACAGGGGTCACCTGAGACCATCCTGCATATCAGTTATTTACAGTACGATTCATAACAGTAGCAACATTACAGTTATGAAGTAGCAACGAAAATAATTTTATGGTTGGGGTCACAACATGAGGAACTGTATTTAAAGGGCCAGAAGGTTGAGAACCACTGGTCTAGAGCAATTTATCCTATTCCTGTTTCATCATTATATGTTGGGTGTGTAGGTGATGTGTGTGTGGATTGAGGTGTGGAGACTATAGGCAATTTGTTTCTTTAGTTTACAGGTCTTCAGATTCAGAGGCATACCTTGGAGATACTGCATGTTTGGTTCCAGAATACCACAATAAAGCAAATATTGCAATAAAGTGAGTTGCAATCATTTTGCTGGTGGAGGGTTTGACCTTCAATTTAGAAAACATGCAACATCTATGAAGCACAATAAGCAAAGCACAATAAAACAAGGCATTCTTGTACTGGAGGGTTTGTACTTACTAGTAAGTAACTATACCCGAGGAACCTCATCTACATTGGATCTATTTTGATGCAGACATTCTGGACTCTGAGGTGATGTATAATGAATGGGATGTGACTTTTGGGATCCTTGGAAGGAAGGGAGTGTATTTTGCACAGGGGAAGGACATGAATCACAGAGGATGGAGGTAAGGTTTTAGCCATCCAAAACCTTATAGGATATATGGGGGGATGCACACATTAAAAGTTGAAAATTAGTATTTATTAATAATTACAAATTAACCTCATAAATGAACAGTATGAATTAGGTGCCAGAGCCACTCAGAGAAAAGAGACTAAAATGACCTAACATACACAGGGACAATAGTCATATTGGAGATTATCACCAGAGTTGAGATTTGAAAAGGATAAAATTTGAATATGCTGAAGGGGAAGGATTCTCTGGGAAAAAAGAATTACATAAGCAAAGATAAAAAGGCAAAACTATACATGTTATGTTTAAATCATGCGGATCAGTTAGGCTGGAGCAATTAGGCAAGTCTATGAGGACAGGGATCACATCTTATTTAGCATTATATTTGGGAAAAGTAAAGATCAATCTGCAGCAGAATCATGGAATGCTAGTCTACTGACTTTATCCTACACTGAAGGAGTTGGCAAAGAATTTCGAAATGGCAACCAATAGATGAAAACTATACTTTGGACAATTAACCTACTATGAGACACTGGATGTTTCCACTCAGAATTCTCTTTACTACTTCCAACTCCTGAACACTTCAATAATAAGATGAAGCAGACACCTAATATTTGTGATTTTAAGTAAGTATTAGGAAAGAACTATAGTTTTATAGTTAGTCATTTAGTTAGTAAGTTCAGTCACATACTCAACAAGGCAAAGGAGCTTTACTATCTTCAAAGAATGGAGTAAAAACTATTTTTAATGAAAATACGGTCTTTCTTAAAGAGTGTATCATTAGTACTCATGATGAAAGTAAAGCAATCTCAAGAAAATAATGGTTCTCAGAACCATAACACAGTGTATGACGAGTCATATACTAGGCCTGGTTTCTGAGACTTCTCACATGACCCTCTATGATCTCTCTTCCTTTCAAGGAAGATTGGAAGTCGCACACTGAAGATGGCAGCATCACCTTTATAGAAGGAGCAGGTCCCTCCAAGCAGCTGAGCTGAGTCCAAACAGGGCATGGAATAGCAACATTTAGTATCACATGTCTAAATCTTGAAAAAATTTATTCGGTCTATACCACAAAGGAAGTGTAATTCCTTTCTAGTATTTCCTATAAAAGTGTTTTAAGTCCAGATTCAATACTAACATAACATTATCATAGGTCAAAATGATAAACCAAAATTTTACAATGGACTTAATACTAAAATTTAAATGAAGTATTTTCATAAACTTCATGAAAAGTTGTTTAATCCAATTAAAAGCTTCTTTCTTTTAAAACTTTATATTATTTCTGACTTTCTAAATTTACAAGGCAGATTTATAAATTCACCAGTGACTATATGTCCTTCTTAAGGCAAACTGGGACATTTCTTTATGAAATTCTCAGTACTATCAAAGTTATCAACTGGCCCTAGCTGGTTTGGCTCAGTGGATAGAGCACTGACCTGTGGACTGGAGGGTCCCAGGTTCGATTCCAGTCAAGGGCATGCTTGGGTTGTGGGCTCGATCCCCAATAGGGGGCATGCAAGAGGCAGCCAATCAATGACTGTCTCTTATCATTGATGTTTCTATCTCTATCTCCCTCTCCCTTTCTCTCTGAAATCAATAAAAATATATTTTTAAAAAAGATTAAAAATAAATAAAAATAGAAGTTATCAACTGGGTGTGTACAGTTAATGTAACTTTTCTGTGAAAGTTTCTAAAAGGCACAACAGTTATTTAAGAGTTTAAGCATGTACAAACTGCTAAATCTTTGGTGAAACAGGAATTTTGAAGTACTGAGAAAACTAATACTCAACAATTTATTTATTAAGGTATGTTCCCCAAAAAACTAAAATGAGATCCTAAGTTATAGATGGAATCTAAGTACTTAATATGAAATTTTATTCATTAATCACTTATTCTAAACAGTAATTTAAATATAAAACACTAAAATAGCTGTCATGAGTATCTACTTATATAAAAACCCTGGGTGTAACATCACGACCCGAGGTGCGACTAACCAGAAGGAAGTCAGTCCTGCAGGGGTTATCTTGGAAAGGCTGTACCCTCCCCCAAGCTGTTTCCCGGAGCTGTTTCCGGTAAGGGCAGGAACCCGCCCTCGGAGCATGGAGGCAGATCTTTATAAAGTGTGCCACGCCAGCACGGCCAAGGGTGAACCTGAGTGGGGGCGGCTGAAAGGCTTAGAAAAGACAGACAAGAGAATGAAAGCTGGGTCTCGTGGGACGCTGCTTCTCAGAGAGCGACCACGCCCACAGCGGTGTCTTTATTTTATAGCAGATGCCACGAGGCAAAGATGTTTACAACATTCTCCTGGGTTTCAATCCTACTCAACTACATGCACCTGAACTCTATTAAGCCTACATCACTCAGGCACGTGGGGCCATGTGTTTGGACCATAGGTTCAAGCTTACAATTATAGCTGTTGGCTGTAATTGTGCTGGGAGGGCCCTGCCCTCCAAGCTGGGACTTGCACGTGGCAATGAGAGGACTGTGCCCTTTCATCAGTCCAACGCTTGAACCTGTCCAAAACACTGTAGCGGCTCCCCACAATGAAGTTTTAATACATTATATTACAAGTTGTGGTGGTACTGTTTTACCCACAGCATCTATAGAAATTGCTATAAATTTAATTCTCGGTGGAAGAACATTTCATTCCCAATATAAATGACCAATTCCATTAAATGAAGCTTCAATTTCTAGACTCAATATAAACAGTGAAGTTGCTAAAACTATTAAAAAGGCCCAACTTCTCATTATTGATGAATGCATCATGGCATCTAGTCATACTATAAACGCCATAGACAGATTACTAAGAGAAATTATGAATTTGAATGTTGTATTTGGCGGGAAAGTTCTTCTTGGAGGGGATTTTCGACAATGTCTCAGTATTGTACCACATGCTATGGGATCGGCCATAGTACAAACGAGTTTAAAGTACTGTAATGTTTGGGGATGTTTCAGAAAGTTGTCTCTTACAACAAATATGAGATCCAAGGACTCTGCTTATAGTGAATAGTTGAATCACTTTATCAGTCATTGTTTGCATCACTGTTGTTTTTATATCATGTTTTTGTTGTTTTCATATCATGTTTTTGTTGTTTTCATATCATGTTTTTGTCATTATATCCTTTTGTTACTGTTTATTTATTAATAAATGTACATATTATTTTCATATACATTTTACTAATTTCCTTTCATCTCTCACACTTCTATTATAGAGAAAGGGCAAATAGCAATATTAAAATATTTCTGCTAATTAATTCCCTTTTAATGTGCACGCACGAATTTCACCGGGCTACTATTCTTACATATTACTAGTTCTTACATAATCAGTATGTTTAAATTATGTTATAAGTAAAACCAATCCCAACAAGCTATTTCAAGAAGCTTTTCTTTCTCTCTAAGAGTCAGAAAACTATATATATGTTTATATTTAAAAAATATATTTAGAATACATGTGAATGTATTTCACATATATGTATAAAATTCTTTAAAATCATAAATATTCAAATAGCAAAATAGAATATACTTACAATCTAATTTTTGATAACTTAGAAGGAAATCAAAATAGTATACTGTAACAAAATCTTTTATCTAAAAACAAACTACCCAAGTACCTATTCTCTCACTATATCTCCAGGTCCAGAACAGTGGGGAATATTTGTTGAATCAATGAATAAACTAGTTTCTTTTTTATTAGAAGGCATAAATACTTAATAATTGTGATTCAACCAACTTTAATAAGAGTAACTACTACTCATTAATTACCTTACTCATTACTCACTACTAGAAAATACAGGGTGGGATAAAAGTAGGTTTAACAGTCATAGTATGGGAAATAATACAATCTACACTAATAAAAGAGAAACATGGTAATTGGCGTACGACGCTACCCTTCCCATTGGCTAATCAGCATATCCTTATGCAAATTAACTGTCAGCCAAGATGGCGGCCGGCAGCCAGGCAGCTGGAAGCGAGCAGGGAGGCT
>NW_005356259.1:3462654-3480060 GCF_000412655.1 Myotis brandtii
TGCACAAATTTTTGTGCACCGGGCCTCTAGTCACTAATAAAAAAAAATATAAGAATAAACTGTGCTTCGTGTAGTCACAACTGTAAACCTACGTTTGCCACACACCGTGTGTTGAATAAATCAATAAATATAACTGCAGTGGATGCTGTGACTCATCATCCAGAACCCCTTTGTAAAACTGAAGGGCTTATTTTCTTAACTGTTAGGAGTAATGCTGGCAGACAGCCCTCAGCTGTCAGCCTTCTTAGGGGCTCAAATAGCCTTTTTGGCCCAAGATTACACTCATTCCTGAGGCAGCTTGCATCTAATTGAGGCAGGATAATAAGAAGCTAGGAAAATTCCTGGGCAAGTAGAATGTGGAAACTGAGACAAGATAATTAAACAAGGCCAAACAAATTAACCAATTTATAGCCAGCTAGTGAATCAACAAGACCTTATTTTTTCTAACCAAGGGCACTTGAGAACAAATGGTTGATACCTCTCCTCTCTGACCAGAGGATAAATAGCTTAAGTCACCCTGACCAGGGAGACAGAACACAGAGACCCAATTAATGCTATTTGTGCCAGCCAAACCCAAGGATGGATGAAGTCAGAGAAACAAATACCAAAAACTCGATTACAGACAGACAGACCCAAGATAAAAGTAAAGGAGTGAAGTTGACCAGAGAATAATCCCAAACTCCCCTATACACTCATTTTGATGTATCAGCATATTTAAAATGCACCTGGAAAGATGATGAATATTCTGCTGAAACCCTCCCCTAAGATTCTGGCCCCCAGAAGAGAAATAAAAATCCTCAAGAGAAAGGATGCTGGGCGGGCACTCTCTGGAGCACTTTTTACTTCTTTTCTCCTAAAATCTAAGGGTCCCCACGAGACCTGCAACCAGGGGAGCAGCAGGTAGCAGAAGCTCGTCCTGGGTTTACCACCTGAACCTGTCTCTAAGCCCCCTTTCTCTCCGACTTTCCAGTGAACTAACAGCAGCTCTGCCTTATCTCACTTCTGTCACTGTGACTGTTACTTCCCAGTGAGCTATTAGTAGCCCTATCTTGGGGCTCACTTTCTATGGAGCCAAAGCAGAGCATCACCTAGGCCAGTGGTCGGCAAACTGCGGCTTGCGAGCCACATGCGGCTCTTTGGCCCCTTAAGTGTGGCTCTTCCACGAAATACCTACTTCTGCGCATGGGCCACAAAGTTTCAGTCACACTGTACGTGTACGTCCGCACGTGATATTTTGTGGAAGAGCCACACTTAAGGGGCCAAAGAGCTGCATGTGGCTCGCGAGCCGCAGTTTGCCGACCACTGACCTAGGCTCTCTCCTGTTATTTCTTCTATCTGTAAGTCCTTCCTTTGCTCCACTGTCCTCAGCTTTAATAAATGTACTCTCAAAATCACCTGGACTCATATGTGAAATCTTTCCTGCAGGAAGTCAATAACCCACACACTACAGGCCGGCCTGAGGTAGACCTGCTCTGGGTCCAGTCCCCATCCAGTCACATAATAATTGGGGATATAAAGGTCCAGCTCTCCTTACCCCAATTTGAGACAATTATGAGGATCACCCCAGCTTCAGAGCTCATTCTTGGGGTTGTTGAGACTGCATCACAGTCCAACTTCCATGGAAATTGGGCTTCCTTTCTTTGCATGGCATTGAAGGCCTCCCTAGTAAATTGCTATACTCTAATTTTCATCTTAGAGTCTGCTTTCAAGAAACCCAATCTAAGACAAAAGATGATCTAGGTTTGATCCAGATTTAAATCTCCCAAGAAAAGGTACTTAACTTCATAGTAAAGTCAGTAAATATAAAAGGCTTTACAAAGACTAAGGAATGATAAACTCTTTTATCCCTATAATTTGTTTCCTTATTTCAGCTACTTTAAGTAATCAAGAGACCTGTAATATTTTGAGGACTGCCTTTGTGTATCTATTTTAGTATCATGTAAACTATTAATGACAAACTGTACCAAATGCAATTATTACCTAATTTAAAAGAAAGCAAAAATTAAAAATTAAACATTAATGAATTTAGTATAAACATGGTATAAACATGGCATTGCAGAGAGCAGTTGTTCTTATCATGGGTGTTAATTAAATCTGACTTGATAAAGAATTGCTTTACCATTAAAAGCTACTCAATACATTAAGTACAGTACTTTTTAAAAAAATCCTCATCTGAGGATATGCTTATTGATTTTAGAGATGGGGGAAATGGTTCCCTCCCATATGTACCCCATCCAGGGATGGAACCCACAGTCTAGGTATGTGCCCTGACCAGGAATCAAACCCCCAACTTTTTTGGTGCATGGGACGATGTTCCAACCAACTGACAGACCCAGGTAGGGCTTAAGTACAATACTTTTAATTACAATGGACAGAAATGCAATGCTTATGAAAAAGTCATTGTTAAAATATGAAAAGTTACAAATTATCAGAACTATTCAAGGCACAGCTGAGTAAAAAATAAATGAATAAGTAGCAAAACTATTTGCTTTATCTGGATATAGCACTATTGGACTTAAGTAATACCTTAACTTTGTAATAATGGTTGATGAAGTACAACTACTAAATTGAGGCTCAAGAATTATTTCAAGAATGTAAGTACTCATTTCCTAAGATTTAAAAAAACAACAACACATTTTTTATTAATTTTAGAGAGAGAGAGGAAGGGAGAGAGAGAGAGAGAAACAGCTATCAGTTGCCACTCATACAGGATGGAACCAGCAACCTGGGCATGTGTCCTGACTGGGAATCGAACCAGTGGACCTTTCAGTGCACAGGACGACACTCAGCCAACTGAGCCACATGGCTAGGACAAGATTTTTTAAACTGTAAGACTATTTGTCAATCTGCTATACAGATTGGCTAGCACTAGCCATGCTTTTCTAGTATCACCTAATAATTCATGCTCACTACTAAAATCTGGAAGTTTTGCCAAAGTGTATAGATCCCAATATTCAGCTTTCCGATAAAAGTTAAATGATTGGTCTATATATGGAAAATGTTTCAGGCTACACTCCCTGGAAAATAGCCCAAAAGGCATTTAATTCTATCTATATATATTTCAGGAAACATGCCTAAACTTGAATCATCTGCTATGTGGAAATTTAAGAGGCGTGCTGAGTGCCAAATTACCATAGTGACCTTTGCCATATTTCTTCACCATATTCTCTTCTTTCAATAAAATGAATCAACTAAGTAATATTACTTGTCCACGGAGACATGTTTTGATAGTCACAAGATGATATTTAATCAAAGAAAACTGAAAATAGCATAGAGTATTGAAAAGACCTGGTGCCAGTACTAACACACATAAAATATTTTAGTCAGAATTAGTAACTTGTCACTAAGTTACTATAATTAGATTCCAAGTATTTCATTAACTTATTTAATACTTACCTTCCCCTATCATAACATAAAAGCAACCACTGACAACCCATCTTTATTTTTAACACTGCTTTTATTTATTTGTGCTTTCCTCTAAATATCTCCTGCACATATTTCCTTACTGCTGATTTCTTTTTATAAGAAAATTCATTAAAGCCGAAGCCGGTTTGGCTCGGTGGATGGAGCGTCGGCCTGCGGACTGGGGGGTCCCAGGTTCGATTCCGGTCGGGGGCATGTACCTGGGTTGCGGGCACATCCCCAGTGGGGGATGTGCGGGAGGCAGCTGATCGATGTTTCTCTCTCATCGATGTTTCTAACTCTCTATCTCTCTCCCTTCCTCTCTGTAAAAAATCAATAAAATATATTTAAAAAAAAAAAAGGAAATTCATTAAAAATCGGAATCATTATTACTTTCATGTATAACAGCATAATGTTCAATTTCATGCCCAAATTAAATAGCTTATAAGTCATTTTATTTTATGGGTTTTCTAAAGATGGTTACTCTATAATAAATCATTTAGAGGGCCAACTTCCTAATGGCAGATCCTTTAATGACAGAGAAAGAGTCATCTCTTAAAATTTACATTATGTGGAAAGTCTGAGAAGTATTAGGCCGTTGTCATCTTACCATGAACACTTCCTAATGTAATATCCCCAGCAGCAGAAGATAGAAATGATGATTCTGTGTAAAGATACTTGGCTTTCAGCAAACCATCTTCAGTAGATATATTAACAGAACTTCCCTGCAGTTTATCTATGGTCACAGTCTAGTAAGAGAAAGACTCAAATTAGTTCATTATAAAACAAATACTGGTAAAAAGCCAAAATGGTACCTACAGAAGTAGTAGGTAACTACATAAAAAGTTAGTACCAAATCACTTTATTGGCTTTGATTCCCTAACTCTATCAATTACAAGATTAAGAGTGACAGTGCACTCTCTGTAGAATGTGAAATAGACCCATTATATTCATTTATTTAGATCTTTAATTTCTATTAATGTTTTACATTTTCTATGTATTTTTCATGTTTTGTTACATTTATTCCTGTTTGATATTTCTAAGTGCTACTATAAAAGATATTTAAAATTTTACTTGACCTTATTTGGCTTTTTTATTTGACCTTAAATCCAACAACTTTACTAAACTAATTTTAATAATTTATCTGAATTAGAAACATGTTTTTACATGCATAATTATATTATCTACAAGTGATAATTTAATTCAGTGGTGAATAGAAGCCTTGGGACAGCAAGAATTCTCATCTTATTCCTGTTCTCAGAGGGAAAGCTTTCAACATTGTATCAAGTAGGATGTTTGATATAGATACCTTTTTGATCTCTTTTATCGGATTAAAGAAGTCCTCTTATACTTCAAATTTGTTTTGTTGCTATTTAAATAACAGATTTTGAATTTTAGCATACTTTATCTGATTTTATTAGACTATCATGATTTTTCTCATTTCGTTGTTTAATGCAGTGAATGAACTATCATTTTTAGAATTTTTCCACTTTACATCTAATAAGACAGTAGCTTTCCACTGAACAAAATGGAAGGAATTTTGTATTTATCCCTAAGTTTGCCTAGCAAAATGTGGTATGCATTTATGTCTCACATATTGTGCACAATATAAAATGAAGATAGCTAGTTTAGAATTGCAAATCATCTTTGTAGTATTTTAAACAAATGTTTTTAAGCATAAAATGAATGTTAATATAAAATTGTTAACATAGAAACTGAAATCACCAGGAAGGCTTGCCAGTTTTGCCCAGGGTCAAATTAATGTATTACACTGGGGTGTTTAAAGAAAGAACATCATTGTTTTTTCAACACATGGGCATTGGTATAACCAGCTCCTAATATATCCTTCAAAAACTGTTAAGCATTCAAAATATTTTTAATAAGAACTGAGTTTCAAGAATACTAAAATATGAGAAGACAAACACAAATATGAAAAGAGAAAGGAAAGTACCCTGTGGTTCTTATAGGAAGTAAATTAGAATCACTTGGCCCTCTGGATTTGAAATATATAGTTTTCTTTTTTAATGGACTTTTATTAAATATACTAGAAGCCCGGTGCATGAAATTCGTGCACTCAGGAGGGTCTCTCAGCTGGCCTGCGCCCTCTCACAGTCTGAAAGCCCTCAGGGGATATCTGACAGTCGGTCATCCTCAGTGCTGCCACAGAGGCGCAAGAGGTTCCTGCCACCACTGCTGCACTCACCAGCCGTGAGCCAGGCTCAGGGCTTCTGGCTGAGCAGTGCTCCCCCTGTGGGAGCACACTGACCACAGGGGGGCAGCTCCTGCATTGAGCACCTGTCCTCTGGTGGTCGGTTCATGTCATAGCAACCAGCTGTTTTGCCGTTTGGTCTATTTGCATATTAGCCTTTTATTATATAGGATAATACACACCCAACTGCTTTTTTACCTACTACAGTTTGTTCTAAGCTAATTTTGGATCGCGGAAATTTTCACTTTAAATTTAGTTTCAATAATTCTATCAACCAAAGATAGATATATTCGAATTTGTGAGAATACAATGTTTGGCATTCTTCAGTGTTATAGTAAAGGTATAAAATTTCTGAAAAATTTATCTTTTACCTACAAAATTTCTTCATGAAAAGTTGCCTTATGCATGGTTTTAAATTTTCCAAGTTTCTACAAAGTAGATAGCAAGTAGGAATATTCCAGTTTTTACAGACACAGAAGCTGTTTTAGGGAACACCAAAAGATAAACAGATAAACATGGAGAGAATATTTGAATCTTAATTGAACTGGCAAAGAGGCACTTTTGATTAGACTCTCCCTATAACCAAATAGCCTTTAAGAGACTCTATGAATATCTGGAAAATGCCAAGGATTTACTTTGTTCATTAAACAGGAAATATTTTACTCTGTAGGAAGCTAGAAATATATCCTCCACTGCCCCACCAAAGCAAATGAAAGCAAGTGAAAGTACACTTCCCCCACCACAATATAGTAATTTTAACTGATTATTCTATAAAATTAATTTCAAACAAATTCAAAATTCACTAATATAATGCACTATATCAGATAATAATTAGAACAATTAAACTTAGGACATCACAGTTAACAGCAAAATATTGAGGTTCTGATTTACAGTTATTAATGATAATGAAACAAATCATAAGTAGACTCTTTGAATTAAACTATATAGCTTGCTTATCAATAGAAAATAGCTATTTAAAGAGAAAAAATAGATCCCAAAATCAATACCTTCCTGAGAGATATTACTATAATTAATTTCCTTTTCTAAGAAAATGAGAGGAAAAACTTTTCATAAGTTTAGTTATTATAAATCAACATTACATGTAATGAAAACCAAGTTTTAAAGAACCACTGTAGCTTTGCAGTCCAACCTACAAAGAGAGGTCAACTAGCAACTATGTCATTAATTTATCCACCAATCATATGAATTTCTATCTTCTCTGTACCAAAATTAGGGAACTGAAATTAATGATATAATTTAAAAACAGCAACTCCATATAAAATAACATGTAAAGAATGCTGTTAAGTGTTTTCAGAGCTCACTTGATTCTCATAATCTTGTTGACTGGGGAAAACAAATAATACCATCGCTGTTTTACGAATAAAGAAGTCTCAGTAAAGTTAATGGTAGATCCAGGACTGGTCAAGTTGTCTTTGTTAAATGTGTTTCATTTACCTTTATCACCATCATTATAATCTCTAGTATAAAAACCCCATGGCCTTGACGCCTTGATGCTGTAATGACCAAACGCCAACAGGCACCTGCTGAACATCATATGATTTCTTCATGGGAACAAGGAGTGTTGCTCTGTTCAATTCTCATCTTCCAATGAAGGTCAATTTAAGTGCTCTTGAGAAGGAAAGGTTAGGGCAGGAAACTATTCTTATCTCCGTCCACAACGGTTTTAAGGTGAGCAGGCTGCGTGTGCAGCGAGGCGCGTGAGGTGGGCGGGGACTTGATGCTGGGTCCCGTGGTGCGCCAGGTCTAGGTCTCATGCAATTTCGCATGGTGGGCCTCCAGTAAACACTATATTAGAGTTAGCTACATGCCAGACATCATTTTAAGTACTTTGTCTGTATTAACTCATTTAACCCTCCTCATAACAACCCTCAGAGTGAAGTACATTAGTATTATTCCATTTTCCAGAAAAAGCAGACATATAGAGATTAAGTAATTTATCTGAAGTTAAAGAGCTTAGTAAGTAGCTGAACCAGGATTGAAACCCAAGTAGTTTAATTCTTAATTCTGTGCTCTTAACCAATTCACAGTGCTGCTTCTCAAATATGCAAAGCATGTCTGTGAAAGTAGTATATTAAAAGTTAACATCCTATATAATAAAAGAGAAACATGTAAATTGACCATCCCTCCACTACACTCACCAGCCAATCAGGAAAGTATGCAAATTAACCTGACAAAGATGGCGGGTTAATTTGCATTTGCAGGCACTGAGCAGCCTGAGTCCCGGGAACATCATCGGGACCCAGGCCGCTCCTAGCCTGTAGGCCCACACATAGGCCCTGAGCAGCCAGGGTTCCAGAACGCCCCCGGCCACTCCGGGCCTAAGGTGCAGGCGCCAAGTGGATGTTCCCACCCCATGGCACTTGCGCGTGCACCAGTGCCAAGCAGCGGCCCGAGTCCACGCCCCCCAGCTCAGCGCCTATCACGGGGCGAACAGACCAGGCCTCCCCGCGATCCCAGGCAAAGAAGCCGCTCTGCTGACCAGCCTACACTAAGGACCTGTTCAGGTGGGTGGCGCGGAGTCCAGGGCCTCTAGCCTGCAGCCACGGGAAGTCTCCCTCTCCCCAGTTAGGAGCCCAGGTTCACCCAGCGGCCCGGTCCTGACTGCGGGGGTGAGTTCCTGCAGGCGGGAGTTTGATCCCTAGGCATTAGCAGTAGAAGACCAGTGCCTTTGTTATTGCTGTGTCCGGGTTTTAATTGGACAAATGCCCGGCGGTCCTGGGCACCAGCTTAGCAAAATCTTTTAGGAGGAGAATTCTGTCTGGAATTTCCTCAGCCACTACTCACCCATCTGTAAAAGTGCAGAACAAGTGAGGCCCCTTAAATAAAAATCAGAGGTCTCCAGCAATGGTGGGCCTCTCTCATCACAATCATTTGGACTGGATGGCATTTGAGTATTTATCTAGGCACCATGACAGGGAACACACAAGCTCAAGTCATGATCTCTGCCCTTAAATAATTCACAATCTTATTAGAGCGAGTGGATGATAAAAGTGCAGTAATGACATCAGAATGTAAAGAAACAATAGACAGGAACAGAAGCAATTGCTAGGATGATTTTCCAACAATTAGTACAGAGTATGTGCTGTGAATTAAATAAAAAAAAATATGTGTGGAAGTAGTTGCTTCATGAGTATGGGATCCCTTCCTATTTTAAAGGAAACTGAGTTCCATGTGAACTGTATAATATGCTATGATATCTGAGGCACAGGACAAGGGAGGCCTTAAGTGTACTATGCTTTGATATTTGTGTCATTCTTTATTGTTCAATGTGATTTATTTCTGCACGCCTCAGTTTTGTAATAGTTGAATTACTAGAATAATACATCTTGCTATAAAATATTACTAGAAGATCAAATGATCAGGTGACATTTATTTTTATTTTCTATAAATGAACACAATCTCTGGTGTGCTAAAGTGATATCTATTATAGAAATATTCAGATAGGGAGACCTACAGGCTTGATTACAAGTGAGGCTTACTATCACAACCCAAATTTATTGCTTTAAAAAAAAAAAGCAGGGAGCCAACTAGAAACTGAACCAAAAATAAGCCCTTGAAGGCAAATGTAAATTGGATAAGCTTTGCTATTACAAGATCAAAAAGAAAAAATTCAGATGCAAGAATGAGAAGCACATTGCATCCACCCTAAGTTGCTGTTAAAGAAAAAGAATGACATACTACGAAAATACTTAATACAGATTATAAAGAGATTTGTTCAAAGAGGATTTCATAGAGTAGGTGGTATTTCAGTTAATTTTTTTAAATGTGAAGAGGTTAGCTAGATAAGAAAAAGGTGTAGGGATTCCGAATTGCAGAGGGTGCAGGCGGGGCTGAGGGACCCTCCACCCGCGTGCATGAATTTCGTGCACCGGGCCTCTAGTATTTCATAAGCATTTATTTTATATAAAACTCCTTAAACTTAGAAATATGCTTTAAAATGAACACTATAAGTTAGAAAGAAATATCTAGATCAGTGGTTCTCAACCTTCCTAATGCCGCAACCCTTTAGTACAGTTCCTCGTGTTGTGGTGACCCCCAAGTTCATTGTTACAAACTGAACATAATTAAAGCATAGTGATTAATGACAAAAACAATATGTAATTATATATGTGTTTTCCGATGGTCTTAGGCGATCCCTGTGAAAGGGTCGTTTGACCCCCAAAGGGGTCGAGACCCACAGGTTGAGAACCGCTGATCTAGACTGATTCAACACAAAACTCAATCAAGCTAGAAAACAAAGTAGTATAATAGAAAGTGGGACTAAATGAATATGCAATAAACCATGAAAGTTGAAAGAAAGAAATGAGTGGAAACAGTAGCCAAATATTCAAAATAGCAAATAATTAAGAGATAATTTAAATTCTTCTCTGATACTTATATTTGAATGTCAATATGTAATATTCTGGTAACTTAGATCATTTCAGATAGCATGAGCTTTCATTTAAAGTATAGAGTCTGAAGGAACTATAAAGTTGTCCAATTTCCCTTTTGTACCTCTAGGACCATAGCAATGGTCTGAGAGATGAAACTAAATGCCATCTCAAAAGAGCTGCTATGTAAGGCAAGGCAGTGTCTTTCAATACTAGATTAATTTAAAGAATAAATGTAAATGTGTGGGTTTAAACACTCTCTCACAGGTTAAGGATAGAAAATAAAAGTGACAACAGTAGAAACAATTAGTGTTATAATCTACCTTGTTTAATTATGCTAACAATAATCTACCTATAAGATACATTCACAACTCCTCCCTACCAATTATCCTATATAAAAGGCTAATATGCAAATTGTCCCCTCGGGAGTTCGACCAACCAGGAGTCTGACCACTCACTATGACGTGCGCTGTCCACCAGGGGGCGGCACGGAATGAAGGAAGGCCCCGGCCAGCAGCCAGCAGCCAGCAGCTGGGGGAAGGAAAGCCCCTATTGGCCCTGATCAATTGGCCAGTCCTAGAGACCCTACCCATCCATGAATTTCAGGCACCGGGCCTCTAGTCTGAGAATAAAACTGAGTATGGATTTTAATAATTGTATAACAAAAGAGCCTTGCAAACTGTGTAAGTGCAGAACAAAAGGTGATTTATACGTTTCTCAAAGATTTAAAACATTATCATGTTTACAAATTTTGTGACAATTGATACTTCAAAATTTACCTTTACTCTTAATACTATGTTAAATCACAGAAAGCAAC
The DNA here is from genome assembly GCF_000412655.1 of Myotis brandtii. Classification (NCBI taxonomy): domain Eukaryota; kingdom Metazoa; phylum Chordata; class Mammalia; order Chiroptera; family Vespertilionidae; genus Myotis; species Myotis brandtii. The sequence continues at coordinate 3,473,474 of NW_005356259.1, forward strand.
AAAAGTTGATTAAAAATATACAAATTCTCCTATAACAACCAAAATGCATATGGCTAATAAAAATTTTTGAGAACGGTAATCCTATGCTATCTAGTGGTGCCATCTTGTGGAAAATACTGAAGAAAGCTGAGTTTTGAAAATCATCCTTCAATTGTCTAAAAGCAAAGTAAACAGGTTTTGGAAAAATACTCAAATAAATCTAACACATACTAGTAAGGAGAATTTAATCCCAGTTATGGTGGTATTATTTAATAATCCATTTTAATCCATGATCATAAAAATCTCTTCAGAACTAGAATAAAATATTGAGTATTTAAAGATGTTATTGATTCTAAATAAGAAACTAAATAACTGTCAAAAAACTTAAATCACAAACTAAAATTTAAATTGTGTAATATTTAATCACCTTAATTTGAAATTTAAATGAACACTTACTAATGAACTAAAATGCAGTAAAAGGGAATGTTATGCCACAAATTTGGTAGAACCTACCCACTGTATGAGCCAACTTGATGTAAAGCTGAAATTACTTTTTTTTTTAAAAAAAGTGTCAATCTTACACTTTTATCTGATGCATGAATATCTATATTTCCATAAATTGTTCCCAGACAGATCACTTTGCCTCCTTTCGTTTGAACACATAATTTTTGACTCTGAAAGACAAATACAAAAATACAAAGAGAAAAAGAATAAATTTGACTTATACAAATAAGATTTCTATCATGTTACACACTTCTCTTTAAATAATAATAAAGCAGAAGAGAGAAACCAGGAATTAAAAAGAAATGTACTGTTTGGAATAATAACATCAAGTAAAAAAGAATGTCAACTGCTTTAAGAAGATTAAATAAGCCATGTAGATTCAAAGGGGGAAAAGAGCTACCTGGGCGTTCCGGTAGCTTCACTGAAAAAGAACTTGGGAATCAAAGACCACTGACTGGCTAACTACACATAAAGGATGAGGAGGATGACAACAATAACCACTGTTACTGTTCATTGTTATTAATATTCGTCATTATTAATAAGAACATTTAGCACTTATCTGGCAATTCTTTGCATCAAAATACAATATTCACTACTTTACATTAATTATCATTTAATCCTCTCAACAACTCAGAGAAATAGGTATCATATTTTCCCCATTTTACAGAAGGAGAAATCCAAGAATCAGAAAAGTTAAGTAATTTTATCAGGTGACACGGTTAGAAAAAAAAAAACCTAACAGAATTAAGCTCTATATAATTTTAAAACTCACACTCTTATGGCTGGGTTCATCTGAAGGATATACTGTATTCACACTTAGTATAACAGCCCACTGACTGTTAAACTTTGCAGCATAGTACCTCAGAAACTGGAATTAAGTGAAAATTCCTCTAAGCACAAATAAAACAGCAGTCACAAATTGCCTCCTCTGCCAGATTTAAAAAAACAAAAAACTGAGAGTGAGTGTGTGTATGTAACTTGATGTCACATTTGTCAACTGTGGCAGAAACTACTATTGGTCCACAAAAATCCACTTTCCTCCCCAAAGTAATAGAGGAGTACAGCTGGGCTCATGAAGAGATTGTCTCTTACGTGTTGCTAAATTCTTGCCAAGAGAATATAAGTGGAAATGCTATGTGCAATTTTCAGGCTTGTGCTTTTAGAAGAGTTGGCGTGCTTTCTCCATGATCTGCCCCTTCCACCAGATGAGTGTAGGTTACAAGAAGGCTCTAAGAGATGATAGAGCCAGAAGATGGAAGGAACCTAGAATCACTGAATAGAAAAAAACCACCCACACTATTGGAAACAAGTGAGAAATAAATTATAGTTGTATATGAACCAGTAGATGTTTGGTCTATTTATTAGAGTAGCTTCTTTATCTTAATCATTTACATATGTCTTCAGTTCTGCCACAATTATAAAGAAAAATATACAGGTAACTATGCCTGGCCAGCATGGCTAAGTGGTTGCAGCATCTGCCTGCACACCTAAGGGTCGTGGGTTCAATTCTGATCCAGGGCGCAGGTTTGATTCCCTGGCCCCATTGGGGCACATGCGCAAGACAACCAATTGATGTGTCTTAGCACATGAATGTTTCTCTCTGTCTCTCTCTCTCCCAGTCCCTTCTACTCTCTCTAAAAATCAACAGAAAAAATATCCTCTGGTGAGGGTAACAACAAAAAAGAATAGGTAAATAGTAGAGAGAAAAAATAGCAAAAGCAAACTCACCAATATGACCAGCAGTAGCAGAAGAGTGCCTAAAACATAAGGAGTAAAAAATGCAAAACTACCACTTACCTTGTGGTTGCTTTATTCAGGGGGGAAAATTGTAAAACCTTAGACCAGAAATGATTTTTTTTTAAATTTAGTGAAAATGGCAAAATGAATCATTCTTACAAGTTTTTCTGTATTATAGCATAATAGACTACTTCATGTCCATAGTGACATGAGTCTGAAGTCAAGTGATATATAATATAGTCTTAATCAAGCAGATAATTGATGAACAATAGAAAATACTATCTCCAAAACAACTAATATTTTAAATCAAGAGTTCTTAACCAAGCCTACTGAATTTCTAGAGTCAGTGAAACCTATGAAATTGTAAGCAAAATTTCATATATATGTGTGTGTTTTTTTCTTTTCTGAGACAATCATCAGATTTTCAAAGAGGTGAAGGCTCAAAAACGTTGGGCTAGTCTTATAATTTAAAGCTTATCTAATTCCCCTCCAAAAATGTGAAGCAGATTACAAAAATTTTAAAAATATTTAAAACAAAATAGGTAAAATAAATGTTTATATTATTAACTATTTAGTATAAGATCAACTATTATACTGCACTTAAACAATGCAAATGTGTGGCATTCAATGAGTTAAGGGTCTACTGCCTAAAATATTTTCTTAGTTATTCTCTAAGAATGCTGAATAAATGTAGTATTGCCATACATTTTGCTTGGACAATAAAGAAAAGTGGAGCCCCAACCAGTTTGGCTCAGTGGATAGAGCGTCGGCCTATGGACTGAAGGGTCCCAGGTTCGATTCCGGTCAAGGGCATGTAGCTTGGTTGCGGGCACATCCCCAGTAGGAGGTGTGCAGGAGGCAGCTGATCGATGTTTCTCTCTCATTGATGTTTCTAACTCTCTGTCCCTCTCCCTTCCTCTCTGTAAAAAATCAATAAAACATATATTAAAAAAAAAAAAAGAAAAGTGGAAAGATTATGAGCTTGGAAATCAGAAAGACCCAAGTTCAAATCTCAGCTCAGTTTATTACTATGTACACCTAAATGAGTTCCTCAATCTCTTAGTGCCTCATAATTTCTTCCTTGATAAAAAGAGATAACTCAAGGATTAACCTAATATTTTTTAAATGTACTATTAGTTTCATTGTAGAATTCAAAATGAAATCTAAAAGGAATATGAGGAAAAAAACCTTCAAAGCTGCTACAACCTCTGTACTTTCAGAACAGAACTGACTTCAATGCAAATTTTTTACAAGTAATTTCTGATTGATAAATAAATTATACTTAATATTCATAATAAATGATATTCAGAATAAAAGCTTTAGTCTGATACTGCAGTTCATAGTTTAAGGTGTGTGTTTTTTAAATAATGCTGACACAAAATTAGAAAAATGCTTATACCTTAACAGACTGTAAGATGCTAGTCCCCTGCTCAGTTTCAATTTTGCAATTATCACACTCAATATTTTGGACTTTTATACAGCCAGACCCTGAAGACTTGATATTCAAATCTAGAAATGAAAAAAGAAAATACAAGTTAGTACGATGGTTAATGGGCTCCAAAGCGTTTTAATACCCCCTAGAAATCCAGCTCCTCAGTTAAGTTCACAATATTACTGAACCCTGGAGAGAGCATAGTTGTCAGTCTCTCTCCCTCTAAAGGTAAGGGGTCTCCATCATGGCAACAGGACCAAATGTAATGCCTTTTTCTGCCAGTTCTTATAAATAGAGCAGTTATTTCTGTTAGGCAATGTCATGTAAAGAGAGAAAGTAATATGGAAGGGAAGTAAAGGAGGTCTTAAACTGCAAATCTTAAAGGAACTCCTGGGAAAGATCATAGAAGCTTCTTTCCCACTGAGAGAACACACACACACAGTTCTAGTAAGAATACAGAGAGTTAACAAGTCATGATGATAAACTAGGTAAGTCAGTTAGCCTATTCTTCCTTATATTCATGACATTTCAAAAATTTGCTCCCAAACCTTCCCCAAATTAAAAGCATTTTGCAGTAGTGTGGATTAGCATATATGATCATGACTTAGTATTTCAAAATCCTATCTCTAATCTTTTGTATCTAAAATAGAGGATATTAGCATGCAGCTACATAAGTATTTTCAGTAATAAAAAATGGGAACAACTTGGAAAAACCTAGTAATATGCAGTATTAAAATCTCAAAATTGTGGATAAATAACAGTATTATCCAAAGAAAATTGGAAAATAAAAAGTCACAGGTGCCACTCTTGGCTATTAATTTAAGGTGTAATCGTGGTTGTCTCTGTACAAAACATTAAAAAATAAACACTGATATTTAATACGTAATTCAAAAAAATATTGATGATTTCCCTTAAACGAGACTGGAGAAATAAGCACTATGTTGCCCCAAACACAAAATAATGGGGTATGATACCACAATTTCAACAGTTATGGCATAAAAAAATCAATTTCTATAGTTGTGTATACTGTAGTCTTTACTCTATAAAGGCTTAAAATAACAGCAATATTTTGGTTGGGATTAGTCTAAAGATATAAAAAGACAATTTTACCTCCTACTTCCATGAATGCAACCGTAACTGCAAATTTTTTACCCAGTTGTGTGACAACCTAAGGCTTGATCTAAGGCAGCGTTTGATAGACAGGGAAAGAAGGAAACAGATTCTCACTAGGTAGGTGGAGAAGTTCGGGCTAGACACTGAACGGCAGTAATGCTACTCTTACCCATTCACTGAAATCCAGTGGTTCTCAACCTTCCTAATGCCGCGACCCTTTAACACAGTTCCTCATGTTGTGGTGACCCCCAACCATAAAATTATTTTCGTTGCCACTTCATAACTGTAATGTTGCTACTGTTATGAATCGTAATGTAAACATCTGATATGCAGGATGTATTTTCAGGGGTCGCGACCCACAGGTTGAGAACCGCTGGTAGACAAACTGGAGGAACAAATATGAAAAAAATTGAATCATGCTGATTTAAGGGGCCCATGCAATCGACACATGGAAACAGTCCATTGGAAATGGGGTTCTTGCTCTAAAAAGAGGAATCAACAAATCATGAGGTTTGTGATCACCAGCACAGGTAAGTTCCATTTTTATCTGTGCTGACATAAAATTCTGTGTCTCTATCTCAATACCCAAGTCTATTTGTACTACAATCTGCCTCAACCCCAGACTGTTACATTTTGAGGTCAAGGGTCTCTTACTCATCTAAGCAAGTTGGAAGAAGTTGAGAAGCAAAAAGCACAGTGGCTCAGCGGACGCGAACCAGTTAGACTCCCCATTCCACCACTTTGTATCTCAGAGCGGACAGGCATATATTTCCTGACCTAACCCCGTTAGAATATACATTTCATGAAGGCATGGATTTTTTTTTCTACTTGTTCACCTACAATAAGTACATACTTTTTGAAACTTGCTCTCTCTCTCTCAACTTCCTTATGTGAAACGGGGACAATAACAGTTATCTACTTTTATTCATTCAGTTGTAAAGATTAGATTATTTTTGAAGGGTTCGCTGCTCGTTTGATCATCAACAATGTCCGCGAGTCTCAGGAAGGAGCACCTGTGGGGGCTTTCCTAGGGAAAGCGTTGGCTTGCATTTGAGAAATCACATGCAACCCAAACAAGTGGGAAACAAATCTTGCGGGCATGGCCAACCGAAGTTTCCCGGGCAGCCTTGCTATGCGTTTGTCTTCAAAACCTGCTCCCCACGGCACATGATGAACGGAGATGGATCGGTAGGAAGCTGGGTGCCCATCTGAAGCCAAGCACGTGGTCCAGGTTAGTAACGGAGCATCCAATACCCGGGCTGTGTTGGGACAGACCCACAAGCCAGGGGAAATGCGGGCGGACGGGCGGGCGGACGGCCCTACCACCGAAGGGGTTATCAACAAACATGCGCCTTGAAAAATCTTTTTTCTACGGACAAGGTGCAGTGACAGAAAGAGGAACAACGTGCCAAAGAAGAACATAGGGGGCTCCATAAATGTTATCTGACTTAGATTAATCCAAATCATGTTTCCATTCGATTTATAAAACTTCTATCGCTGGGAAACGAATTTGTAACCAGCACTGGGATCCTCAGAGTAGAACAGAATAAAAATAAAAAAATAAAAAGGAAGCCTGTGAAGGGGACAGCCGTAAATGAGGTTAGAAAGTCAGATCCAAAGCAACCAACTACCAGTGGCCCAAACCCGCGTCCACGCCCCTGCACTTGCCAAACTTCAGGGGCGCGTTCACCTCCACGGACGCCTGGGGGTCGATGGTGTCCGACACGATGGCCACCTCCTTCGACTCCTCGTCGTACCGAACGTGCAGGCCGGCCAAGTGTGGCGCCCCGCCCTCCATGCAGCTCACGGCGACCAGCACGCG
>NW_005356259.1:3480274-3499603 GCF_000412655.1 Myotis brandtii
CCGGAGGCGGCCCAGCCCCCGGGCCCCAGCGGGGGCGAACATGGCGCGCCCCTCTCACGCTGTCTCAGATCACCTCAGCCACAGGCCGGTCGCACCCCCACCAGACGACTTGGTACTGTGCCGGCGCAAGTCCAAAGAGAGAAGTTTGGGGGGGACTTGCTTGGGGGGGAATTGCTGAAGCAGAGAAGCCTGCTCAGTGTGTCCGGGAATTGATGCCTCAGCGCCAAGTTGCAATTTCAAAGCAGTGCGTACCCTCCCGGACCCGGACTTCTCGGCTACCACCGCCCCTTTCGCAAAGGCAGATGGGAGAGGTAGTTCTAAAGGGAGCCAAACAGCAAGGGTTCGGGGTGCTCAGAAACTACATATCCCAGGAGGCAATGTGCAGGGTGGAAAGCGAGTGAGAGCAGGTGTTAGATTGTGCTCGGAGGCGCGTGTACTTTGCCTCAAAACCATTAGCCATTGGAGGGACGGAAAAATGGGTTACGTGGAAGTTCAGCTGGCCAATGGAAAGCGCGGAAGGGGCAAGGTGGGCAAGGCTGTGTGGTTTCCGTGGATACCGAGGACGCGACTTCTTTGGAGAGAGCGGAGCTTTAGAGTGAGCCTTGAAGGCCATAACCCACGGAGACACAGGAGCTTAAAGAAAGATCAGTACCAAGGGAAGGAGTGAGAAACTGCGAGTTTAAAGGTGAGAACTAGATGCAAACTAGGAGTACCCTCAGTGGGTGGTTAGGTCCAAACTTCACTAAACTGGAACGGGGTCTCTTGGGATGGAGAATCCCTTCAAAGGGATAAAAAGCCAGATTGGGACTCTTTGAGGGAACGTCCTCTTTGGCAGAATAAATTGGAATAGAGTTAGAGTCCTACCTCATTCTGACTCTAAGTGATCTTGGGCCAGTCATGGGATGTCTCTGTGTTTTAATTGCTCGCTTTTAAAATGAGGTCAATAATACCTTCCTTGACTTGCCTCAAAAGGTTTTTATAAGGGTCAAATGAAGATAATGGACAGGCCATTTCAACAATGTAAAGTACTGTATTTTTATTTTAGAGATAGCATTGACTCTTTAGTTACCAAGAAAAATCTGAGAGTTCAGGACTTGTGTTGACAGCAGCATTGATCTCTTGTCTACAAATAATCTTTGGTTTTAGGACTAAAATAAGATACAAAAAAAGAGAGTCAACGTAGTGCAATGGGAAGAACATGGGAGTGATTGTTTTCCTGGCTCTGCCCCTGTTTTATCTGTGTCACCTGGATCTGTTTCTTCAACCTTAAGATGAAGAGGGATTTGTACTGAATGGACTCTATGAGGTCTCTTTTACCTTTTATTATTCTGTGGGTAATTAAAAAGATGAAAAAGAATTTTTTCTCCTTTTCTGTTTATTTTTACTTTTCAGTGCCACTTCCTCCTCCTACAAATTATTCTCTAAGTTCTCAGCAAAGACACACTGCAAACAATGATGTTTAATATAATGCAAGTGTAGCCCTAACAGGTTTGACTCAGTGGATAGAGCGTCGGCCTGTGGACTCAGGGTCCCAGGTTCGATTCTGGTCAAGGGCATGTACCTTGGTTGCGGGCACATCCCCAGTAAGAGGTGTGCAGGAGGCAGCTGATCGATGTTTCTCTCTGATCGATGTTTCTAACTCTCTATCTCTCTCCCTTCCTCTCTGTAAAAAATCAATAATTATATATATATAATGCAAGTGTAGAAACTGGATGCCTTAAAGAAATTGACACCCTTGGCCAAGTGCAATAACCAGAATTACTGGGGGTTAGAGTGATAGATGTGGGCTAAATTCCTCATGATGTGAGCTAAAGCCTTTACAGGCCCAAGTCACAGGGTTCTTTGCTACCCATTACCTTTTTTAAATTTTAGTACTTTCTTAGTTATTCTTTCCTCCTTTCTATTCTAGTCCTTCCTCCTTCCTTATTCTTCCTCTTATGAAGGCTCACAATAGGTACTAGCTTTTAAGTTTACCAAGTTCCCACTGAAAACTGGTTATATTCTTGGCTTTTGTGTCATTTGGTCTGATCTTCAAACTGTCTTTTTTAATGAAAACCCATGAGAAAAACTTTGAAAAAGAACTCAAAAAAGGTGTTGGTTTAAACAAGTTGAAAATGCGTTCAAATTTGTTGTACATGTGCCTTATATTTATAGATTAAATAGGAATTTCTAATAGATCATTTTGTTTCTATGGTAATTTCTTTTCTGAGACAAACCAAGTAAATGGAATTGGCAGTTGACCCTTAATTGCCTATATGAGAAAATGATTATTTTATTATTTTGACGTAAATACAATAAAACTAAAGATAATTGAAAAATTACTTTTTGATCACATAAGTTTGAAAATGGAGAAAATTATTGATAATTAAGATTAATACAAGATATTAAAAAGTTATTGATACCTGGCCGGTGTGGCCTAGTTGGTTGGGATGTCATCTTGTACACCGAAGAGTGACAGGTTTGATTCCCAGTCAAGGCACATACCCAGGTTGAGGGTTCGGATCCCCAGTTGGGGAGCATACAGAAGGCAGCCAATCATTTCTCTCTCACATCGATGTTTCTCTCTCTGCCCCTCTCTCTCCATTCCTCTCTCTAAAAATCAATGGAAAAACATTGATTTAAAAAAATGTTATTGATACTTTAAAAAGTCTAATGATTTATATATCTGGCCGCATGTTAATAATGACTAATAAAAATACTACCTTCCATCTGTATGGCATTATAGTTTTCAGAGCATGTTCACATGTATCATCTCAGGGTAACCTCACAAAACATTGTGTTTAGCAGGGCAAGTATTATTATCCTCACATTAGAGATGAGAAAACAAATTCAGAAAGTTTAAGATTAAACAGTTAAAGGGTCTGGCCCTTTTACCACTTTATCAAAAGATTCTATCTTCTTGACACCTTTGGAAAAAAATATTCGTCAAATGAGTGGAGAATCATATATAAATGTCCCCTCTTATTTTGAATTTACTTGTAAGATATTTTTACATCTTCAATTTTTAAAAAGCTGTTCCTGTGGTCATGAACATATACTACTGGTGGGAATGTAAGTTATTACAACATTTCTAGGGGCCAGTTTAGCATTATACATAAAGCACTTTAAAATATGTGTATTTGTGACCTAGATATTGGGCTTTTTGGAATGTAATGTAAGCATAAAGTTAGGGATATTAAAAAAACTTATGTTCAAGGAATTTTGTTTTGCTGGGTTATTTATGGTAGTAAAGAGTTGAAGCAACTTAAATGTTCAAAAATAGGAGGGTGTTACAGAAATGAGTATATATCTGGAATACTATGCAATAATTTAAAATTATATTTTGAAGAATATTCAAAGATATGGCAGTTTTTCCATAATATAATTGTAAAGGGAAATTCTACAGTTTTGCTTCTGTGAGTGTCCCCTTTACCCTCACACTACTCCCACACTCACAACACTTCACTTCTGACGTTCTGGTAACCAAATGTGTGAGGCTTCTCCCCATAACAAGCCATTCTCTGTGACACCAGCTGGGTGTCGTACAATTAACTCAACTGTGAGACTACCTACCTGGAGATGATGTCAAATTCCACAGGTTAAGGGCTCAGTCCCACAAGACTGCTTGCACCCACTTCAGATGCCAATCACAAATTGTAGGTCCCTTGGTTACCCACAACTTCTGTCTGATTTGGCTACAAATTGGAGATTCCCATGACCTTCCCCTCAAGTTAGATTAATTTGCTAGAATGGTTCACAGAACTCAGAGAAATATTTAACTTACATTTACCAGTTGATTAGGGGATATGATAAAGGATACAGATAAACAGCCAAAATGAACAGATATTTAGTGCTAGGTCTAGGATTGTCCTGAGAGCAGGGATTTCTATTCCTGTGGAAATGGGGTGCATTACCCTCTTGGTGAGGATATGATCCCTGTAGAAATGGGGTGCATCACCCTCTTGGTGTGTATATGGTCTCTGTAGAGATGGGGCACCTCACCCTCTTGGTATGGATTGGTATGGAACACCAAGCAGGTGATGCACCCCATCCTCACAGGGATAGAAGAAGCTTCTGCCCTCAGTAATATTAAGTGAAAAGGGTAGCATACCAAGTTGTATGTCTAATATGATCCCAATTTTGTAATAATAATAATGATGGTATTTTAACATAAAATTCTATTTAAAAATATATTCCATAGAAACAATTCCAAAAGAAAATACACAACTTGATAACAATTGTTATCTCTAAGTAGTGAGATAATGAATTATTTCTTCATTTTTGTGTGTGTGTATTTTCAGTAGGAAACATATTACATTTTTAATTTAAAATATTTAACTAATTTCTTAGTATATATTGCTTCCTAAAAGTGACTCAATATGTAAATGCCCATGAATATTTTACTTTATTTAATAATTTATATTCAGTAAATGAACAGCAGAGGGCATGAGAGAATTTTCAGAAAAATGTAACCTAAACAAGGATTATGGAATTCAGTTTCAAGTGAGGGAAGCCCTAGGAATTTGCTAACTTTCTTAATTATAAACTTGAAAGATAAATGTATCTAATGACTTTTTTTGAAATCTTAATAAACTCAATAATCTGAACTACTACCTAACAGTACTAAGAAGTATTTAATGAATAGGTAGGTAGTCCCTATTTGAAATTTGCATGTTATTTGTATCCATGCAGAGATGTACAGGAAAAACTTTGTTACTTAATGTAGTCAAATTTTCCCACTTTAAATACCTTGAAAAGTTACCTAGGTTATAAATATCTCAGGAAGATTCTTGAGGTAGAGGGATGTAGTACTTTATACATTAAAGCAACGTGTGTGTGTGTGTGTGTGTGTGTGTAAGATAGTATTTATTGCACCCTGGCCAAGTGGTTCAGTTAGTTGGAATGTCATTCATACACCAAAAGATAGTCAATTCACAGTCAGGGCACATACCTAGGTTTCAGGTTTGATCCTTGGTTGAGGCAACCAATGAATGTTTCTCTCTGTCTCTCACTCTCCCCCCCCCACCCCCTTCTTCTCTTTCTTAAAAAAAAAAAATCAATAAAATAAAAAATCATCCAGTGATGATTTTTTTGAAAGATAGTATTTATTGCAACCACAGTGTTGCAATAAATTTAAAAGCTTCCTTCAGACTAGAGTTCTTGTAGTGCTAATGTTTCATTCAATTTCTACAAGGTAGCAATAGTGTTTCAACCAATCACAGTAATAACATTGATATATCCTTCAAGTAGAAATTGCATTTATATTCTACATATGTTGAGGCTATGTTGTTAGATATGTATAGATTCATAATTATTATTGTTTCCTGATTACATTTTTTGTCATTAAATAATGACCTTCTTTATCTCTAGTATTGTGTTCTGTCTTGATGTATATTATCATCTAATAATACTCTCATTCTTTTATTTCAAACCTGTGACATTACATTTGGAACTTGTCCCCTATAAACAGAATAAAACTTGATATTTTAAAGTCAATTTGAGACTCTGTCTCAGCAGGTAAATTTAATCCATTTACATTTTTGTAATTAATTTTACATTTATTTTCAGACAACATGATCATATAAGGAGAAAATTCTAAGGAATATTATACAAGCTACTGAATTAATAAAAAGGTTTCACAATGTTACAAGATACCAGGTCAATAACAAAAGTCAACTTTATTTTGAAGGACTTATAATGGTATTTGGAAATTGAAATTTAAAAACAATACCATTTACAATAACATATAAAATGTGAATACACAGGGATAAATTGAATAAAATATATACAAGACCCGTTTTCTGAAAATCATAAAACATTGCTGACAGAAATTGAAGAAGACCTAAGTTAGTGGGGAGAAATACCCTATGCAAGGAAAACAAGACTCAATATTAAGATGGCATGGCACCCCACACTGATATATTAATTCATTGCTCAGTCAAAATTCCAACAGGAGCCCAATAGAGACACAGGGCCAAAATAAAAAATTTCATTTGCAGCCACTCACCCTGGGCTCTGGCGGAGGGAGGGCAAAGGGGACTAGAGTCACATGAAGAGACACTGGGGTGTGTGGCTCTGGGGATAGAGCTGAAGGGACAGCTGCCAAGATTCCAATGCTGAGTCCCTCTCCCACACCACAGACACTATCTCTTTGGATGGAGCACTCCCCTCCTTACGGCATCAGCCTGGGGGAACGAAATAGCCCCACTCTCTGGACTCCCTGTCACCCCACCCTGTGGAGCTGGTGCTCTTTTGAGGAATTAGCTGCCTGTGCCAGGATGTAGAGATCCAGGCAGACTCAGGGGTGTCAGTGACTGAGTTGTGTGGCTTTGGGACAGGGGCCATTACTGCCATTTTCCCTTGAACCTGACTCGCGCCACCCCCTCACTGGAGCTATGCTAGCCCTACTTAACAGGGTCCCGGCAGCCCCATCCTACTGATTCCTGGTGGCTCTGCCCGGCCAAGGTCTGGGCAGAATCCAAGACAGGCTGAGCTGTGTGGCTCTGGAGCAGGGGCAAAAAAAGTTCCAGTTGGGAAAGGAGGCACATGATCCCTCTGATGTTCTTGTATATCCCAGTTCCACTCTCACTTTCTGAGCCTGGTCCTGGGTGGACAGGTAACCTCAGGGCTCATGTCAACTTGTTTTCTCACCAATTCTCCTGGTTCCCCAACTCAGAGAAAGGTGTTTTTTTTTTTTACTTATTTTTATTTATTATTTCATCTTCCAGTGTAAAATGGGTAGATTGGCTTGGTAAATATTCTTGTAACCTTATCATCAATGTAAGAATCTTTGCCTTTAGAGCAGCGGTTCTCAACCTGTGGGTCGCGACCCCTTTGGCGGTCGAACGACCCTTTCACAGGGGTCGCCTAAGACCATCCTGCATATCAGATATTTACATTACGATTCATAACAGTAGCAACATTACAGTTATGAAATAGCAACGAAAATAATTTTATGGTTGGGTCACAGCATGAGGAACTGTATTTAAAGGGCCAGAAGGGTGAGAACCACTGCTTTAGAGGAAGGAAAGAAATTGAGTAAGGGAAGCTGCCCAGGCAGAGGAAGACTAAGGTGGAGATCTGCCTAGGGCCCGGGGAAGCCTGAGAACAGGAAATGCTTATGCAATGAGTAGAGAAGACTATGAAATTTCCAGACATGAGAGAGGGGAACTTTGGCTGCTTTAATTCATTATCTGAAGCTGGCTCTGCCCATCCTTGGATTTGACACATGTTATTTTAAGTACTTTAAAAAATACTGTGTTTCTTCCTTTCTCCCTCTCCAGCACCGGGTGTCCTAGAGACTTTCTTATCCTAGATTTATACATCTCACAGTGGGATTTGAAGATTGAGTTTACCAGGACTCTCACACCAAATCCTAAGGAGTGCTCTGGGACAAATTCCTGATGCAGAGAACTCGGGTCACCTTTTCCAGATTCCCAAACTGACCTCTACTTCTTTGTTCCCTATCAAAATAAAGAATTTTAGGCATATTATATGTGAAAGCAAGAGAACCGGGCAGTGTTGTTAGGGAGCTAACATTTATTGAGGACCACGGGCTGGGCTCTGGCCGGAGACTTCACATGCATTGTCCCACTTAATCTTCACAACTTTTCAATCATCTTGTATTTAAGGAAACAGCCACTTTGAGGTTGTATATCTTGCCCGAAGTCACACAGGAAAGAGAGGAATGAAATTCAAGCCTGAATTGATGAACTTCAAAATAGTTATTTCATTTATCTCACGCTCTCATCCTAGTAGACTAAGTTAAAACTTCTATTAACGGTCTTAGATGAAGTAATATGAGAAGAAGGAGGAAGAGGAGAGGGAGGGAAGGAAAGAAGGAACCTGGGCTGTTGCAGATTAAAGCAGTGATAACCCATATTTCGTGAAAATTCTTTGCTAAGAAAACAAACCCATCTAGACGCACAGTTTTTACTAACTAGGGTATGAAAGAGTAGGTTTGCAAGGCTCTGTGTATCCTAATTAGGGAGGATACATAGTCTATTACGGAAATTTTATAAATGTGCTTTCTAGTATAATTTTTTAAAGATTCAAGCAAAGACAGTGGAATTTGAAAGACATGCACATTTTTGTAACAGCGGTAAGGAATAGTCTGCCCTGTGAGGATTCTAGATTACATGCAAACATGATGTAGAATCTCTCCTTTATAGACCTCTGGGAGACTCTCAGCTTCAGAGCTGCTTGGGCATTCCAAGCCTCCCACAGGATTTGGAACTCAATTTCTGCTCACTCCTGAGTTATTTGGAAACTATTACGGGAAGTGATAGGGCCTCTTATGCCCCCTTTGAATTTCTGAAGCCTGCATAGACTTGCAGAATGACTATTAAGTTATTGCAGATATGAAACCAGTGTTTCTTGCCACAGTTTTGCGAAGGCTTTCCTTTGTTTGTAACTATAGCAACAAGTTCTTGTAGCCCATTGTTTTTGCACAGCTCAGTCTTATCACCTCATGTACTGCCTAATTACTGCTCTATAATAATTACTTTGTCTTTAATTGGTTTACACAGTGTTGTCCTGCTCTTTGCTAAAGGGGTCCTAGTTTTATATCTTTGCGGAGTCAGAAGTTAAATGCCATCAGCCTGCCTGTATTCCTGACTCTGCTTTCCATGACTGGAGACCAAGAGGAAAGGGCTTTGCTAAGGCCGTGGTAAGAGTCCTGTTCAGGGTGCTAGAAAAGGGTGAGGAATTTGGAGCCAGTGGATGTGAGTTTGAGTAAATACTGCCATTTATAGTCGTGAGATCTTGGGCACATTATTTATATTCTCTGACCTTCAATTTTCTCCTCTATAAAATCAACATAATTAATTCTTCTGGGACATGGTGTTGTAAGGATTGAGTGAAATAATGTGAGGGAAAGCGTTGTTTGAATTGTGAAGAGCTATGCAAGTGTTGTTATCAGGTGCAGGGGTGAGCAACCACTAGACGGGAGTTTCTGCATGCTAATCAGGAGGATATGTTAAAGACAAAAATCGTGTCTGTTTCTATGATAGTTCTTTCATATGGACAGTGTTCCCCATCATGACCCTATATGTTACACCCACTCAAAAATAAATAATATAGAGCCCCTTTGGGCTGTGTAGATTTCTGAGAAGAAAGGGGAAAATACAAGAAGGTCTATGTTGGGGGTGGGGTGAGAGTAGGCAAAGGGTTGCAGAGGGAGGGAGACATGAGTTGAGAAGAGGCCTAACTCTTTCAGCATCCTTTCATCCCAGACAGGGAGCTATTACTTCATCTAAGACAGTTATTAGAGTTCTCCACGATCATGGGCAATTATATAATTTAATTGTCCAATACTGTGAACATTTACTTTAAAGCCTAGTTACGGAGCTTACTTGCAAGAGTTTTGTTTTCTTTAATGGGTATGTATATATTTTTAATTAAATGTAGTCCAAACCACATGGTTACTTTGACACTTCAATTATGAGGCAAATTTATTTGCACATATTTACTGCAATAGTTTTATTTTTTTTCTGTGCCAGAATGGTTTTTTTGTGGGGATTTTTTTTTTTGAGAGGGGTTTTTCTTTCTTTCTTTTTTTTTAAACAGAAGGAAGTTGTGGTTTGATTTGTTGAGTCTTTGAATCACAAAGTTTTCTACCTACTTTCTTTTTTCCTAAATATTTTTTTTTCAATTACAGTTGACATTCAGTATTATATTAGCTTTAGGTGTACATCATAGTGGTTAGACATTTATGTAGCTCACAAAGTGATCCCCCTCTAAGTCTTGCACCCACTTAACCCCACGTACGATATAGTTATTAAAATATTATTGACTATCTCCTCTAATCTGTACTTTATATCCTAGTGGCTATTTTGTAACTGCTAATTTATACTTCTTAATCCCTTCACCTTTTTCATCCAGGTCTCTAACCCCCTTCCCATCTGGCAACAATCAGTTTGTTCTATCTATCTGTGAGTTTGTTTCTGTCTTATTTGTTCATTTGTTTTTTAGATTCTACATATAAGTGAAATCACATGGTATTTGTATTTATCTGTCCAATCTATTTCACTTAGCACAATATCCTCTTGGTCCAACCATGTTGTCACAAATGGTGATACTCTATTCTTTTTATGGCTGAGTAATATTTCTTTGCATATATGTACCACTTCTTTATCCATTTATCTTTTGATGTGAGCATTTAATCCATTTACATTTAAAGTAATTATTAATAGGTATGTAGACATTGCCATTTTATTAATTGTTTTTTGCTTGTTTATGTAGTTCTCCATTCCTTTTTTATTCTCTTGCTCTCTTATATGTTGATGACTTTCCCTAGTGTTGTGTTTAGGTTCCTTTCTCTTCATTTTTTTTATATCACTTGTAGATTTTCAGTTTGTGCTTCATATATACCAAGTTATGTTTATAGCAGTCTATTTTAAGTTGAGGGTCACTTAAGTTTAAACACATTCTACAATCACTACCATTTTTACTCACCACCCCCCCACACACACACACATTTATGTTTTTTGTCATTATTTTTTACTTTTGTGTGTGTGTATCCCTTAATTTACTATTGTAATTAACATGATCTTCCTACTTTTGCCTTTTAACCTTTGTAATAGTCTTAGTGTTGGTTGATTTACTCACTGCTTTTATTATGTTTGCATTTGTCAATGAGAATTTCTTTGAAATATTTTCTTATTCATATTTTTTATTTTTCCCTTTCTTCTTAAAGAAGTGCCTTTAATATTTCTTGTGATACTAGTTTGGTGGTGATGAACTCCTTTAGCTTTTTCTTGTCTGGGAAACGCTTTACTTTTCTCCTTTAATTTTAAACAATAGCCTTGCTGGGTAGAGTAATCTTGGATATATAGGTCCTTGCTTTTCATCACTTTGAATATTTTTGTGCCAATCCCTCTGGCCTGCAAAGTTTCTGGTAAGAAATAAACTGATAGTCTTATGGGAGCTCCCTTGTAAATAACTGCTTTTCTCATGCTGTTTGTAAAATTCTTTTTGTCTTTAATCTTTGGCATTTTAGTTATGATGTGTCTTGGTGTAGGCCTCTTTGGGTTCATCTTATTTGGGACTTTCTGAGCTTCCTGGACTTGTTTAACTATTTCCTTCACCAAGTTAGGGAAGTATTCAGTTATTATTTCTTCAAATAGGTTCTCAATCCCTTGCTCTCTTCTCTTTCTGCTACCCCTGTGCTGCAAGTGTTGTTACACTTACTGTTGTCCCAGAGATCCACACTATCCTCATTTTTTTGGATTTTTTTCTTTTTCCTGTTTCTGTTGAGTGTTTTCCACTTTCTTGTCTACCAAATCACCTATTTGATCCTCTGTTTCATCTCATCAACTACTGAGCCTATCTAATGTGTTCTTCATTTCAGTTATTGTATTCATTTCTGACTGGTTCTTTTCTGTGGTCTCTATCTCCTTTTTTATTTTTTTCTATCTCTTTGTTGAAGTTCTCACTGATATTATCTATGCTTCCCTTAAGTTCATTGCGTGTCATTACAACCAGTGTTTTAAACTGCATCTGGTAAATTGTTTGCCTCAATTTTGTTTAGTTTTTGTTGTTGTTTTGTTTTGTTGTTTTTTTTTAGTTTTATCCTGTTCTTTCATTTGGAATATGTTTCTTCGTTTCATCACTTTGGCCGCCTTTTTGTGTTTGTTTCTATGTATTAGACCTGCTACTTCTCCCAGTCTTGTCAGAGTGGAATTATGTAGTAAGTCCTGTGGGGCCCAGTGGCTCAATCTCCATGTTCACTTGAGCCAGATGCTCCAGGGGTGTCCCCTTGTGTGGATTGTGTGTGCTCTGCTATTGATTGCTGTTGGCATATCAGGCTAATTGACTGTGAGGGCTGTCTGTGACTACAGTAGGCAAGCTGTTATGTGGGAGCTGACCCCATGGAGCAGGATTTGCTTTAGTGGGGCTCTGGTGCCTGCTGAGTTGGGTGTGTCATTTGTGGTCCTAATTGGGTCGTGCTCTGGTATGGTTTGAAGCCATCCCCCAGATGTGTTGGACTGGGGCTGCTTGGGAGGGGCTCTAGCGCAGGCCAAGCTCAGCCGCTGCTCATGTCTGGCCTGAGGCCATCTGTACGAGCAAGCTACAAAGTGATCTTCGGTTGGTAGCTGACTATGCTGGGTTTAGTGGCATCTGGGAGCGGTTATGCTGAGAACCAAGTCTGGCTGCCACTAGTGCCAGGCTCAGGATGCTTAGCAAAGAGGTACAGGGCACACTGAGGCCAGCCACTGCTCATTTGGGACTTGTGGACCTTGGAGAGATTTTAGGAAGGTGGGGGAAAGTTTCACCAAAAGAACAGTGGCACCTGCAAGCACTTTAATTCTTCCAGCCCTTACCTGAAAGCCAGACAATTCTATTCCTTCCCATATGCCCCTGCTGTCCATTTGCTGGAGCTTAGTGGGAGTGTTAGTGAGTGAGTCTGTGTGTGGGCACTTTAAGAGGATTCCTGGGTCTCCAGCAGCCCTCTGTCTCACCCAGTCAGAATCCCAACTGATTTTCATAGCCAGATGTTGTCGGAAATCCTCTTCCTGGCACTGGTGGTCCGGGCCGGGGAGCCTCATGTGGAACTGGAACCCCTCACTCCTCTTGGGGGACCTCCACAGCTGAGCTATCCTTTCCTATTCTTAACCGCTACACGCAATCTGGGGCCATCTCCTTCTGTGTCTCCACCCCTCCTACCAGTCTCAATGTGGCTTCTTATATCCTTAGTTATACAAGTTTTGTTCCAATGGTTTTCGGGTGGTTCTTTGAGATGGTTGTTCTATAATTTAGTTGTAATTTTGAGGCGGTCATGGGAGGAGGTGAGCACAACATTTATCTACTTTGTCATCTTGAGCAGAAATCTCAACCCCAGATATTTTAAAACATGACCTGAAACTGTACTTATTTATGCTTTTAAAAAAATGCTTCAGGTCTAATCTTGTCTAGATATAGTAATAATGGGTATTACATAATAGGACATAGAATAAAAGATCTAGACAGGAATAAGTGCAATAATTATATATGTGACATTTAGAATTGCCAAGTTGATACTATCTGATGATTTTTGTTGTTGTTGGATTAAGTGGATCTGAGGTAACTATAGTCTGTGTATCTAATTGGCTACCCAATATTGTAAACCTCTCATGGACCAGAGGCCTTTCAGAAAAGGCCTTTAATGTATATTTTAACATTATGTCCAAAAATGAATATATATGTATGTGTGTGTGTTTGTGTGTGTGTGTATGTGTGTGTATGTATATATATTCACAGATATACAGGGACAGGATTGAGAGGAACTTGTCACACAAATTTAAATATACCACAATTTTTGTAGCCCTCTTTTGATCTATCTATGTTGTTTTTTTAATCATCACCTGAGGATATGTTTTTATTGATTTCAGAGAGAGAGAAAATAGATGTGAGAGAGAAACATCAATCAGTTGCCTCCCGCATGCCCAGACCAGGGATTGAACCCACAATCAAGTAAGTATGAATGAAACCTACAACCTTTTTTCATATATGGGACAATGCTGCAACCAACTGAGCCACCCAGCCAGGGCAACATATCTAAGCTTTTTAAATAAAAATAGGGAACTGAAACAACAACAAAATACCAGTGTCCCAGACTTCTCCCTTCCTCCAAGAGGTCTGGCTTTGAATGACATAGAAACGGTCATATAACCAACCTATAGCAATGGGCAGCTGGGAAAAGGAGGATGTGATCGTGTTTCCAGGGCAGTTAGAAGAGCTAAATTATGAGAAAGAATGCTCAGGTTCTATGTGAGACTAGTCAGGTTCGTGTTTGACTTTACATTATCTCCTGCTTTTCTAAAATGAGCAAAACTTGTGCTTGTTTCGTGACAAGTCATATCGAAAGATAGAGTGGTTTCCTGCTACATCTTTCTTGAAGCAAGCATTGCCATTTTACCTTAAAAAGGCCACATCATTTGTGTGCCCTGCCCCATGCCCTGATGATGGGTATCTGGGTCTTACATGTGCTCCTTGTAACTATCAAGAAAAATTTCCTTAAGAGTTCAAAATCAAAACAAAATGATGAGTCTCCTCTTCAGATTTAGAGAAGAGGAAGTAGTGGTGTATTTTACAAAACAAGTCATAGCCTGCAATGTTCATTGCTTCATATTTCTTTGTGAAGCTTCCTATTTGGCTTTACAGCGGTTTTTAACCCCGAGATGAAGTTTGCGTAATAGAGGGTTCAATGTTCTTCTGTAGTAGACTAAGGCTTTATTTTACCTTCCTTTCTCCTTCACTGGCCTTTTGCTTTTCTCTGTCAATGCTCAGTACATGCACTCTTCCTTTTAGAAAGCCTCATAGAACCATATCCTCTCTTCTTTGAACTCCTATTTCACAGACAGACTGCCTTTCCTTGGACTCTCATCATCTAACCTTCCTATCAGGGCTGCTTCCACTGTAGAACTTGCTATGCAAATGGTACGCACTGGAGGTGTGCAGTACACAGCAACCCTACTTCTCTGGTCCAAGCTTTTATAGAACCTATTTCAGTTATATATATTTATTCCCCAAAAATGTATACACACACTTAGAATAAGTATAAAGGCAGTGTTTATTCAAAGACATTTCATTTTTAAAATTGAACTATCAGCTGTTAAAGTGTGTATACACCCTATATATATATCTACATATTTTTGTGATTCCTTGATTAATTTCTGTCTTGCCCACCAGTCTGTGAGCCCCCTTGAGGTCAGGGATCTTGTCTGGTTTTGCTCACCACTGAATCTGTCTCCTACCCATAGTGCAGTGGCTGGTACACAGCCTCTAAATTGTCCTCTTGCCTCCAAATTCATATCCTTTCCAAACCATTCTTCTCACTGTCACCAACATCTTTACAAACTCAGATAACTCCTTTCTAAAAAAAAAAAAATGTATTGCTTCCAATACCTATAGATTAAAATCTAAATTCCAGGCTACAAGCAAAACCTAGGTGTAGGTTTTTAAGCCTTGTCTACCTTCCCGAGAATGTTGCTTTTTATTCAGGCTTATTTTACACTAGAGGCCCAGTGTACAAATTCGTGCACCGATGGAGCTGGCCGGGGAGAGGGGCCGTGGGCAGTTGGCGGGCCGACCCCACCCCCTGGTCAAACTCCCTTTCAAATTCCCAGTCGAGGGGACAATTTGCATATTAGCTTTTTATTATATAGAATTACCTTGTCTGAAACAGAGCTAGTTATTTCCCTACCTTGTTTCCTCTTTAGATTGTAAATCAATTGCATCTTTGTAAACTCTCAGTCCTCATAAAATTCAATTAATAGTTTAATTGGCTTATTATGGAGCTATCTCAGAATTACCATACTTGATAGCTATGTAGTTCTTCCTACACAAATTTAAGATGTTTTATAAATATTCTCTTGTTTATATCACAGTAGACTAAGAATATATTTTATTCTATTGTTTCATTTACAGCTGTCAATCGTATTGCCTACAGCATGGTAATAGTAATACAATGGGCTTTGCAATCCTATATTAGTGAAACCTTGAATATTTGTTTTATCTATTAAACTTTGGTATCTATTTCAGCCCTTTGCATCCTATATTTAATTAGATTAATTAGTGTTTTAGGTTTTAACCAATTATACTTTATATTTGCCTCTATTGTATTTCTTTTCTAAGGGTTAGTTTGATAATGTCTATCAGAACTCGGTCATAGTGTCTTTTAGTTGCTTCCCTATGTAAAATAAAAGTTTTACCTGTTTTAAAATGTTTAGAATGTTTTGAGATAATAGAAAATTAAAATTTCAGCAGAATGAGGATTTGCACAAATTCAATGTAATATCTGTCTTTTGTTGCCTAGGTAAGTTGTATCGTATTTTAAGGTGCAGTGATTTAAGAAGGTTACCTTAACTTCAGTTTTCAAAGTTAATGCCATCTTGATTCCAAAGATTCTAAGAGCCTTTTAAAAATATTTAAAAATAAATAGATGAACTATACTTTGCAAAACTATAATAGCAGAAAACTGGAAACATTCCATATGGTTATAAATTGGGAGTTGTTTAAATAACTTGTGGTGCATCTATGCAAAGGAGTGCTATGCAGGTGTGAAATAGAGTAAGGACTATCTCTGTATATTATTATGGAGTTCTTCCGGATATATTATATCTATGTACCTAGGTTTTGCTTCAAAATAATGAGAGTAGAGAGGAGAAGTAGAAGGGTTTAGATAAAACAAAATTGCTTATGAATTGTTATTTGTTGAAGCTGGTTGATGAGTACATGAGGATTCATTATACTATTCTGCAGCTTTTGTTTATATTTGAAACATTTCTTAAAGGAAAAGCTAAAAAATAACAGGCACGGTCTAACATTCTGAAGGAAATATATTTCTGGGATAGTCATTATGTAATTGAATATACAGATTTTAGCATATTAAACACAAACAAATCTAGATATATAATCAGTTTTCCTCTCCCTGAAGATTTAGACAATAAACTGTAATTACTTACCAAATGTAAAGTGTTGTGATTCCACCTTAATAATAAGTTCTTTTTAAAAACTGCTTTATGTCATTGAAAAAAATATATGTGTGTTAAAAGAGGGAAAGTCCAAGTGATATCAATATCTATTAATATCACATTAAGACAATCTGACATTTAGTGCCTTCTGATAGAAGTATGTGCTGCCACCTATGTCGTATTTTTGTAGTGGGCAGAGGAAAACAAGTGCATGTGTAAGTTATAGCTTTGGCAGAAAATCAGAAATAGAGAATGGAAGCTAGCAGTCCAGAGGCATTATCACATTTAATCTGCACATGTCAGTGATTTTCAACTGGTGTGTCACAAGAATTTTTAAAATATGCAGTATTTGACTATTTAGTCAGGGACACTGACCTCTCTTCCCTTAAATAGTCAAATTTTAAAAAAATGGCAACAGTCAACATAACAATAGCCATCTGGTGTGAATGAATCAAAAGTATACCTTTTTTGTTGTTTGTTAGATCGACAAAAAATATAATATACTTTCTGGTGTGCCTCAGAATTTTAGTAATTAGTGTATGTGTGCCAAAGATAAAAAAGGTTGAAAATTGCTGGCATATATTCTTTATGAAGCAGAAAAATTAGTTACAAGATGAAAAAGGTTGAAAATCACTGGCATATATTCTTTATGAAGCAGAAAAATTAGTTACTGTTACTCCCATTTTAGAAAGAAAGAAAGAAAGAGCCATAATGAATAAATGACATGCCTGTGGCCACTTGGTAAATAAAGGAACCAGAGCCTACTTGCATTCTCAATTCATATTAGAGAATATGCTTTCCATATTAAAAGAATGGAGATTCCTATGACCACGGAGCAGCTAATCTGATAAGATGGACATGAGAGATGATATGTGTTCAACAGAAGATCCAGACCTTAAAGTTATGACAGTTGGTTAAATATATGGTGACAGATGGAGACTACTAGGCTTTGGATGGTGAGCACACAATGCAATATACAGATGATATAGTATTGTACACTTGAAACTTACATAATGCTATTAACCAATGTCAGCCCCCAAATTTAATTTTTTTTAAAGAAAAAATTCTGACAGTTGGAATTATCTTCTTTAGCAAGAGAAGAGTACAGGTATACTCTCCCTTTGCATGTAAAGTCATATATTTCAGAGATGGAAAGAGCAGATGATTAACTTGACATTCTCTTGTGCAATGGAGGCCTCTTATCAGCTCTCTCTTGGAAGGACAGCCGTCCCAATGCCACCAAAGTGGGCCAATAAAGACCTTGCAGGCCAAGACAGGGGTCCTTTTAGAAACTGCTCTGAGTCCACTTGAATACATGAGCAAATCAATGGCCAGTACACAGAGCTGACTTCATAGGTGTGTGACCTGTGCAGTCATATATGACCTGCTCTTAGAAGGGTCTTGCATTTACTTTCATGCTCTGGTGTCACCATCTTGATATTTGAATGATTTTATTTTTGAGCTTATGCTTTGTAAGTGAAGTCTGATAGGACAATTGAACATGCACATGAGCAGCAGAGGTAGGCCAGGTGGCAGTGCACACAAGCATAGGCTCGAGCTGTGGCCATAGCAGGCAGTGTGGGTGCTGAGCATTTAGCCTGGTGGCCTGGTGTTCGGGTGCATGCCTTAGGTAGTATAGGGCATCCCAGGGTGTTGGTTTTACTTTTCCATAAACTTTGAATAAACTTTGTGTTGTATTTTAAGGACGAAGGCTTATTTATTTACCCAATCAATGAATAGTAATTGAATGCCTACAACAATGCTCGGTAAACAAAATTAGGTTTCTGCCCTCATGAAGCTTACATTCTAGTTACATGTATTTTTTTCCAGTTGATGCAACAATAATCTACTTTTTAAAATTAGAATTATTGATTTGAGTGTAACAATGAAGAGTATCTTTATAACAAACAGGCTTTTATAATAACATGATTATAATAGCTAACTTTCCTGATTTATATAGTTCCATTGGAGAATAGCTTAAACCAGTTGAGTTTTGCTTGCTTTTATTATTTTCCATTAATTTTACTTTATAAGTGAAGACATCCCTAAATAGCTGAATATGAAATAATTTTGTTTTAGAATTGTGAAAATGGGAGACCGTACCACAGACACAGAACAAGAAAAGAAGAAGGAAAAAGAGAAAAAGGATGGAAATGTTCCTGTTCATACATTAGTGCCCACAATTAACATCCGAGATGAGCGGATTGTTGATTTATCTACAACTCCAGCTTTCATTTGTCTGCATGAGGTATATTTATTTCTTTTTATATATTACCATAGTAAGACCTGAACATCTACCTCAAAAGTCAGAGGAAGCTAATATCATTATCAAAATAATATATTACAAATAACCTGTAGGAAATATGTACAGTTTGAAGCACTTTAGAATAATATAATAGTTTCTACCTTCTCTTGAAGAGCTTGTCATATAATCCTGGAGTAATGCAGTAGTGTAGGTTCTGATACTTTTATAACATAATAAATATTTGCATATATGCAGCCAGTTAAGTACATTGTAAAGGTTGGTAAATGAAGTAAAAGAGATTTATTTCATTATTGATATACTACATTTACTTCCATAAAATGAAGATAAAAGATCTATAATAATACAAAGAATACATGTTTACCTAACTAAGTATAGTTACGGTAACAGAGTACTGAAACCTAATGTTTCCTTCAGCAGAGAAGCAAAAAGTGGAATATTCTATACTAGTGGCCCGGTGCACGATATTCTTGCACGGGGGGTGTCCCTCAGCCCGGTCTGCACCCTCTCCAATCTGGACCCCTCGGGGGATGTCCAACTACCGGCAGTCGGACATCCCTCTCACAATCCGGGATTGCTGGTTCCTAATCGCTCACCTGTCTGCCTGCTTGATCGCCCCTAACCACTCTGCCT
>NW_005356259.1:3499666-3500036 GCF_000412655.1 Myotis brandtii
GGTCTAATTAGCATATTACCCTTTTATTAGTATAGATAATAAAGAGCTAATATGCAAATGGTCATCACAACCTCACGCCATCACACTGTAATGGCTCAGACACTCAACACTGGGGAGAGAGGAATGGGGACCAGCCAGGCTGTGGTCCAGGAGAGGGATAAGCTGCCACCCCACAGTCCTGGGTGCTAGCACCTGTGTCTGCAGCCTGGGCGAAGCCAGCCCAGGTCCTGGATGCCTGTGGCTGTCCAGAGGAAGGAATCATGGGTCCCGGGTGCGGGGTGAGGCAGAGGCAGTTAGGGGCAATTAGGCTGGCAGGGGAGCAATTAGGGGCAATCAAGCAGGTAGGCAGAGGTGGTTAGGGGCGATCAGG
>NW_005356259.1:3500047-3531272 GCF_000412655.1 Myotis brandtii
CAGGCAGAGGAGTTAGGGGTGATCAGGCAGGCAGGCAGGCAGGCGAGTGGTTAGAAACCAGTGGTCCCGGATTGTGAGAGGCAGTCAGACATCCCCTAGGGGTCCCGGATTGGAGAGGTTGCAGGCCGGGCTGATGGACCCCCACCCCACCCTGTGCACAAATTTTGTGCACCGAGCCTCTAGTGATATATATTCTCATTGTCTGACTTTTAAAAAAAGGGATGAACATTTAGGAAATACCCATGCAGGAGGATTTTAAAAAAGATATTGACCATATATGCAACTGTTACCATGTTATGCTTGAGAGTTATACTTTAGGATATGGTTTAATACTGGACTATGTGAATATAACTGAATAAAACATCTAAGAAATTTAATAAACAGTCATAATAAAAATAAGCTAAAAAGCCTTAAAGTAAAAAGAGTTTATTCAAAACCAAGACACAAAACTAAATCTTCCCCCCCCACAATATTTTATTGATGTAAATACTTCAAACAGTTATCACAATGACTGTTGAGCATGTGTGTGTGTGTATTATCACATACATAATATTTATGTTATATATATAATAAATATCAGGAGTACATGATACCGTATTGATGTGTCCCATTACTGGTGTTGTTAACTTAGATCACATAGTTAAGTTGATGACTTCTAGATTTCTCCTCTGTAAAGTTATTATTTTTCTGTTTGAAATTAATAATCACCTTGGGGAGATACTCTGAGACTATATATCCTAAAATTTTTACCTATTAGTTTTATGTCTCTTGATGATTCTTGCCCAAGTCAATTTATCACTGTTATGATTGCCAAAGGGAGATTTTCTGATTCCATCATTGCTTCTACATTTCTTAGTTGGCTTCCTAATGGAAAGAAAGTACTTTCTCTTATCTATCTATCTATCTATCTATCTATCTATCTATCTAATCTATATATATAGACTATGAATGCTTATTCTATCCACTGTCATTACTCATTTTGATGCTTCAATTGTTCCAGATTTGATTCTTTGTGCACTTTTTTATGTCATAAGAATATGTTCCAGGCTCATCTTGCATTTTCTTTACTCCAACCCTGGAGTCAGCCATTTCTCAAAGGACCCTTTGTTCCTTTTAGTGGAGAATGATATTTGAAAACTAAGACCTAATATTGGGTGTGTTCATTGCTACTAGTTTGTCATTGCTTCTAAGGCCTCTCAGTAGACAGAGCTATGAAAAGAGATGCATGACTATATTTATTCACACAAATTTATATCTATTTCAATGTTAAATCTTTATATATTTAAAACTATGAGTTCATATCTCTTGTCTTAATATTTTTAAGTGAGCAGGGTTCTCTATTTCTGCTAAAATTCATCACATGCCCAACTTTGCAATAGGACTTCTAATTTTACACCATACCCTTATAATTCTATCAAACAAAAAATAAGGCTAAACTAAAGTTTATTTCTACCAAAGGTATGGTAACAATAAAAATTATAGTCCAGTTTTTTAAGCTACAGGTAAAGGAGCATGAAAGGTTTGTTTTGCAAAGTCAAAAGAGAACTTAGGACATCCCCTTCATGTTGATCTTCAATGTAACAACATATCCTATATAATAAAGGCTAATATGCAAATTGAACCGAATGGCAGAATGACTGGTCGCTATGATGCGCAATGACCACCAGGGGGGAGACGCTCAACGCAGGAGCTGCCCCCTGGTGGTCAAGTGCACTCTCACAGGGGGAGTGCCGCCTGGCTCATGGCTGGCGAGTGCAGTGGTGGTGGTGGGAGCCTCTCTGACCTCTGCTGCAGTGCTCAGGAGCAGCGAGCTGAGCGGTAAGGAGCGAGAGGGTGCAGGCCGGGCTAAAAATACACCCACCCACCCCCTGTGCATGAATTTTGTGCACCCGGGCCTCTAGTTAAATATAAAAAGAGTCAGTCTCTCAATACACATGTATACATAAATTATAGTTATTAATTCTAGGTATGACCAGCCCTTGATGAAATAGATACCTTAGATTATAGCATCAAAGAACTATCTTACCCTTGTGAGAATTATAAAACTACTGAGTAAAATCACATCAATAATTACATCAGTAATTTTACTGCATGTGAACTGTTCCTCAAGTCAGCAAAACTTAAAATGAATTATTGGCTTTAAACGTCTTTATTTTTATAATAAATACCATGATATTGTTCCCATTGGCATCTATAACTTTATTTTCTAATTCTTTTCCCATTCCTCTAAGATTTATGAATCTTACAAAAAAATTTTAACCTACTTTGTACAAGCTATCCCCCTTCAGTTATATAAACAGAAGCTGTGTCTGCAGAATTGCAAGAGTTCAGATGGCAACTGAAAGGAAACAGTCAGATTCCACTTCCAAAGGTCCAGATGCTTGACATCACATTGCAAGAACCAGAAGCTGCTTACAGCATTTATTGTTATTAATGTCAGTCGCACAACTGGCCCAGTGCTACTGAATCACAAAACATGGATGTCGTGCTCTCATCTAATCATGCCAACAGAATGTGTTCAGTATGGCATTCATGGCACTCTGCAATTTGTGCCCAGACTTTTTTTGCAAATAGTAAGTCACGTAGACCCTCATGATCCTCTGCTTATGTTGCTCTCTTAGCAAGTCTCTCATATTCAGATGCCTGGGAAACTGGCACATTTTCACAAAGCAAAATGCAAGGTCATGGATATTCACAAATCCTCCAGTCTCATCACCTCTTGAAAAACTGTGCCATTCAAACTGAAAAATCAAATAAAATACTTGCATCGGCCACACTTTACAAACCCTGGATCTGGTCTAATCTTTTAGAGTCTGGCTCAATTTCCAAGTCTTCTGAGAAACTTTGCCTGAGCGGTCAGCTCACTGTGGTTTCTCTGACCTCTCAACTATTACAGCATTTGTAGGCTCTACCTGTCACTTGATACTAAAGTCATTGACAAATATTTGTTGAATATTACCTCATCATAAAATACTTCTCGGAGAAAATTTAGAATTCTCCACTGACATTATGATCACATTAAGCAGCAAGAGCTGGCCAGGTGGCTCAGTCGGTTGGGAGTCGATCCATACACCAAAAGGTTGCGGGTTCCATTCCTGGTCAGAGCACCTACCTAGGTTGTGGGTTCGATCCCCAGTTGGGGCACATGCGTGAGGCAACTGATCTCTGTTTCTCTTTCACGTTAATGTTTCTCTTTCCCTCTCTCAAAAAATAAAAATCAATAAAGTCCTAACCGGGCAGAACTACACTGTGTTAATTCACAGTTTGGGATGAATGTTCAAAGTAATGCTTTGGAATTAAGCCACACAATTCCCATCAGTGGAGTCGGTGGGTCAGTGCTGGACACCTGCTCCCCAACTCTGCCCCCGCTGCCTAATGATAGGCCTGACACACCACGGGCCTTTCTTGTCCCATTGGAAATTGGATCCTGCTCTATTTGCTTTCTTTTTTAATTTTATGGTATAATGTATATACCGTAAAGCTCACAAATATTCAGTGTACTGGTTGGTGACTTTTTACATATGACTGTATCCAATATGTTCAGAAGTGAATTCATCATTCTTCTCCCAGTCCTAATTTCCCTCTTGGGTTCTCTTTGTCAATGTGAGAGTTAAATATCTCTTTTAAATATCTCTTGAATGTATCTGTTCACTGTAGGATGAGCTGATGTGGTAAAAGCTTTTTGGAGGCAGTAGGACATGAGAGGGGATAGTTCATCCCTCTCCATGACATCCACTGTGAACCTGCTTTTTATCCTTAAGCTTTGCCCACACCCATATATGCACATACTTAGAATATCTTCACCTGGCTGACTCCCAAGTTACTAAACATGCTCAGAAGTAAACTCATTATTCTCCTCCCAAGCCCAGTTCTCCTTCTGTATTCAGTCAGTTAGTTCTCTCTTAGATATTTATTAAATTTATCTCATTTCATTCCTGCCATACCACCAATTAGAATACCATTGCAGTGATTAAGGTAAGATATGAGAGAGACTAAATCAAGGGTTGGCAGTGGGAAAAAATCTAGACTACACATAGGAGAGATATTACAGAAGTATAAAATGCTGGATGGATGGGGCAGGGTGGAGGTGAGGGAGATGAAAGAGTCTAAATTGATGCTTGGATTTCTGATTTCAGAAAGTGGCTAAATATCCTATATAATAAAACCCTAATATGCAAATCTACCAAACGGCAGAAAGACCAGTTGCTATGATGCGCACTGGGGGAGCGCCACTTAGCCAGAAGCCAGGCTCATGGCTGGTGAGCGCAGCGGTGGTGGCACAGCCTCTCCCGCCTCTGCAGCAGCATTAAGGACCTAAGCCGGCAGGCAGACATCCCCTGAGGGATCCCAGATTGTGAGAGGGCGCAGGTGGGGCTGAGGGATCCCCCTCAGTGCACGAATGTCGTTCACTGGGCCTCTAGTGGTACGTGACAGAGAATTCAGAAGAAGCAACAGGTCTGAGGGAAATGTTGAATATGTGGATCTTGAGTTTCCTATGAAGTCCCTGGGCTGGAGATTTAGTCATTGCACATTCTTGATAGTATTCATATTGCCCTTTGAAAAGATTGCATATTGTTTCTTATGTATATTTAATAGCACAGTCTACTGCTATGTTTTTAAGGAAACATGTTGTCATCCTTTACTAATTCCCTACGTTTAAAATGATCTCTTTTACTGGGATGTTCACCTGTTCAAAATATATTTTCTTACTTTTTATACATTTTGTTCTTGTAAGGCTGGTAACAGATTAAATACATTTTGGGATTTTTAATAAAAATTTTAGATTAATTACTAAAAATACTGACTTTCTGAGGCTATTAAAGCTTCCTGAATTTTCCAGGTTGGACTTTCTATAGAGTTACTGATGAGTTTCTTGAGATAATCCATAATGAAATTTAAAATGCTTTTCAAATAATTAAAAAGTTTTCTATTTCTTTCATACATGAATTAATTAAGTAACTGGTAAGAAAGATGAAAATATAAGATCCCCATTCTTAAGGAGCTTACACTCAATGTAGTATCAAGTATATAATTTAAATTTCACAATGACTCCGTAAGGAATAGAGGTTTGAGATGTCATTGTTTTCATCTTAAAGGTTCTGAAAGATTGAGGCTTACCACAGGTTGTACAGATGGGTGGATGCAGAGCCAGGCATGGAACCCAGGCTCCTGCCTTTTGTGTTAGCACACATTTCACCTGGCAGTCTTCACTTTGACATTCACACATCTAAACACTGCTATTTTAGGATTTTACAAATTGACTTTTTAAGTAAACTGTATATTAAAAGAAAAAAATAATGATAAATATTTAATGCTCTATTTAAATATTTTTCCTTAGTCTCCCTGTCCCCTTAGTTATCACACCTCACTAATAGCTGTGCTTAGAGGATATGTGTTTAAAAACTACTAAACTTCTTTTAAAAATCTTTCTACAAATCTTGCTGTTGTTGCATGCTTTTGCTTTTCCTTCACACATCCAGGCAGACTTGCAAGAATTTTGGTTGACTGTCAAAAAGCTTTAAACAGACTGATCATTTATTAAACAATACACTTAGCTTCCATTTTCTCATAAAGGTTTTGTGTTTTGTTTTGTTTTTTAACTCTGATAGTTAGGTGGAAATATAAAAATCTAATCAGTATGGAAAAAAACCCTGGTACATGCCTGGAATGCACTTAAACATTTGGAGTATTGACATGGCTCATATCTACTTACAAAGATTAAAGATGTACATTAGAATTACAGGAATATAAGCCATTTGCACTTTGCAAAGTAGGTTAACACCCCTAAATTCAATCAGTAAAATTGTACAATAAAAACGTATTCAGGGTAAAGAAAAGAAGGTCCCATGTTAGGGCATTCTTACAGTGTCATATTCAAAATGGAAACAAACAAACAAACGTGAAGATTGATTCTGGCCAGAAATCTGGGGTCTTGTCAGACTATGCTGTCTGAACAGGCTAAGAGTAGCAAGTAGGAGTTAGAAGAGTGTTAATAATCAGGATCAGAGAAGAATTGACAGTTCCTCTGCCTCCTGTCTGGGGATTACCTTCCCTTACTCATTCTGAAAATCTATACTGAGCATCGACCACATGCCAGACTCGGGGCTAGTTACCAGAGGAAAATGCAGCCGCAGCCCTCAGCTCAACTGTCCCTGTCTGTATGGTTAATTTTCTTTGATTTCCCTTTCTCTTTTTCAATTCCTTTACTGACTTTACTAACATAATGTGGACCTGTTTTGTGTGTGTGTGTGTGTGTGTGTGTGTGTGTGTGTGTGCGCGCGCGCGCACTCTGCGGTGTTTATTTTTTTTAATTATTTTAACAAAGTTTTAATTGCCTCTATTTTTTATTGCTTCTTTAGCTAATGTTGTAGCAAGTTGATTAAATATTAAAAATAATAATCTAAACTCTGGTGCTGTCACTGGACAGATGTTGCTTTTAAAATAAGGATTAGGAAAGATAATTAATGGCTTTTTGTTCTCTGGAGAAAGCACTTGAGAGAGAAAGTAAATTAACTTTTGTAAGCTTGTGGCTCTCAGTAGAGAATGGGCATCTTGTGAAGAATGTGCATAGTACCTTCAGTAATCCAAGAACTACAGTCATGCACCCATTAACGACAGGGATAAATTCTGCAAAGGGTGTTGTCAGGGGATTTCCTCACTGTGTGAACATCACAGAGTGTACTTAACACAAACCTAGATGGTAGAGCCTATTGTTGTGATTGTATGTGCTGTATTATGATATGACTGGCAGCACAATAGGTTTGTAATACAAATATGTGAGCAATTGTAGCATAAGTCCTGCCAGTTGGCTTTTCTTTTTGTAAGGCAAGTACCTGACTTACATTGCGGAGGCATCCACTTCAGCAAAGGCTATCTCCAATAAACACATTGTCAGCCACACACTAGACAAAGAGCCAGGTCTTCTCTCCACCTCCCAGACCCGTGAGGGTCTTTTTTGAGATCTTGGTTGATTTCGATAACTGACCATTTAAGCTATTTCCCCCCTCTTCTTGAGCTCTATATCCCCGCTCTTATGTTTTAAATTCACCAATAGAAAGGCCCCCACCGTCAGCCCCAATAACAGTAGACCCCCAGGCCTATATGTTCTCTCTTTCTCTCTTGCCCATGACCTCACTCTATGCCCCCTGGTTTCTGGCATGCCTTGTGTGCCCCAGGGCTTGGAATATACTTTTATTTCAAAGTTTTCTAGTGGTTATTGCTGAAGGGTATCTTGTAATCATAATAACAACCACAAGAATCAGTCCAGTTGTGACACCGGTTTAGAAAAGGAAGATGTCTGCAGGATGCTCACCAGGGCCCGGTGAATGCCCCCAGGCATTTCTAGCCCATCGCATTACTATCAATAGACTGAGATCCACACAAAACAGTAATACTATGTTACAACAACTACAAAGTTACTAGCTGGTAGGAAGTTTTCACCTCCATTCTAATCTTATGGACCACCATCGCTATGCGGTTCATTGTTGACCAAAACATCCTTATGTGGAATATATTTGGTACTAAAGATGGAAGCGTAAGGATTAAAATAAATAATGTCATTTTCAATTAAAATTTATTATATATAGGTGGAAGGGGAGAGGGTACCCTTGTCTGCTGGGTAGATTCTTTGGGGAATAAAGCAGAAGGGAGTAGGATTGGGAATCAGGCTATCCGGTGACTGGATTTATAGGCAACACCAGTAAATGAGTCAGCAGTAGTGAACACCGGGAACTTCAACTAAGACAAGACAGTCATTATGGTTTTCCTTAGGCAAGCAAGATCAGGTCTCAATGGTCAAGCAGTGAGACACAAGCCATATTAGGAAGTTTATGAACAATATCAGAGAGCCACGTAATAATGTTTTTTTTCAGCCACAGGGTTAGTTTTTCTTTTTTCTTTTTAACTGTCTTTAATACATAAAATATGCCATGGTATAAAATTAAAAAGTTGCAGAATATTATGGTGTAAAAAGTAAGTCAGCCTCCCACCCCATTCCACAATCCAGTCCTTCTGTGCAGAGGGAACTATTGGGTCTTGCATATAGCCTTATAGAAGTCAATGCACAAATGAGCAAGTGGTAGTATAATAGACACACTTGCTCTTTTTTCACTCAGATACACAACTTGTATATTATTTTAATGCTTTGTATATAGTATTTCAATGCATGAATGGACCATACTTTAAGAATTTAGGTTATTTTCAATCTTCTGCTATTCCCACAATAAGAGTGTCAATAACCTTATGCAAGGCATCATTTCATACTGTAATAATCATAATGAAAGGACAACTTTCTAATAGTGAGATTGTTGGATCAATGGGTTTGCTCATTTAAAAAGTTTTTAACTGTGGAAAAATACGTGTATCATAAAATATACCACCTTAACTGTTTTAAGTGTACAGTGCAGAGATATTAAGCATATTTATATTGTTGAATAACCAATGTCCAGAACCTTTCATCTTGCAAAACTGAAACTCTGTTCCCATTAAACAACAACTTCCTATTTCCCCCTCTTCTCAGCCTCTAGCAGTCACCTTTCTACTTACTGTTTCTATGAATTTAACTACTCTAGATACATCATATAAGTGGAATCCTACAATATTTGTCTTTTGTAACTGGCTTATTTTACTTAGCAAAACATCCTGCATGTTGTAGCACGTGACAGGATTTCCTTCCTTTTTAAGGCTGAATAATATTCCATTAGATGTACATACCACGTTCTGTTTATCCATTCATCTGTCAGTGGACACTTGGGTTACTTTCACCTCTTGACTCTTGTGAATACTGCTGCTATGAACATGGTGCACAAATATCTCTTTGAGATCCTACTTTCAATTCTTTTGAATCTATACCCAGAAGTGGAGTTGTCATATCATGAGTTTGTGCATTTTGGCATTTTGTTTTTATTGCCAGGATGCTCTCCATAGAGGTGGTAATAATTTATGTTCCCACCAACAATAAATAAATGTCCCTTCACTCTTACTAGCATTGCATGTTATCTAACTTTGGGATCTTTGTCACTCAGATAGGGGAAAAAATATATCTCATGTCTTTATATTTATCTTAAAATGAGTGGAGTAGAGCTTCCTTTTATATGTTTAAGGTTGTTTTTAAAATGTAGTGTATTAATAGAAAATGTGAGCTATAGGGAGGCCAACAGATCAGGAGACAATTGCCATTGAAATTATTTATTACTCACAGTTCCTAAGAGAAAGGGGCATGCATGCCACAGGGGTCAGCATAGGGAAGCACTGGGTCAGTCAGGAGACAGGGAGAGGGGAGAATTGGGGGCCAGCACCTTTATTGTGATTTCCTTGGGAAGGAATAGGGGAAGCAGGGGAAGCAGGCTCAGGATTGACTAGGTTAAGTAATTTCAGCCAGCTCTGGGGCATAGGAGATGTCCCTAGTTATTTGGTACCTGGCACTGGGGTGATCAGGTCAGGTGTATAGTGGCCTGAGTGTGAGATCCTTATGAAGGAGGTGGTTGAAGAGTGTGGACTCTGGATTGGTTGGTTTGTATTTGAAAAGCATGACCCCGGAGTAGAACTCAACTCAATGGTGGGGTGGGGGTGGGGGACCAATGAGGAAGGCAGGAAGCCAAGGCAAGGTGACTCAGGCATATTATCAGACTGTCTAGAACAAAGTGTATCCAGCATAAGCATGTAGGACAGACCTTAACGCACCAACTTTACAGAAGCTGAAAGCTTGTTTAATACAAAGACCTACTTGTACTTCCTTTTTGTGTGAATTCTAGTCACATCTTTTTTCCATTTTTTTATTGTGTAGTTTTTAACTTCAAAGACTCATAGAAACTCTTTATACATTTAGAAAATAGGCCTTTATACATTTAGAAAATAGGCCATGTATAATATGCATTGCACAAATCTTTCAGTTTGTTGGACTTCATTTAAGGGTTCTTTCCATGTGAAAATGTATCTTTTATGTGTTTTTCTTTTGCAGCTTCAGGATTTTGTGTCACACTTAAGAAGACCTTTGTTACTACTCTGAGATGATAAATTTGTTTCCTGTTTTCTCCTAGTACGTCGATAGTTTGAGTCATCATATTTTAACCTTTGGTCTATCGGCATGTCTGTTGGTGTAAGGGGAAATAGGAAGGAGTTGCCAGCAACAAGCTTAGTACATACTAGTAATGCCAATCTGTTACCTTCTGAGGCAAAATTTCTTTACATATTCCCAACCCATACATATCTGGCTGGAGGTCAACAGGTATACCTGGGTGGCATCAGAGATATGAAGTGAGGGGGTTCAAACTTCAAATGAAGAAGACAGGAATATTGCTGTCTGTAAAGATTATGTCTAAGAACAGACAGGCTCAAAATGTCTTAAACCTTAATAGTTTGAAAAGAAAATTCTCTGACTGGCTGGTGGTGGGGCAGTGGGGCAGTAAAATTGAGCCTTAGTTCTAGCTCTGCATGTACTAGCCATGCAGCCTTCTGCATGTCATTTAAGTTCTTGGAACCTAACTTCACTCTAATAGTACATTTCTCAGCTTAATGATCATTCAGAGGTACCTAACTCACTGCCTACCATAGTGGGTTTCACCCTCTTTTTAAACTACATGTATCACTTTTTCCAGTGGAAATCTTACACAGAAGCACAACACGTAAAACAGATTTGGATGTGGTGAGAGTAGAGGTAAAGGATGCAGAGGTAACAGTCCTCTGTTCTCTTGCTTCACATCTACTGTCCCCACCAGCACCACTGCCCCCAGGCCCTGAGCACCCAGGCTCTCTACAGATAGTTTTGTGACTGAGTGAAACTGAGCCCTCTCTCCCACCTCCAAATCCATCTCAGCATAGCCCAAACACATCTGCCCCCAGAAAGCCTTGACAAGCAGTGAGACTATATTGAGGTTTCCTTTAGGAATCAAAGAGGGAGTTCCACAGCACATCATAGAGCAAAACTCCCGAAAATTCCTCATCACAAAAGACGCCTCTCCCACGCCCCTTCAACCCCACTTTTAAAAACTTCTCCAGGAAGTTGTTTTGTTGCCCTCATGCTGGTTTCCCACCTCTATATTGCCATCCATCTTCTGCTTGATACCTTTGACGGTTTCGTTATTTCGTAAAACAGTCTTCAGAGTTCCTTCCAGTTTTCCTTCCCACCACCCAGCATCGTACCATCGCCTCTCAGGCCCAGGCACTGAGCAATCAGTCGGTGGCATGGGACACTGCAGATACTTAGATGTGAATTTTCCTTGCCCTGTCATAAGGATTAAATGTCGCCTCCTTGACTTTACAGTCCAATCCCTCTACTCTAATCTGACCCACCATTCCTTTCTTCTTTTGGTGTCTGTCCCCCATGCTCCAGCTGTTTTCCAACCTGCTGCAGCCTTTGCTCATGCCGTGCCCTGGGCAGGAGTACCCTCCTCCGCGTTTCTGTGCTTCAGCATTCCACCCTCTTCAAGCATTCCACTTCTTGACAGTGTGATCACTTCTGTTTCTGTAACCTTGCATGGTGCTTGTACATATCTCACTCCATTTATTATTTTCTTTCCTGTTTTTTAAGATAACTGATAGTAGCTGTAGAAACATTGAAGGCAGGAAGCCTCTGGTAGTCTTGATGCTCCTTGTGGATTCTAAGCTCCCTGTTGCACATGTAACCATGCCATTTTCAAAGGAATGATGTGCATAGTAATTCGTAAGGCCCTTCACCAAAATAATCACACTACTGAATGACTATTTTACAAGGCAAACTTCAAAAGGAGAAATTTCTTCTGAATTACTGAATGTATTTTCCACATCAAGTCCACCTAAACTTTCAGATATTTAAATGTTTAGTGTTAGAAATAACATACCACATTAGAATCTTCATGTGTCTATTCCAGTTTTTATTTTTGCTGGCTGAGCTCCCAAAGGAATATGCTATGGAGAAGCAATGATTTTAAAATATTTTTTAAAACAAAACAAAACCTTTTCTTTAAGTGAAATTGAGGTGAAGCCCCAAGATATAAAACAGAAGCAGAACTACTCTAGGTGAACAGTGTTTTGTGCATCATATATTGTCCTGGCTTTTTTTCATATTCATGAAATATGTCTGCAGAACTTAAGGGTCTCTGGGGACACAGTTTGAGAACCCCCCTCTAGCAGTTTAGCATGTTAAATACCATTACTGTATTCAACGTAAAAGTATCGGTCTTCCAGCCCAACTTCCATACCTATCTGTGATGTCAGAGCCTCTCTAGATTTCTAATCCTTGGTTTGATCAGATAAAGACAAAATTTTTGTAATAGAATAGAAATAAAGTCTTCACTAGCATCCTTCATTTGTAAATTATATTCACATTTTAAAATAATTATTTCATGTAACAAATTAAGAACTTTGGTGTTTACCGGAGAAATCTTTCAGCTTCCAAGGAACTTACAAAGTGCTCTGAACTTAAGCAGTATACTCTCATCAGTGATTCTGCCACGTAACCATGGAAGTGAAATAGTGTTTGGAGAGCATAGAAACTTGTTTGCCTTTTCTGTCAGAGTTGTTATAAATTCTGACTTAACTGCAGGAAGAAAATAATGTTTAACCACTAGGTTAAGTAGGGACATTAACATACTTGGAAAACATATTAAATTTTGAAATATCTCCTGTCAACAGAATATTATGTAATTGTTTTTGAAAAGATACAAAAAGAGATGTTTCATCCTAAGCTGAGATTTAATTGGAATCATTTCCCACTTTATAGATTTACATAGAAAGTCAGAGCAGGGGTGATACTGAGATTTGCTACATGTGGATGCTTCACCGTGGAATCATCACGGGTTATTTATCGCGGAAAATTAGCCCACTTCATGTGAAATACACCAAGAAAGCCAGGACAGCTGAAAATGGATAGTGGTCCACACATGATAAACAGTTTGTAGATAACAGAAGTTTATTGATTTTTTTTCAGGGAAAACTTCAGTGGTGTAAAACATGACCTCCTTATTGCGGCATTAATCAGAGCAAACAGAGATAACATTGCAGATGCTCCTAGGAAAGTTGGCACTCAGTAAATGACAGCTGCTTGTCATTATTAGTATGTAGCAGCATGAATCTCTAAACAAAAATTAAAACAGGTTACGGAGATTAACTGAAAAGAATTATGATACTAGCATTGCTGAATGGAAAATAAATGGAAGCGACTAGTTTTGTGGGCCCTTTTTTTTATAAACCCTCACCACTAAGCACAAATTATTTGCTTCTTGTGGGAGATGAGAAAAGCCAACTTACAGAGGTAGAAGCTCAACAAACATTCAGATCCAGATGCTGCACCTTTGTATGAGGCCTTTGTAATAGAGGGGCAGTCTATCTTAAACAGCATCACCCTTAATTACTCAGAGGAAATGTTGAGTGCTAGAGATTAAACTCAGATTTTGAGAGTTTAGAGAGTTTTTATTTGGAAAAGAAATCATATTCAAAATACTTTGATAAACATATAACACCATGTTATACACATGACAGGCAGGTGGTATTTATTGGATTAAAATAATAAATATAAATGTAATATTAGTTGTTTTAAGGGGCTGTCTACCATATGGTATACATTCAATAAATACTTTTTTAGTGAATTACAGATAAATTCACTCCAACATTTCTATTTCTGTAAGTCTTAGTCCCAAGACATTTCTGGCTTTGTGGCTTTAATTAGTATAGCTGCTGTTGAATCTAGGTTTGTGTTAATCAAGCAAGCCATTAGAATCAACCACATC
The DNA here is from genome assembly GCF_000412655.1 of Myotis brandtii. NCBI lineage: Eukaryota > Metazoa > Chordata > Mammalia > Chiroptera > Vespertilionidae > Myotis > Myotis brandtii. The sequence continues at coordinate 3,513,751 of NW_005356259.1, forward strand.
TGCTCACACCAGCCCACTGAATTAAGAATTCCTGGCAAATATATCTATATCAACTAATTCAATCACATCTGAAATTCTGTTTTTTCTTCTTTGGTCAAGCAACCTTAAAATCTGTCTCCACATGTGTTTCCCCAGTTTTCTGCTGATATAAAGTAGTATAAAGGCTTCTTCTCCAATATGACTATAATTGACAGTAGGGCACGCCCTGCTCAAAGGTCTAGAGATGCCAAAGGAGGATTAAGGTTGCTTCCTCATGAGAAAAAGTAAGAGTGTCTTTCAGCAAGAAGAGCCTTAGGGACCACTTCAAGGAGGAAGGGAGGCTCAGTCACTCTTGGGAATTTAGGGGACTGAGTTCTTCAAGTATAGCCAACTTCTCTCATTTCTATTCTCTCAACTCTTCCTAATTAATCAAAGAAACCTGGCAAAGATATGATTCAGCAGACGTTGCAACTTGGCAACACATAGAATGAAATTAGAGTTTGGATTCAACCAACTCTGCTTGTTATCTCAGGGGAGAAAGGGGAGATTTGGAATTGAAGATGGTTTCCAAAGGGGTCTTTAGTCTAATCTGTAATTTTTAAAAATTAAAGCATTCATAAGTCTTGTGAGATTAAAATTAATTTCAAGATTACAATCTATTATATAAAAAGCCTGTGGTCATCACACCATCACGCTGTAATGACCTATCAGCAGGAGGCTGCGTGGGGCTACGTGTGTGGCGAGGCGTGTGCGGGTGGGCGGGGACTTGACTCTGGAGGACTTGACCAGAGGCGCAGGTGGGTTTCTGGGTACTGCCTCCCATGGCGGCAGCAGCCGCAGGACTCTTTCTGGATCCTGCCAAGCCGCGGGACTCTGGGTCCTGGGTCTCACTCAATTTCATGCACTGGGCCCCTAGTATAGTATAAGAAGTGTGAAAATACTTTTTTTCTTTAGAAACTCAGGTAGGACAATCACTGTCCAGTCCAGTACAGCCCTGCCCTCTACATGACATGTACCCAGAGGCTGTACCTGTTACCAGACTGGGAGCCGGCCCTGCTCCAGCAGGATCTGGGACTTGTAGAGTGTCAGGCAACCTCCAGGTTCTTGACTAGCACAGGCAATTTTTAAGACATGAGATGAAATTGAGAGTAAGTTTATTAAATCTTGGGACAGTGAAGCGAAGGAAGGGCCCTGGAGACAGGATCAAGGCATAAGTAATGCTGAGAGAGCTGCCGCTGCCCATTGCTCCCCTGGGTGCAGGTCTCATCGGGACCCTTAGAGTGTAGGATAGAAGCAAAGTACTCACCTGAGGAAAGAGGGGGAGGGTGGGGGCCGGGCATGCTCAGTATGCTGGCGTCCTTTGTCCTTAGGGTTTTATGTATTTTCTATAGGCAGGAATTTTAAGGGAGGTCCCAGGGGAGGATCTCACAGAATATTCTTTAGCTCTTCAGGTGTGTCATTTAGAATGCTGATGTAGCAAAATGAGTATATAGTTGGTTCAGGGGTCATTCTCTGGTTAGTTTCACCTCTATCTTGGATTAGTCTGGCTCTCATTGGTTTTTTGTTATCTTTCTCCCTAACATGATTTAAACCATTTGCTTTTAGGCGTCTTTGGTTCGGAAGAATAGGGTCTTGTGATTTACTTATTAGCTGGCTGTTAATTGCTCAGCTATTCTGGCCATTTGTTCAACCATTTGTCTCCATTTTCTCCATCTGCTCTTAGTGTCTTTGGTGAGAGAGGGTTAGCTGGCTGTGAGTTGCCCAGCTACTCCAACCATTTGTTCAGCCACTTGTGTCAGTTTCCTCATTCCACTTGCCAGGGAATTTTATTAGATTCTTACTAGCCTTCCTCAGTTCCAAAACCCCTTCTAAATTTTGCCATTGTTACGTACCCAATCCTGTAGTTTATATTTGATCTCTCTTGCCATATTTCGCCCTGGCTTCAATCACTTCTCACCTGTATGTACCCTCTCCCAAATCCTCTGATTTGAAAGTCCCCACTCCTTCCCCAACTATAACTCTGGCTTCTTTAGACTATAGCCTTCCTCTACGCGAATGCAATCATGAACCACTTTGAGTAACAACATTCCTGTCTCAAATTTCCTTTACATCCTAGAGACAAACAGATTGATTTTAGGGTAGAACCTACATAACTGTTGAATAATGTAATGAATAAGAAAGGATACAGTTGAACCTCGGTTCTCGAACTTAATTTGTTCTGGAAGGCTGTTCGAGAAGGAATTTGTTCAAAAAGCAAATCATTTTTTCCCATTAGAAATCATGTAAATTGAATTATTCCATTCCAGACCCCCAAATGATTTTGTTTTAACCTTTCTTATATACAGTACATGTTTAATGTACTGTTTAATCTATAAATAAACACTTCTTTTATTAAATTTATCAAACCACCCCCTACTGGCCTTAAAGGAATCACTTTCAGTACTCTTTCCAGGTGTCTTTCAGGTCAGCATGCAGCATCTTCACTTGTTCATATATCACTGCTTTCCAAATGCTGTCACCAGCTAACTGCTTTTTGTTTATCCAAATCAACAACAGTTTTTCCACCTCTTTTATTGCCTGTGATCATTGTTGTTGTTTTTTTATGCCCTTAGCAACATTAGCATTCTTGATGGCCTCCATATTTTAAAATTTTGCTAATCATTGATTTTTGCCAGCAACAGTAGCATTCTCTCCTTTGTTTTGTTGCCTGAGAGAGGCTTTTTGTCATGCTAAGGTATCAGCATGAAAGGATTGTCAGTTCCAATCTCAAAGTTTGTCTAGACAACTGAGACATTTTTTGTGTGAACAACTTGGTTGAGAACTGAATTGTTTGAGATGGGAGACCTTGGAGAAGTGAGATTTGACTGTATTACAATGGTATAGGACAAAAGAGGAGAGTACCAAATACCTTCTAATGTCTTCAGAGAAGACTGTCCAGAAGAGATAACTATTTAGGATGATAATGATGATGATGCATATGTATGTTCTGAGTGATTTAATATGTTATTTCATTTAATCCTCTCAGTAACTCTAACAGGAAAATTCTCTTATTACCCCTATTTTATCATTGAAGAGACCAAAGAACAGTGAGATTGACTTTGCATATGATTACACAGCTTGCAAAAGGTGGAGCTAAATTTCAAACATAGGAAGTCCGGCTCCTGGGTCCCTGCTCTTAAATCATAGGTGAAAAGGTAAAACTCAGCCGAGGTTGAGAACGGCATTCTACCTAAACCAAGGCAATAGTATACACAGTCATGAAAATATGAGAGAACATGGTTTGCTCAAGAACAAGGCATTCAGTGTGGCAGGAGTGTGAGTAGAGGTGGAAAAGGGCACTAAAAAGGTAGGGAGAAACCAGTTCATGAAGGGGCTTATTTGTTGGATTTTATTGTGTAGGAAATGAGTTGTTGAAAGGTTTTAAGCAGGACAATAACATGATCAGAACTGCATTTTTGCACAATCCCTCTGGCAGGGATATGGAGGATAGATTGGAATAGATTGAAACTGGAGGCACAGGTTACTATTTAGAAGCATTTGCATTATCCTGAGGATATGATGAGGGCTGAACCAGAGCAGCAACATCAATGATGGAAAAAGTGGAGATGGAGTTGAATGCCTCAAAATGAAACTGAAACTTTTGTATTTCAGATGTGTCAACAGTATTCTAATAGAGGGAAATAAGATAATGGTGTTCCTGTATTTGCCTCTGTCTTCCTGTTAGTAAAACAGCACTCGTTAAAGTCTTGAGTCAAAGGTATTGTCCAGTTAGGTAAACATTATGCAACTTTTCAGACAAGAGTAAATACATAAATATTATTTCACGGACAATAATGTTTAATATTTTCACATTGAAGAAATAAACAGATATGAAGATTAACTCTTATATTTTACAGGGTTTTTGAAAGACATGAAACAAATTTATTTATACATAAAGAAAAATAAGAATTATAAATGAGCTTATTGTGATGACATTACCCATAAGGACCAGCAAATATTGTTACTAGAATATCTTCTATGCTTCGCATATTTAAGCTCTTTATCTATTAAACGGATATGTCATTAATTCCTTGGAGCATTACTGCTTATCAGAACAATTTGATTTTTTTTTTCCCTCAAAGATGAGTGAATCCATTACACTTGGAATTTCTAAGAACCTAGTTTTAGTCTCTATTTTCAAAGAATGATAAAGCTCAGAAATAAAGTCTTAAGATAACAAATATTGGCCATTAAAATGGAACCAAGACAAGACTCTAAAATAATATATTTGTTAATAGTAAATCCACGTTTATGAACATTAGTGAATATTAGTAAATAGTTATCTTTCTTTTTAAGTAAATAGTTAAGTCAAAAGACTCTTGTAGATATGTTAAAGATTATAAAAATCTAAAATTTATTTAGTAAGTGGCATGAAATGATTTTAAAAAGGAATTTCTATGTTACAGAATTTTTTATTAGAAAAGTACCATAAAGTATGATGAAAAATAATATTTTGACCCTTTGAAATAAGGTAGAAGGATAGCTTTTGAATATTTACATGCACTAATGAATTATATGCCAGATTTTCCTGAAATTATACCTAGTTCCCATTAAATCAGTGCTCACTCACTATATGAGCTATTTTTTCTTTAGAACTGTATTCTGTGAGGAATCCATTTTTGAGCACAGAAATTTAAATTTATTTAAATGTATACATATATTAATAATTGTATATGGTGAATCAAAATGCCCTTATCTGTAATAAATACATTGTATGATATTAAAATGTTCCTTTAAAAAAAGAGAGAAAGAGAAAGAGTAAATCAGTTACAACATTACATTTGGTATCCTATTGAGTAGATACGCAGCCTTTGAAATAGACAATTATCAATTTTGGTCTACAGTGATACATTTTGGTCATAACCTAATTCTATTTGTATTTCTCTTTAATAGCATTCATAATATCTTAATTTTCATCATGTTTTCCTAAAAACTTTGTATGTTATATATTATTAAAAGGATTTTTGCTTCTTTTTGATTAAAAGTTTCTGTAAAGGGTAATACTTGAAAAGTTAACTTGTTACCTAATCATTTTCAAATAATGAGTAAAGGTGCATCTTTGTGAATATATTTTAAAATCTTGGTTACTATAGTAGAAACAGACAAGAGCAACGAAAGCTTGAATTTATTTCTATGACTCACATACAATGAGTATTTCAAATTTTATTCTGGAGTATTTTTAAATACGCAGCAGAATACTACTGCTCTCTCTGAAATGATCCCTTTTTACAATGATGAAACTTAACACATTATTTTTTATAATCTTTAGAGTATGATATTTGCATTCCAGAATTAATGAATTATAAAAGATCCAGATACTTTTGATTGGTTAAAAAAATAAACATCTTTATTTGAATCCTTCTGATAGTAAAATAACCAATACACCAGTTAGGATTAAAATATATACTATTTGAACTACTGTTCTATATATATCAAAATTCATATGCTTTTTATAAATAGATTTATCTATTTATCCTATAAAACTTAGCTTTAAAGCTATTACTGCTATGGATATAAAACAGGCCTTCAGAGCATTATAGACTATAAATAAATGCTTCATTCTTCACCCACACCAACCTCTTCTAAAGAAAGCTTACCAGTAGTCTTGCACAGTAGTGAGCAATTTTAAAAAACTATTAGGCATAGAGAGTAAAGGAAGATAATATTTATGTTAGAGCAATTTTCACCATAAAACATCTAAAAAGTTAAAAACTGTGAATGAATTACCTTTAAACCATGGTCCTTATGGTTAAATTAATTTTCTGAATACCACATTTTTTAATATTTTAAATGACAAATATTTTACATTTCATGGAGTATCTGAACAGCATTAATTTGCCCGGGAACTAAAATGCTATAGGGTCTTTCTGACCAAAAGTAAATGCCATAAATTGAAGAAGTTTATCTCAGAATGAGGATTAGGGTATTTACATACAAATAAATACCCAAATAACTCTTTATATCCCAAAAATAACGATATACCCTCAGATGTGTTTGTCATAGCCAAAATACAAATTACTTGTGTAAAATCTAGCCTGCTGAGTAAACAATTATTTTTTAAATATAGCAAGTAATACAATTAATGTAAAACTTTTCAATTAATAGAAATTAAGATAATTATAAATCTAATGTGTAATTCTCAATATTCCCTGGTGCTTGCAAGTGTTCTTTAGCGTAACAGCAACAAAGGACTCCTTTAAATTGCATATATTTTTAGCTTTATTTCCGATGCTGTGTAGCATAAGAACTCAGTGTTCAGAGATAAATGTGTAACCATGGAAAAGGAATACAAAAAGGAATTAATTGCCCTATTAGGTAATGAATACTCAGAGGAATGAGCGTTAGTGATTTATGGCTTGAAGTGCTTGGGTCTGATCATCATTTTGGCCTTTTTGAAGGAGGACTTATAGCCACCAGGCTGTGCCTCACTCATACCAGGCCAGGTGCCCCAGAAAATCCCATTACGGACACCTCTGTATTTTTGGTGATAATATTTGCCATTTAAGTTTGCAGAAAGACATGCATCAAACCACCAGCCTGAACTGTAGAAGTGCCCACAGTTCCCAGAGGGGTATCGATCATTGTCTCTATCTGGGGTGGTAAAAAACTTCATGTCATGGTTGTAGTGTTTACTGAAACGTAAGGCATCTCCAGCTGTGCCATTATAGTTACCAACGTGTAAACGGTATTTGAGAAACTCATTGGCCACATAAAACTCATCATACAAGGCATAGAGTTTGACACCATTAAAGTCTTCAAGATCTATTCTTAGAATCATCTCCTTACTCTTGGTCAGGAGGTGGATTTTATCATTCCCCAGCCAAAATTCTTTTCTGAGGTTTCCAAAGCCTGCTTTGTAGTCTTGCCATGTTTTGTTGAAGTTGGTGCTTCCGTCGAGACGTGCCTGCAGCACTGTCCAGCCTCCCCCCATGGTCTCCATGTCACAGTAAACTTCGAAGCTACTATTTTTGGGATCCGGTGTAACTCTGTAGGTCTCACTGCTTCTTTTGCCTATAGTGTAGTATTCGGAGCAATCTTTATAGATTAGATGTTGAACTGAAGGGAGAAGAAAAGAAAGACATTGGATTTTGTTAAAAAAAAACAACAAACCCAAAACTGTGCATCTGAAGAATTCTTTGTATGTACAAAAGCAGTTTGACAGCTCCATCAATGGTGATAATGGAACCTTGCTCTGCTAAACTTACTTGAAACTGTTTAGCAAATGCTTGTTAAGGCCTCAGAAAAAGAACCTGATGTTACAAAGCAGACAACACACTCATGGTTGGTAATAATTTTGACATCGACAACAATCAACAAGAAGAAGAAATAAAAAAAAATAGTTTTAAGAATTTAGTCATTTTTAGCGAGGGCTACCCTCAATAGGCATTCTGCCAAAGGCTTGATAACATTTTTACACTTAATCTGCACATGATCCTTATGATGTAGATACTATTGCAAATCTGCTGGTGACAATATTTATATTCACAGAGGATCAGTGGCTTGCCCAAGTTCGCAGAAGCATTAAGTGGCAGCGTCAGGACTGAGTTCTAGCTGGCTGCATAGCTTGTTCTTGTAACCTCTGCATTAATTGGTCCTGAAAGTCAGATGATTCCAGCTCTCCTATTCCGCGCTTACAGAAGAACCATAGGCTTCTCTTTCCTTTCACCTAAAGGGGCTGATGGCCTCCGCTGTCAGAAAGTGTTTCAGGATATGTTCCAAATGACATGTTAAAATTCTAATGCACAGCACTGATCACACATTCACATTTATTTTACTTGCTTGACCACTAAATAAAGAAGCTCAAAAAAAAAGCTCAAGTTAAAAGGAAATTTTTTCAATAATATTCCAATATTCTTATTACCCAAAGAAAGTATTTAGCCAGGTTTCATATATTTGATTTCTAGAAAGAAATGACAGGTGATTATGTTCAGAATAAAAATAATAATTAGGTAGCATGGTTCTGTAGGAATCCAATACAGGTATTTACTCCCAGATAATTTTTATAAAAATCTATCCCAGGTAAGTTAAGTTTAATATAGGCTGTCCCCCCCAAAAAAGTATACACACTTTGAATAATTATAAATAAGTTAAGTTTAATATAGGCTGCCCCCCCCCAAAAAAAGTATACACACTTTGAATAATTATAATAATTTCAATGGGTTAAATCTAAACAGAAAGAAACATCAATGAGCTATCAGCTGTTAACGTGTGTATACATTTGGGGGGGGGGCACCCTGTATAAAGTACTCTGAGGCATAATAAATCTGTTCTTGTGTATTTAGGATTCAAAGTATTCTGATATTTTCCTAAAACTTTTAGTTAAAAAAAAATAGACGAGAATCTAATGTGTGCCCACGGATGTCATCTACCTCTCTGCCTTGCAATGTGTAGGGTAACTTCAGATAGGAGCTGCCTAGTGTATTAGCAACAGAGGTCCTGAAAACCCCCACCTAGCTTCACTGGCAGATTCCCTGGGGATGGAGCAGGCATGAGGTACTCGTTCCAAATGAACGTGATCCCTGCCCTAAAGCACCATATCCCTTCAACCTCACACTCGTGGTAAGTCCTAGAACTAATGCCCAGATGGCTTTCCAAAGTGTAACAAGACCATCAGCAGCTGTGGCCCCAGGAACTCAGATGCACAGCCAGGGTTTGGAGGAACCAGTGCCACAGCTGGTTCATGGGCAGAGCAGGCAGTTAGGTTTGTTATCTTTGACACACATTTATTAAAGTTAATTCAGGTCATCTGGATGGCGAGGATGGGTTCTATTGTTACACGTTTGAATTCTAGTAAAAGAGTTGGGGAAGAAACAGGAATGTGCTCCTTCCCTGAGTGGCGTTCCAAATCTCCCCTTACCATGTTTTTGTGTCACTAGGTCTCAAAGCAAAAAGTTTTACCCACACGTGAAACCATATGACTGCCTTTATTCCAGCTATTAAATCTCCCATTTTCACTAGGTATTTGGGGTTATCTACTGCAGATTACTTGCCAATATCTTTCAAAGATCTCCTATTGCTACATGAGAAAGGAGCGGTCAGCAGACCGTAGAAACTGACTTTCTATGAACAGAGTACAACCGCAAATACTGCCTTGTCTCTCTCTATGTTTTCAAGCACTTCAGTAAAGAGATAAGCTAAATGCACTAAAATGTTAAAAAAAATTCTACTTCTCTACAAAATTTATATGTAAATTTGACATCAGCAAAGTGCTTTGAAATTGAAAGTGCTTTCTAATGGCTACAGAACTAATCATGATTTTTGTAACTACCATTTCTATGATCACACATTTGCAAAGATATTAGCATTTTCCGCACTACCTGGCTGAATAAAAGGCTTAATTTATTTAACCGGTCATTTTATTTAACTTATTTGCTCGGGTGGTTAATGTTTATAAGTATTGTCTAGCTACCTAACATCCATGAACACATGATAAGAAAATGGTTATTATACATACCTGGGCGTGATTGTATCTGTTCTTGACTGGGACACTTTGAACACTTCCCATCCAAACTATTGACCACAAATGTCAGATTTGCCACTTTGCTGTCAACGTAATTTTCTACGTTGTTCATGTTTACAAGATTCAGCTTCTCCAGGCGACCCTGAAGCACGTCGATCTCCTGCTTCGCGTTCTTCAGGTCAGAGGACAGCTTGTTCACCTCGCTCTCCAACTCTGTAACTCTGTTGTCATCCGCCTCTCCCGGGTCTCCCGTGCCCGGTGACAACAGTCCGCTTCTGCCCGGGTCTCGGTTGTCATCCGCCTGCAGTTTGCTGTCTTGGCAACATTTCTTAAGGCTGCTAACGATTTCCTTGAGGTTCTGGACTTCTTTGAACACCTCCTCCATCCTGCCGAACTGCTTGGGGAGCTGAATCGTCAGCGGGGGCAGGTACACCTGGTAGGGGCATTCGCCTCCCTGCTCGCATTTCCCTCTGCTCTCTAGCCTCACCGGGCAGGCGTCCTTGGCCGTTTCGTCTTTAATTTCTTCTGTGTCATTGTTTGCCGCAACCAAACAACTGTAAGCAGCCAGGACAGCCGAGCTGAGGCAGCACCAGGTGGCCAGCTTCATCTCCGCGGCGGCGCGCACCCCAGCAGGGAAGTGTGGAAGCGTGCTGGGCTGGAGCTGTTTTAACAGCCGCAGCTGCCGGCCTGACTCAGGCTTTCTGTTGTCAGAAAAGGGCGGGAGCACTTGCATCACAAGTTTCAAGAAACGAGGAGTTGCCCTCAGCCAACTCAGTTTGCCAAAAACTGTTCCTTATTCCCAATCAGAAGTACGCTCATCGGGATTACTATGAGTTGGTTGGATGCACATATTGAACAAGTTTTACTTTCATCGTTTATTTGATAAAGCACAAGAAAAATCTTGTATTTGAAAATAATTATGCTCCAAGTAAATCATTTAAATGTACCTAACTCCACTAGAAAAAAAATATTTTGAAGATCCAATTAAGTCCTAGTTATTCACACTATCTGAAGAACAGAAATATTTACAGAAACAGAAATAGTCCCTTTTCCTTTTTAGTACATGGCATTGAGGGTCCTGCATTTTCTTCATGTTGGACATGCAGGTGAAATCTTAAAATTTTAAAAAATATAACAAAGTGCATCCTTCTGACTTGTGCCATGGACTGTTTGAAAAAGGGAAGAAAACTGGTAGAGAGGAGGGGGGAAAAAAGCTGCTTTTTATTACTTTGACCATAACATAGTGTAGCAGAAATGACTAAAACACAGTTAAAAGTACATCATTGTCTTTCAACAAAACCAGCAGCCTCCTCCTTTGCCCCTTACCATCTGTGAGGTTATGTTGTCATCTCCCAGAGCTGCCCAAGTGTAAGTCTTTGAACTGTGCCTGCCTCTGCTGGGATTCTTCTGACCCCAAGCATCTTTGCCTGCCCTTCCCACTGGCAGCCCCGCTCTGTGAATCCTGCCTCTATCGCGGGCCCCATTCACCTGCTCTCTGTGCCTCTTGGTGTAACACGTCAGCACTCAAGACTTTTCAGACTTCTGTTTCATATTTTTCAAACTTTTCTCCTCAAAGGCCAAGGGCAAGAAGGAGGAACAGATTCAATTGGAGAAACCACCTCCTTTTAATTTGTTTTGCATATTGGCATCTCACACAAGATTTCTTATTTAAAACAAAGCCTTTCATTGCTTTAAAAATAATTTCAAAATGACTGATGTGGATAAAAATCCAAATTCTTTATTATATTACTTAAGGTACTCTGTAATCTATCTCATATTTATTTCTTGAATTGACTTTCCTCTGTACCCTCTTCATTCCAGCCAAACTACCCTCTTCATGTTCTCTAATTGTGTCAGGCTCACTTTACATTCCACAGCTGTATTTACTCCTGAATACTTAGGAGGCCTGGATCCCACCCCTGGATCTACCTCTTATCGGATATATAGATTATTAACTTTACTCAGCCTTGGGTCTTGTAACTGTGAAGGAGGAATTTGGCTATTTTCCCCTCATACAGGAATGAGAGTTATAAAAACCTTTGAGTGGAGTGCTTCAGGGGAAAAAAAAGTGTGTATAAAAGTAACATTCTTTCCAAATAAATTTGTCAAACATGTTCTACACACCCTATGCCTCATTTTTCCTCCATCTTCTTCCAGTCTTTTAAAAAATTAAGTTGTTTTCTCTTCATTTTATTCAATATGTTCAAATCAGTTTTATACAATTCTTAAACTTTCTGATTAAAAATATCTACTTAGTCTCCTAATTTTATTTCTCTTCCCTTACCCACTTTCAAGCTGTGACACTCCCCTGTTGTGAGGGGAGACATAAATGAATGATTAGATAAATTTTAAAAGAAAGAGAATGATTATAATATAGATGATATAAAAAGCCTATATAATAAAAGGCTAATATGCAAATTGTCCCCTCAACCAGGAGTTCAACCAGGAGTTCGACCAGGGGTGGGGTCAGCTGGCCAACTGCCCTGCAGCCCCTCCCCCTGGCCAGCCTGGCCTGATTGACCCTGATCAGGGCAGGCCAGCCGGACCCCGCCTTGCATGAATTTGTGCATCAGGCTTCTAGTATTTTATAAAGTAGAAGCATAAAAACAAAGTAATATTTTAAAAGAAAGAATAAGATATTATGTAATAATATTGTATAAAGTAGAAATATATTGGAATAATGTTTAGTTTAAGGTACATTATTAAATGCCCTTGACTGACTAGGGTATATATGAATCCATATAGTTAGCCAGTCAAGTACTTATTAAGGATCTTCTGTGTACTTGGACCTATGCTAGAACATATAGAAGATGTAAGCCATGGGCTCTTCCATTTGTTCATTCATTTGTTTATCCATCCATCCAGACATCATAGTAACTGAGCACCATCTACATGCAAGACTACACAGGCACTTAGCCTACTAGAGAACAAATCATACAAAAATCCCTTTCCCTTCTTAGGAAGGTGTATTAAGGATCTTGTAGTTTCTTGTGGGACAATCAAGGAAATCAGAAACACTTTTAAACATTTCTAAATCTAACAAAAGAGCAGCTTTCTGGCTCTTGTAATGGGCTTTGTTTCATGTGCTTGAATCCAGGATTTGCTTTCCTAGCACTACTGCTAATTCTTGGACCCTGCACACCCCCACTTAACCAAGAGCAAATGGCACAGTCTCACCTGAAAAGGTTGAATATGCTGTGGAACTGGCTCCTGTTCCCCTCAGGACCTATAAATAATTCCCAAGTAAAGGCAGAGAACTGCTTTATTAATCAGTTTTTGTTGACACTCTGGGCTCTCAATTTATAAAATCACTTACTCCAGGCAGACACTAAGTGACTACCAAATGAAAGGCTCAGTCTGCCTAGTGATTTATAACCCGTGGGGCCAGGCAGTGCTGTGCTATAATTAGTGCAAGAAGCTTTCACAAAAACAGTCTCACTATATCCTCCCCTCTCTACAAGTACTTGCAGATGAGAAAAACAAAACAAAACAAAAACCTCAAAGCAATCAATGACTTGCCCCTGATCTTACGGTATTTAAGATACAGAGTTGGAGCTTGAACCTGGGTCTGATTCCAAAGTTCATGTCTTTTCTCCTATGCCACATAGCCAGGCATATTGGTAACATGTTATGGAGAGCCTGGTGCTTAATCACCGCTTGGATCAGTGGGGAACCACTGAAGGTTTCTGAGCAAAAGAATAATATAATCAGTTAGGCACTTCAGAGAAATTAATTCATCAGTGAAATACTAGATGCATTGGAAAAGGGAAAGATTAGGCAAAGAGAGCAGTCTAGAGGCCATTGAAATACTCCAAGCCATTGTTTCCTAACGTGTGTTTCTTGAACATGAGTGACCACATGCTGATGAATGTTACATGAAAACGGAGTTCCAGGACAAGCAGCTCTGAAAAATATCAGTCTTATGCTAATGTGTATATGGATGGCCAAGAGGAAGTGATGTCTGCTGCATTTTTTAAACATTAATTAACAATAGAAACCTTTTATTTTCTAGGACAATTTTTTAAGAAATGAATCTTCTGCTAGAAGCCAGCAGGAAATAGTGAGAAGTGGAAGTGTGGTGGCAGGTGAACCAATGTAGTGGCAGGAGGAATGGTAAAGGGGTTGTAGACATTATTATAAAGACTGATAGAAGCCATAGGATCTGATAAGTGATGAGGAATGGAAGAAGAGGAGCAAGAGTTGAGGGAGAACTGTGAAATATGACTCTGGTTGAAGTAATGTCATGGCAATGAGAGTAGAGAGGGAGCAGTGGGTTGGGGAGTATAGAATTCTTACCCTCTGGCCTTGACCTTTGCCTCCTTCCTCTTGCAGAAAACTTTCTGCATTTTCTTATGTGCAATCTCCCCTGACTCCTGATATCATCCACTGATCTGCCCCCAACACAGAACTGACACATTATGCCCATTTACAGATTTGTTTTCAGACCTAAATAAGTCATTTAACACCAATAGATGGTGGAATTTCAAAGTAACAAGATTTGTTTCTATAAGCCTGATGATAAAATTACTTTCATCCGTCTATATTCACATTCACAGCATATTCAGACTTCTTTAATTTTTTTCTTATACAAAGTATATTCAAAGGAGGATCTGTATTTACTGTTTTTGGATGAGATTCCAAAAGTAAAGTTTAATTGTTTACTTTAATATTCCTTAGACATCTTAGTTGTTGTTCATTATAAATTTCATGAAAATAATCTTAAACAAAATGCTGAACTTTAAACAAAAATACAACACATAGATTAAAAATTGCTTAATTTTGCTTAAAACTGGAATAGTTGTCAGTTTCTTTGACCTGTCTTACCAGTACCTCACCAAGCCCAACCAAGCCATTTCCAGTGGCTTTTTTATACAAATGGCCTCTCTTGGCTTATGCTTCAGACTTTCCTAAAATCTCTCAAACAAGCAGCATCTGACCTCTGTGTACCTTGTACCACTTGTTAAGTGGCTTCAGGCCTGGCACTAGCAGCAGCCAGCATTGGTTCACAGCTTGGCCTCACTGTGGGAACCTCCAAGCCCAACACGAGTAGCAGCCTTTTGCAGATCAGTTCATGCCAGGTGGCCCAGGCAGGACACAGGCAGTGTCTGACCTTGCACCTCCCTGGACAGCTTCAGACCGCCAGACCACGCCCAATTACTACCCAAACACCTTCACCAGTGACATTCTCAAGGAGCGGACTCAGTGGGAACCAAAGCCCCACTGAAGCAAGTCCTGTTCCACAGGGTCAGTCCCTGCACAGCAGCTCCTCTGCTATAGTCTCAGTTGGTCCTTGCAGCCAATTGGTATCTGGGGGCCAATCCCTCCCAGTAACATGCCAACAAAGTCAAGGCTAAAAAGGACAGTTCACACAGTCCACACAGGGACCACACCTAGGGCACTCCGCTTGGGGGACTGGGGAAGTTGTGCCACTAGGCCCTACAGGACACCTACTTATAAGGAAACAAACACAGTGAAGCAGCCAAAATGATGTCCCAAATGAAAGAACACAAGAAATCTCAGAAAAAAACAAACAAACAAAAACTAAATGAAATGGAGGCAAGCAAACTACCAAATACAAAGTTCAAAACAATGGTTATACGGAAGCTCAAGGAATTTAGTCAGAACTTCAACAGCATAAAAAAAGGATATGGAAACTGTAAAAAGAACCAGTCAGAACTAAGGAATACACTAATTAAAATGAATAATACAGCCCTGACTGGTTTGGCTCAGTGGATAGAGGGTCAGCCTGCGGACTGAAAGGTCTCAGGTTCAATTCCGGTCAAGGGCATGTACCTTGGTTGCGGGCACATCCCCAGTAGAAGGTGTGCAGGAGGCAGCTGATCAATGTTCCTCTCTCATCGATGTTTCTAACTCTCTATCTCTCTCCCTTCCTCTCTGTAAAAAATCAATAAAATATATTTTAAAAAATAAAATGAATAATACATTACAGGAAGTCAACAGTTGAGAAGAAGAAGCAGATAATCAAATCAGCAATTTAAAAGATAAGGAAGCAGAAAACACCCAATTAGAACAGGAATAAGAAAAAAAGAATTTTAAAAAAGGAGGATAGTGTAAGGAGCTTCTGGGACAACCTCAAGAGTACCAGCATTTGTATCATGGGGATGCCAAAAAGGAGAAGAAAGAGGAAGAAATTAAAAACCTATTTGAAGAAATAATGACAGAAAACATCCCTAACTTGGTAAAGGAAATAGACTTACAGGTCCAGGAAGTTCAGAGAGTCCCAAACAAGATGACCCCAAAGACACATCATAATTAAAATGCCAAGGGTTAAAGACAAAGAGAGAATCTTAAGAGAATCAAGGAAAAAGCGTTAGTTACCTACAAGAGAGCTTCCATAAGACTGTCGGTAGAGTTCTCAAAAGTAACTTTGGAGGCTAGAAGGGATTGGAATGAAATATTCAAAGAGATGAAAAGCAAGGACCTACAATCAAGATTACTTTACCCAGCAAAGCTATTATTTAGAATTGAAGGACATATAAAGAGCTTCTCAGACAAGAAAAAAATTAAAGGCGTTCATCACCACCAAATCAGTATTATAAGAAACATTAAAGAATCTTCTTTAATAATAAGAAAAAAATATTAAAAAGTGGCAGTAAGTACATATCTATCAACAATTACTTTAAATGCAAATGTATTAGATGCTCCAATACAGAGTGACTGAATGGATTTAAAATAAAATAAAGACCCTTATATATGCTGTTTACAAGAGACTCACTTCTGATGGAAAGACACAGACAGTAAAGGGAAGGAAAACGATATTTCATGAAAATGGAAACAAAGCTGAGATAGCAATGCTTATAACTGACAAAATAGACTTTAAAACAAAGGCTATAACAAGAGACAAAGAAGGACCCAAAAATTCCACTTCTGGGTATTTATTCAAAGAAACCCAAAACACTAAATTGAAAAGAAATAGGCATCCTTATGTTCATTGCAGCATTATTTACAATAGCTATGGTATGGAAGTAACCTAAGTGCCCATCAATAGATAAATGGATAAAGAAGTGATGCATATATGCAATAGAGCAGTGATGGTGAACCTTTTGAGCTCGGCGTCAGCATTTTGAAAAACCCTAACTTAACTCTGGTGCCGTGTCACATATAGAAATTTTTTGATATTTGCAACCATAGTAAAACACAGACTTATAGTTTTGATATTTATTTTATATATTTAAATGCCATTTAACAAAGAAAAATCAACCAAAAAAAATGAGTTTGCGTGTCACCTCTGACACGCGTGTCATAGGTTCGCCATCACTGCAATAGAGTATGATTCAGCCATAAAAAGAATGAAATCTTGCCATCTGCAACAACATGAATGGACCTAGAAGGATTATGCTAAGTGAAATAAGTGAGACAGAGAAAGACAAATGCCAGATGATTTCACTTATATGTGGAATCTAAAAACAAATAAAAAACAAGCAGTACAGAAACAGACTCATAAAGGGTGTCCCAAAATTCACGCAAGATTTGAATTTTACGCCATTTGTGCCGTAAAGTGCTCGCTATCGAGACATGATAATCCAGTTTTTTGTGCCTAAATTGCAAGATATGGATGTGGACAACATGTGGTTTCAACAAGACGGTGCCACATGCCATACAGCCAGAGAAACAATTCAATTACTGCATGAGTCATTTCCTGGTCCTGTAATTTCCCGTTTTGGTGATCAGAATTGGCCGCCCAGATCATGCGATTTATCGCCTTGGACTTTTTTCTTTGGGGTTTTTTGAAGTCTAAGGTTTATGCCAACGAGCCCACAACCACCCACTCCTTAAAGGAGGAAATTGAGCACTGTATCAACGAAATTCAGCCACATTTATGCAAAACGGTCATGGAAAATTTCAACAAAAGAGTCCATATGTGCCAGCAAAGCTGTGGAGGCCATTTACCCGATATGCTATTCCATACATAACCCTATACTATATACTTTATGAATCAATAAAAAATTTACAATTTTTAATTATAAACCTGTGTTTTCTATCAAAATTACTTCTTGCATGAATTTTGGGACACCCTTTTTTT
>NW_005356259.1:3531327-3587558 GCF_000412655.1 Myotis brandtii
GGGACCCTTCAGTCTGCAGGCCGACGCTCCATCCACTGAGCCAAACCGGTTTCGGCTGGGACACCCTTTAAATTCCCCAGATCCATATGCTTTTAAGTTGCTAAAAAGCAACTTCTTCTTCTTCCTTACCCTCACTGCTTCACACTGCAGAAGCTAAGATATAAAAAGGAGGGGGAAACGGGGATAACAGCAACTGTTAAATAAAGTTTTCATATACAAGGTGGAGCAAAGTAGGTTTATGGTTGTGATATGCAAAACAGTTTATTATTGTATTATTTATTAATTACTGTATTGTTTTCCATACAAACAACTGTAAACTTTTGCCCACCCTGTATTTACCTTTAGAATGTATTCTAAAATTTTCAGTGTTACAGCTATATCTTTATTCTGTGCATTCTGCAGAATCTGCAGTTTATTGAATTGATAAACCCTACACTCATTAAATAAATTTTAGACCGAGGGAAGTTACACATGTCATTTTTATGAGATAAGATTTATTTTAAAGAGTTCCTTTCATTCTAAACACTTCCTTTTTTTGCTTTGTAAGTGGGAGATTTTGGAGTGATGGTAGTTAGAAAGGTGGGTTAAGAGGCTAAGAAATAAAACTAATAAAGGAGAGAAACAGGAAGCTTTCATCTCTGCCTAGGCAGCATATATCCAACACAGCAGTGGTGGTTTATAGACGACTTCTGTGGTCTAAGTTGGAAAAAACACACAAAAACCCTCTAAAAGTTGCCATTTCAGAGTTAGCAAAAGGAGAGGCTAATGCCATGGCAAACTGGGAGGGAAGGAGGGGTTCAGAAAAGGCCTTGGTGTGCATACTGAACCCCTTCTAAGGCCAAAGACATTGCCTCTGCCCACGGCTGGATCTGGCTTGAAACATGTTGCTCTGCAACTTAACCCTCCACTAAGTGAGGGATATGTCTGTTTTTTCACCCTTGCGATTCCCAGGGGTAGGTACAGAGCATGGTTCAATAAATGCAAAGTAAGTATTCACTGAATGAATGAATACCTAAAACGAGGTAGATCTTTATAATCTTCCCTTGGAATTAATTATTTAATTAAAGGACAGTCTATATACTTACGTTTACATTTTAATGATTTGCTTTGCTATTATATGGCTTCTAATTAATAATATTTAGAGTCATAAACACCCGAAAAGGATCTTAAAGACCTCTAATCTGACCTTCTCATATAATAGATGAGAAAACTAAGGCCTAGTTAAATGGCAAGATAGTGGAAGATTCCTCACTGAAAACATGGGTTCCATGACTACCATCTTAAGGCTCTTTTTGAGATGATGACAGTAATGAATGGAAATTTATTTTAAATTTATGTTTATATGTAACTATGCAGCTTGTGTGTCTATTTTGTCATCTTTTTCTGCAACAGCAATTGTTGAAGCTAAACTTTGTGTCACTTGTAATTAAAAACACCTGCCATGCCATTTGTACCTATAAACATGATCAAAAATAATTTTGTGTTAAATACATAAGCCCAGGAAAGCTGTGATAAATAATCATAAATACTTTAAAATAAGGACCAAGCAACTTAACATCTGTTGATAATGATCATGAAGTGGTTTCTTCTGCTCTGAAGTTTTCACTGAAAAGAACAGGAAATTACTCAAATCATAGATATTATCAAACTAAAACAGGAAAATAAATAAACAAAATAATATTATTCTTTAGAAGGCTATACTTAAATCATGTAGAAAGATTTCCTTAAAAGAACCTGGATGATGACCTATCAGTGTATTTCAATGTTTGCTATTAACACTAACATTTACCCCTTTCATAAATTTTCTTTAGTTACCAACACAATGGAAATCACCTTTAAATTAACATTTATTGAGGGTTCACATGCTGACATATATATTTCATAAGATAAACTCAAGTCTTTTAAAAACGTGTTTCAAAGAGAGCAAGGACAGGCATTTAAAAGACATGCATTCAGCATAAAATTATTCAATTAGCATGGAGTTAGTTGAATATTTTTTACTTTTCCATAAAAATTTAAGATGCACACTATTCTTATGAAGTGAAATATTAAAATAAATTATTAAGCTATATAATGTAT
Organism: Myotis brandtii; assembly: GCF_000412655.1. Lineage (NCBI taxonomy): Eukaryota > Metazoa > Chordata > Mammalia > Chiroptera > Vespertilionidae > Myotis > Myotis brandtii. Next base: position 3,533,407 of record NW_005356259.1, read on the forward strand.
ATGTATATAATTACAGCACATACATATTATATAACATAAAATGTATATAAATGTAACATGTTATATAGAATATAAATTCATATTTATATATTAAAGAATTCAAAGCTATGGATTTTGTAATAATATAGAGTTGATCCTCATTATTTATGACTTCTGTATTTATCAATTCATCTACTCATTAAAATTTGTTTGTAATCCCAAGATAATACTTGTGGGCTTTTGAGATAATTTGTAGACATGTGTAGGGTGGTTGAAAATTTGGTAGCCCAATGCATATTTCCAGCTAAGCTCAAAAAAGGCAACACTCTGCTGTCTTATTTTAGCTCTCATACTGTAAAGCAGTGTCCTTGTTGTGGTCTAAGTATTACATTTTTTCATTTTTGTGCTTTTTGTTGGTGATTTTACTGTTTAAAATGGCTCCTGAGCTTAGCAATAAAGTGCTGCCTAATGTTGATAAGTACAAGAAGGTTGTAATGTGCCTTATGGAGAAAACACATATTAGATAAGCTTCCTTTTCCTTCAGGCATGAGTTATAGTTCTGTTGGTTATGAGTTCCATGTTAATAAATCAAAAATAGCCCTGGCAGATGTTGTTCAATATTTAGAGCATTGGCCTGTGTAATGAAGGGTCATGGGTTTGATTCCTGGTCAAGGGTATGTACCTGGGTTGCAGGTTCACTCCCCAGCCTCAGTCTGGGTGCCTGCAGGAGGCAACCAATCGATGTGTCTCTCTTACATTGATGTTTCTATCTCTCTCGCTCTCTCCTTTCCCCCACCCTCTTTCCCTCCTTTCCATTCTCTCTCAATGGAAAAAATACCCTTGGGTGAGGATTAACAAAAGCCAAACCAAAACAAAAAATCAACAATATATTATTTTTACCCTTTTTTATTTTTAAATAACAGTTGACATATCCTATATAATAAAAGGATAGTACGCAAATTGACCCTAACAGCGGAACGGCCAGGAACGACTGGTCACTATGATGTGCACTGACCACCAGGGGGCAGATACTCAATGCAGGAGCTGCCCCCTAGTGGTCAGTGTGCTTCCACAGGGGGAGCGCTGCTCAGCCAGAATCCAGCTCATGGCTGGCCAGTGCAGTGGCGGTGGCGGGGAGTGGGCCTAAGCTGTCAGTTGGATATCCCCCAAGGGTTTGCAGGCGCCAGAAGGATATCTGACTGTCAGCTTAGGCCTGATCCCCCAGGAGGTGGGCCTAACCTGGCAGGAGGACATCCCCCAAGGGCTCCTGGACTGCAAGAGGGTGCAGGCCAGGCTGAGGGACCCCCTGAGTGCATGAATTTTTGTGCACTGGGCCTCTAGTAATAATATATTAGTTTCAGGTGTATAACCATGTGATTAGACATTTATATAACTTACAAAGTGATCACTCCAATAAATCTGGTATCCATTTGATACCATATGTATTTATTACAGTACTATTGACTATATTCCCCATGCTCTGCTTTATATCTCCCTGACTATTCTGTAACTACTAATTTGTACTTCTGAATGCCATCACCTTTTTCGCCTATCCCCCTAACTCCTCTCCCATTTGGCAATTGTCAAAATGTTCTCTGTATCTATATGAAAACTTTTTTAACAGTTGCTGTTATCCCCGTTTCCCCTCCTTTTTATATCTTCGCTTCTGTAGTGTGAAGCAGTGAGGGTAAGGAGGAAGAAGTTGCTTTTTAGCAACTTAAAAGCATATGGATCTGGGGAATTTACTTTCTCTTTTCTACGGCACGAGAGGAGGAGTCTGGCCTGACTTGGAGAATCTAGGCCACGTTTAAGTTGCTCTTCCTCGCCTCTCCACAAATAGCCAACATCTGCTGCTTATTATGTGGCCCATCTTCTCTAACCTTTCTAATTCCCACCCAAACACAGAAGACAGGAATATAGTGTAGAGGAATGAAAGGGAGCCCAGAGAGATGAAAGTGGTGGGGTAAAGATGACAAAGAAACAGAGAAAAGAGACTTGGGGGAAGAGGAGGGAGAGAAATTGAATCATGGTAGGAGCTGCACCACCAGCCTCTATTTAACGAAGACATTAAGTCCATACATAAAGCTAATTTTATAGGATTTTTGTGTCCCAGAGTGGACATGGAAAGAATAAAGTTAGAGTACATTATTAGGGCATCAAAGCTAAACGCCTTCTCCATCATTTTGACAATGGCCAGTCATGCTTCAGATTACATTCTTATATTGCCCATCAATAAAGTGAAATACCTTTTTAGGACATACAAGTTCCTAACAGCTTAACTTTCTAAACAGTGTGAGTTTTTAGCCAACATGCCCAATTTCCAAATGTTTGAAGGAGTTTTGCTGTGTAACCATTTGCTTTCTTAACAATTTGTTGTAATTTTTTTTAGTTTCTCGTATTTTAAAACACCAGTACTACAACACATAGCAAAATAACATTGTCAGTTGGAAGTTGACTATACTAGATATATGTCCGAGTAATTAATATAACATATTTGGAACAAAGAGAATTAGAGTTTACTAAAACAATTTTAATGCTAAATAGCGATTTCAAGCTTATCCTTCATGGTGCCATAAAACCTCAGGAAATGACGTTCCATGTTATCGAGACCAGTCCCTTCATTTTACAGCTGAGTAAACAGATCTGAGGGAAGCCTAGAAGACCTGTCCAAGCCTGACTAAGTTTGCTCAGATTCCAAGTTCCAGCCCATCGATTCTAGACTGACCTCTATGGTACCCTTAATTTGTCGCTGACTATAGAAAACATGCCACAAAAGTACAGTTTACCCATATTAAAACTTTTCTAGTACAATGTGCCTGGGATTTTAGAAATCAATACAGTTTCTTCAGGTCTTTCAAAATAATTGGGAGTTCCCTCATACTATTCACATACCTCGCTGTACATGAAAATGATTCAGACAATTTCTCCAATATATGCTAATATGTCTCTATAAATTTTTTTATTTGCCTTTTGATATTTATGTTTATATGAGCTGTCTGGCTTAGAGTATAAATTCTTAGAAGAAGAAGAATTAAAAAAACATCCTGTGCCCCACTCTGCCCAGAGCTGCATTCTAGAAAGCCTATGACTTTTCTCTGAAATATTTTCTCTGAAAAAATTATTATCTAATACAAATAAAATTCTTGCTCATTGTAAAAAAAATAGAAATGCATATATCTGTAATCCTAGTACTTTTTTATTGTTGTTAAATATCAATAAGGTGACCATTTTAACCATTTTTAAGTAAACAGTTCAGTGGCATTAAGTACATTCACATTGCTATGCAACCATCAATGCTATTTATCTTCAGTACTCTTTTATCAGCCTGTACTGAAAGTCTGCAGCCATTAAACATGAGCCTCCCATGTCCCATCTCCTGGTAACCACTGCTCTACTTTTTGTCTCTATGGATTTGATTATTCTAGGTACCTCGGATGAGTGAAATCATACAATATTCATCCTTTACTTTCATAGAGGCTTAATCCGAGTCACATTGAAATACGTGTGTATATGGTGGAGTGGGAGGCGTTAGGCAAGACCACTTTCTAAATGGTGCCATACAGTTTCATTCGGAAGCACATAATGCTGGTTTTCTCCCTTTTGTTGAGGTCACCAGCCATTGATGATCCTTGTCTGGATCCATTCACTGGGGATTGCAAAATGATAATTTTGTAATATTATCATTTCTTCTTCATTTATTAATTAGAATTCTCCTAAAAAGAGAAACTTCTTTTTACTAATTATTTGGCTACCCTGAGGTAGAATTCGTGCAGGAGAGTCATGATAAATACTTGATTTATTCCCTTGATATACCAGTTTTCAAAATGCTTAATGGATACTATCCTCCAAAGGTGAGAGCTTTCTTTCTTTTTATTATGAACTCATACATCTTAACAAAAGGAAGATAAACAATCCAATTAAAAAATGGGCAAAGGACTTAAATAGACACTTTGTGAAAGTGGACATACAGAAGGCCAAGAGACATATGAAAACATGCTCAAAGTCAGCAGGGAGGGGTGGTTTGAAGGACACTTTGCTGTTAAATGCTTGGTGGACCCTGTTTGCCCATGCACATCAGAGCCTGCCTGGTGGGCAACCTGGGGGAGGGCGAGAAGGGGTATGGACCTCTTCCAGGGCAGGCTAGCTGGGCGGGCTTCAGGCACTGCATGTGCTCTTGGTCTGTGTGGGAACAGGTGCCCCCTCGTGAGGAAGGAGCAGCCTTAGGGGTTCTCTTGTGCTGCCTCAGGCACCATGTGGCCTGTAGAGCAATGGAGGCTCCACAGGGAGCCTGATGGGAAAGTGAGTGTCTGAGGTGAGAGGCACCTGGAGGGGTGCCCTGCCATGGAAGGTGCCAGCAGGCCTGTCTGACACAGGGAGGGCGTCATTTTTGACACAATTGTTTTCAATAGTCATGGTGAAATGAAAGGAGTAGCAATGATGTTCAGTTAAGAAACATAGATACTTTAAACTTTCTTTTGTTGAGGTAGGTACATATAATCATCCTAAAGAAAAAACACAAATCACTCAAAGAAAAGTAATGGATTAATACTTTTATATTACATCAGTGTATTTTTTCTCTTATTTTTTTTTAATTAGAATATGCTATAACAATAAAAGGGAAACACTAATGTTAATTATGGTATGATACAACCTAAGTAATTTTTCTGAAAAAGTACAATGTCATTGAAAAGTGTTTATTTCAAAAGAATTCATAGTTCCCATTGAATTTGTGAAGGCCAAAGAAATTGAAGGAAATGGTCAGTAAAGAAAGATATTGTAGTCTTATATCCACACATTTTGTAGATTTTTCTATACCAGGATATTAGATAGACTGTTTTACCCATAGAAGCATATTTCAGGGTGGGGGTGGCCGGGGGGAGGTCAATGGGGAAAAAGGAGACATATGTAATACTATATGTAAAACTTTAAACAATAAAGAAATTTTAAAAACAGAAATATTGGGAATAAATATTGGGGGGAAATGAGAAATAGAATAGGATCATAGTCAAATTTCTACAAAGCCTCTCCCCAGCTTTGTGACACTGCTCAATTACTCAACAGTTTTTTGTTTTGTTTTAAATTTTGTATTGTAATGCTTATTTCATAGGGTTATTTTGAGAACTAAATAACAACATCCAAAAGTACTTAACATAATAAATATCAATCACTCAATAAATAAATAAATGTTAATCGTTACTTTCAATAAGATATAAGAGAAGAATTATTAATTTGTACTTTTCATGTATCTGTTTGATAAATGTGTATTGAACAACTTTATTTCATGAATTATTTAGTAAATATTTATTGAATGACTTATTTGCTCAACACTCTCATGTACTCTTCCTTTCACTTACTCAACAAGTACTTATGAGTGGCACATGAGCTAGACTTTGGCAATGTGATAATGGGAAAGATGGACATGGTCCCCACTTTAATAAAACTTCCAGTCTTCCATCTAACCAGAAGTCATAAATTATGCTATTTTTGAATAAGTTATTTTTATATCGACAACGCCCCTCTTAGAATCTCTAGTGTGCTAGTGATTGATTTGCCTGGAAATGATTTACTTATTGGACTATATTACTGGATGCTCACTTCCTGTTTAGCTCAAACCACTACTAAAATGATAACTGCTGGGGTAAGTTATTCAGAATTTATCTGCACTTCCCTTACAAATTACAAATTTGCTTTTTTTGTCAGAGCTCATAAAGTACAGAGCCAAAGGGAACATTAGTTCCCAGGAAAGAAAAAGTTCTTTATGTTAACGAAATGTTTCCTGTTTTCAAGCCCCAACAAAATTTAGCTGACTGACACATTTTTTTCAGTGTCTTCATAGTCTTTTCAGGTTACATTTTGTTTCATGGTGGGTTTTTTTAATTGAAAATACATTTGAATATCCAAGTAACAAAATATTTCAATTTAAATAACTTTTAAATATTTCAGTTAGTCAAAAAAGTATCAGACTCTTGATCTTTTCATAAAATTATTTGGTCTTTTCATAAAATTATCAGAAGCTAAAGTGTAAAAACAGTAAGAAAATCTCAGAAACTTTAAAACATTAAGGGTGCAGTCATACACCCTTATGCTAAGGAAGGTACAGAAATAGGCAAGGGACAGATACAACACTGAAGAATATGACATTCCAAAACGTCTGTGCAAGAATTTTCTAAGTGGAGCCATTCTCTCAATCAATTGAATATTTTCTACCTTTAAATATACACGTTATATATCATGGTCCCAATCTCAAATGCCTACAAGGTCCATAAAAGTAACATAAATGAGGGAAACAGCCTAGGTGTTATGTTAGTACATGGCATTTACACTGAATGGGTGGGGAGGACGATGCTCCTTTGAAAAGGGGCAGCCTTTTAAAGTACCTCTAAAGTCAGTCTCGGCTAAATGCCAATTAATTGCTATAAAGTTAGAATGTGAATCCAGTGTTATCAAATCTAATTATTTTTTTCAAGAGAGGCTGACAAGTCAGATTTTTTTTATGGCAAATACACCAATTTTTAATTGTGCATACTAAAAATATCTGCAGAATGGCTGCTAGTTTATAGTCTCTGGCATGAAATACACCCTTATAGCATGGATTAAAGTCTATCTTACATATTTTAAGAGCTGTAGGTAGTATCTTTCCTCCTTTTTATGATATAGAAATCTGTAGAAATAGTTACATATCCGTAAACTGTTACAACCTATTATGAATAACTGGAAATGTGGCGTTTCCATGAAATTAGGCTATTTATTTATGTTTGCCAGAAAGCACATTAAAATATTTTGTAATAGTTAACTTAGTGAACTAGAAACAGCTGTGTTTGGTGAAATGTTTGTTAGAATCTATTTTTAAGCCTTTTAAAATTTTTATTTTACTTTGCTTGAGTATCAAAGTTGGTATCAAGTGAAAAAAAAGTTAAAATTATACTTAGTCGATATTATATAGTTTTCTCCGCTTTCTCAAAAACTAAGACAAGCTAAAGAACTACGTCTCTAAATATCATAAAAACCAGATTTCTTGGGAAATTGTTAATTTCTGAATATCCCACCCTTTTCTGAGGAAATTCCAGAATAAGCTGTTATATAATTGCCATGGGTAATAGCCATCCATCTGTTACCATTCATTATGGTAATCAAGAAATTTATAAGGTGAGTAATTGTTTCATATTAGTTCATAAACTAAAAGATTCTTAGGATCTAATTTTAGGTTTAAATGTAACACTTTATAATACACATTTAGTTATTTAAAAATTCTATTATCTTGCCCTTTAAAGAGTTTTTGTTAGGATTCAAATATATAGATATTGGATTTTCTGATTTATTAATGGATTTGAATCTCTCTGAATCTTAAATTTGGCCCACCCACCTTTAGTAGCTGTTTATGTTGTGTAACTATAGGCTGAGTTAAGTGTCCTTGGAAGTAGGTCATGTTAAGTACCTTCCCGGGGTGGCAAGCTGTCAAGAGAAAATGTTTGTTACATTTTCCATTCAGAGGCTTTTTATAGTCCATTCCAACCTGTATAGGGAATGTGCATTCCACATACAACAAACCAATTCACAAATCTCCCACAATCAGCGTCAGATTTATGTCCTCCTAAGTTCACATATGTGTGCACTTGCACACACACACACACACACACACACACACACACACACCCTTCAGGTTGCAGGTGTTCCTTCTAGACTGATTTCTTTATATTCTTTATATTGTTGCAGCAATGTCCTTAATGATCATTTTGGCCCAATTCACATGTGCATGAGGAAATGGAAAGCCATACTTTGAGATTGCCTTCTGTGATATGCTCAACCCTTCATGCCACACCCCACTTTGCTAGACATTGATAGATTCTTCAGACATGTGCTAAGCACCTGTTGTATGCCATGTACTAGGAAAGCTTCTTGGGACACTAGAATGAGCCCTGCCTTCAGAGAGCTTCTTATATGGAGGACAGATGTGTGAGCATGATTTCAACACAATTGAGGAATGGGTGACATATTCCTCATTCATTACATATTTGGAGTACCTTAATGTCATGCAGTCTTCTAGATACTTAGGATACATCAAGTGAGCAAGAGAGTCAAAGATATTCTGCCCTAACGGAAACATCTGAAGAAAGGTTTACGCCAGGATTATGAGGATTAGCCTTTATTTTCATGGTTAATAATTTTAGTTAACAAAATGGAATGGCTTCTACGCACTAGCAATAAACAATCCAAAAATGAAATTGCAAAAAAAAATTAATTTATAATAGAATAAAAAAGAATAAACTACTTAGAAATAAACTTAATAAAAATTAAACGCCTTGTCTAAATATGCTGCCAGGATTAAAAAAAAAAACCCTTACCAGCGAATTAGCAAGAATGGAACTCACACATCCCCATATGCTGCTCCCCAGTTTCCATTTTATGGTATCAGTGGGGAAGTCCAAGCTGAAGCTTTGAGTTTTTGTTCTTTTTTAAAGAACACTTCTGTGATTCGCAGTAAAAGGCTTCATTGTCCATCACGATCTGCCTGCTACAAGGGGAAGTGGAGGGTACTGCTGCCGCACCACACTGCTGGGCAGCATAGCTTCCCGGACGCTTCTATGCTAAATAAACAGTTACTCATGAATACTGGAAATAGTACTGTGGGCAGAAGCATCCTCAAAACAGGAAGGTGGGCACCAGAGGCCCCAAGGTTCTTTGTTGTGGGTAGTAGCTATGTCCCTTTCCTGAAACCTCAGAGCTTAGAGCTGGGAGACACTGGCTGACAGCCGGATAAGAGGGCCGGTTCCCTCAGCACACAGGAGGAGGTCTGAAAGCTGGGGACTCACACCTACTCAGCACATAGAAAGCAGCCAGTCCCAGGAATCCAGCCCCCTGCTCTCTGGGGTCAGCCAGAGACAGACCCGTAGGACAGGGTCAGGGCAGGACAGTGAGATAACACAATTTACCAGCTGTGGACATCTTCAGACGTTAGTAATCCTTGTGCGGGAGATGCTCTGGTCTCTAAGGGTCCCAGCTCCATTTAGGTTTCTCACTGCCTAAGCCCTCTCCAGCACTTTAAAGGTGCCCTAGGGGTGGGACTTCTGCATGTGAAGGACTGAAAGCTACCCGGTCAGAGTCAACTGGCAGCACAATTTTTCTGCGAATCCTGCCCCCACCCCTATTCTTCTGGTTCCTGTCTTGTGACTTTAGTGAATCACTGGCTTTAACCTGGCTCTGTTTCCTGACTCTGATAATCTCCTGACGCTTATTTCAACAGCCCTCGTGGCTTTGGTCCGGTGAGGTTCACCCTTTGAAGTTCTTGAAGAGGCAATTGGGTTTCCATCTGGCTTGTTCACTGCCTTCCAGGCTTACAGCTACCAACGCTCCCCAGGATCTTTGGAAGTAGGGGGAAAATAATGTTAAACAGGGTTAATAATTGTTAAAGTTTCAAGCAATTGCACTTTTACTGGGACAAATATGAATTTTTAAAGCAATACCTCTCATTAGCATGTATGTGCCTAGACATGCTTTTTACCTAGGTGGCTGTACATGTTATCTTAAAATTATTGTGACTTAACTTCGAAGTTTTACATATAGCTAAGCACCTGCATTACTCATCCACAATGTCCATTACATCTGATACCTCCCCTCTTGGGAGGCCCCGTTGTCACTTGCGGCCTCCTGGTCACATTCCTGTGGTGGGCCACCAAAGGAGGAACAGGCAGCTGTGAGGCAACAGCCCCGGATCTCTGCCAACCACACAGAAGGGAGAGGAGAAGCTGTGGGTGAGGAGCCAGTTTTGTGTGGCAGATTCTCTGCTCTTTCAAGTTGATGTTTAGGCTGTTACTTTTCACTATTCCTCCTTTTCCATTGCCTTCTCAGACAGGTAAATTAGAATGGAAGTGAATGAGTAAATAAGACTTCCCCCAACTAGATCACTGGTTTTTATTTAAGTTTAAATAAAAAAGAGTTTAAGATGGCCATGAGACATATGAAAAGATGCTCAGCATCACTATTCATCAGAGAAATGCAAATTAAACTGCAATGAGATATCACCTCACACCTGTCAGAATGGCTCTCATCAATAAATCAACAAACAACAAATACTGGTGAGGATGTGGAGAAACGGGAACCCTCAGCCACTGTTGGTGGGAATGCAGGTTGGTGCAGCCACTGTGGAAAGCAGTATGGAGTTTCCTCAAAAAATTAAAAATGGAACTTCCTTATGACCCAGCAATTCCACTTCTGGGAATATATCCTAAGAATCCTGAAACACCAAGTTGAAAGAATATGTGCACCCCTATGTTCATTGCAGTGTTATTTACAATAGCCAAGATTTGGAAGCAGCTCAAGTGCTCATCAGTAGATGAGAGGATAAAAAAGCAATGGTACATTTACACAATGGAATACTACTCAACTGTATAAAAAAAAAAAAGGAAATCTTACCTTTGCAATAGCCTGGATGGACCTGGAGAGTATTATGCTAAGTGAAATAAACCATTCACAGAAAGATACATACCATATGATTTCACTTATATGTGAAATATAATAAACAAACTAACAAAAGAAACAGACGTATAGATACAGAGAACAAAATGACAGCTGTCAGAGGGGAGAGGGTTGTGGGGCTGGCTGAAAAAGGTGATTGAGCAAAAAATAACCTCATAGATACAGGCAATAGGATAGGGAGGTAGAAGAGGGTAAAGGGGGGATAAATGATAATGGAAGGAGTCTTGACTTGGGGTGGTGAACACACAATACAATATACAGATGATAGATTGTAGAATTGTACACCTGAAATCTATATAATTTTATTGACCAAGGTCACCCCAATAAATTCCAGAGATCTGCAGAAGAGTACTGATCAGTGCACACTTTCTGGATACTGCTGAGGCTGGCAAAAGAACTCCCAGAAAGGAGGTGTGGGACAATCCACAGGGCCAAGAATAGTTCATGTTCCCACCAACCAGAATAGAAAGACCTCTTAATACATGGACTCTGAATAGAAGGGTATTGACTCAGTAGTGGGGCCAAATTAGCCCTAGACAACAGATAATATATTTAAAAGAAGAGTTTATATTTGAGAGCACTGGTGGATGAGTTAAAAGCAAGTTATGAAAAGAACCAAACCATTTCCAACAGTTTAAGTTAACAGTATTTTAACTGAGACTCATTGAACCTAAAAATATTTAAGGGAATGCCAAAAAATTTTTGTCTCCCAACAGTGTAAAATTCACAATGTCTGGCAGTCAATCAAAAATTACTAGGCATGCAAAGAAGCAGAAACATATGACATATAATGAGGAAAAGAGGCAATTAATAGAGTATACACAAATAGAATTAGTATACAAGCTATTACACATATTTTGAATGTTGGAAAAAGGGTGGAGGAAAGCATGAGCATAGTGAGAGAAGTGGAAGTTATAAAAAGACCCAGATCAAATTTCTAAAGATGAAAAGTACAGTAGATGAAACAAAAAATTTACTGGATGGGATTAACAGCAGATCAGACACTAAAGAAAAAGAGATTAGTGGGCTTTATGATATAACTATAGAAACTATTCAAAATGAAACAAAGAAAAAAGAGAAGATAAAAATGAACAGAACATCAGTGTTCTGTGAACATCATGTGACCAAACATATGAGCAATCAGAATCACAGAAGGAGAGGAGAGGGAGACAGAAAAAAATATTTAAAGAAATAACACAAGAAAATTTCCCAAATTTGATGAAAACTATAAACCCACAAATACAAAACTTTGAGCAAATCTAAAGCCGAAGAAAACCACATCAAGTCATAACATAAACAAATGTGATGAAGAAAAAAAAATGTCAAAATCAGCCAGAGATATGAGGAAGTCATTGGTCAGTTTACCAATTTGGTGATGTACTGGTAGTCTGGTCACTATGGAGATAAAGAGAAGAGACTACTCTTTCTGAGAAAAACTTAAATGAAAGTGAAAGAGAGAAAGGGGTGACTAGCATTCAAGATAGATTTTGTCTTTTTTTTTTTAATGAGGAAAACTTGAGCAAATTTATAGGTTGAGGATAATGTTAATGATAGTAATTATAAAATAAATGACATTGCTTAACTAATCCCTTACTTGTGTACCAGATACTATACTAAATACTTTTCATATACTGAGTCATTTAGTCTTCACTACAGTCTAATGAAATGGGGCTATTTTTACAATGGAAGAAACTAAGGCACATATTGATTCAATATTAATCCCAGTTACATAGTTAAAAAGTAGCAGAGCTGGAATTCAAACCAAATCCACCAGTGATATACCTGACTACTATATGCTGAGCCAGCAAAGGGGCAGAAGTAGAGGTTGTAAAGGAGAGAAGGTATAGCTGATGAGTTAATGTCTAGGAAGAGGTAGAGGAGTATATCTTTGAGATCATAGGTGGATGAGTTGGTCTTCACCACAAGGACAGGAAGACTTTGTTTTTGAGATTTGGTGAAAGAAGTAAAGGGTGGATGTGGGTATAGATAAGTGGATCTGTTGATGTGGGGAATGAGTCTAGGCGGCCTTAATTTGTCAGGTGAACGAGTTAGGTATATAGGAAAGCTTCATATAACTGTTAAGGGAAAAAGTCAAACAAAAGAAGTGATGAATTATTGTTGAGAGTCCGGTTGTATTTGGCATCTGCTTCAAATGGCTATGTTGTATTATTTCCATCAGTGAAAGAAGGAGTCTTGACTTGGGGTGGTGAACACACAATACAATATACAGATGATAGATTGTAGAATTGTACACCTGAAATCTATATAATTTTATTGACCAAGGTCACCCCAATAAATTCCAGAGATCTGCAGAAGAGTACTGATCAGTGCACACTTTCTGGATACTGCTGAGGCTGGCAAAAGAACTCCCAGAAAGGAGGTGTGGGACAATCCACAGGGCCAAGAATAGTTCATGTTCCCACCAACCAGAATAGAAAGACCTCTTAATACATGGACTCTGAATAGAAGGGTATTGACTCAGTAGTGGGGCCAAATTAGCCCTAGACAACAGATAATATATTTAAAAGAAGAGTTTATATTTGAGAGCACTGGTGGATGAGTTAAAAGCAAGTTATGAAAAGAACCAAACCATTTCCAACAGTTTAAGTTAACAGTATTTTAACTGAGACTCATTGAACCTAAAAATATTTAAGGGAATGCCAAAAATTTTTTGTCTCCCAACAGTGTAAAATTCACAATGTCTGGCAGTCAATCAAAAATTACTAGGCATGCAAAGAAGCAGAAACATATGACATATAATGAGGAAAAGAGGCAATTAATAGAGTATACACAAATAGAATTAGTATACAAGCTATTACACATATTTTGAATGTTGGAAAAAGGGTGGAGGAAAGCATGAGCATAGTGAGAGAAGTGGAAGTTATAAAAAGACCCAGATCAAATTTCTAAAGATGAAAAGTACAGTAGATGAAACAAAAAATTTACTGGATGGGATTAACAGCAGATCAGACACTAAAGAAAAAGAGATTAGTGGGCTTTATGATATAACTATAGAAACTATTCAAAATGAAACAAAGAAAAAAGAGAAGATAAAAATGAACAGAACATCAGTGTTCTGTGAACATCATGTGACCAAACATATGAGCAATCAGAATCACAGAAGGAGAGGAGAGGGAGACAGAAAAAAATATTTAAAGAAATAACACAAGAAAATTTCCCAAATTTGATGAAAACTATAAACCCACAAATACAAAACTTTGAGCAAATCTAAAGCCGAAGAAAACCACATCAAGTCATAACATAAACAAATGTGATGAAGAAAAAAAAATGTCAAAATCAGCCAGAGATATGAGGAAGTCATTGGTCAGTTTACCAATTTGGTGATGTACTGGTAGTCTGGTCACTATGGAGATAAAGAGAAGAGACTACTCTTTCTGAGAAAAACTTAAATGAAAGTGAAAGAGAGAAAGGGGTGACTAGCATTCAAGATAGATTTTGTCTTTTTTTTTTTAATGAGGAAAACTTGAGCAAATTTATAGGTTGAGGATAATGTTAATGATAGTAATTATAAAATAAATGACATTGCTTAACTAATCCCTTACTTGTGTACCAGATACTATACTAAATACTTTTCATATACTGAGTCATTTAGTCTTCACTACAGTCTAATGAAATGGGGCTATTTTTACAATGGAAGAAACTAAGGCACATATTGATTCAATATTAATCCCAGTTACATAGTTAAAAAGTAGCAGAGCTGGAATTCAAACCAAATCCACCAGTGATATACCTGACTACTATATGCTGAGCCAGCAAAGGGGCAGAAGTAGAGGTTGTAAAGGAGAGAAGGTATAGCTGATGAGTTAATGTCTAGGAAGAGGTAGAGGAGTATATCTTTGAGATCATAGGTGGATGAGTTGGTCTTCACCACAAGGACAGGAAGACTTTGTTTTTGAGATTTGGTGAAAGAAGTAAAGGGTGGATGTGGGTATAGATAAGTGGATCTGTTGATGTGGGGAATGAGTCTAGGCGGCCTTAATTTGTCAGGTGAACGAGTTAGGTATATAGGAAAGCTTCATATAACTGTTAAGGGAAAAAGTCAAACAAAAGAAGTGATGAATTATTGTTGAGAGTCCGGTTGTATTTGGCATCTGCTTCAAATGGCTATGTTGTATTATTTCCATCAGTGAAAGGGACAGGGGGAGGGAGATGCATGATAAGGATTTCAAGTTTATGCTACCTCCCAAAGCATGGCAACTGTTTCTCAAAATGAGACCAAACTAGTAGGTAATGTCAAAGGAGGCCACAAGAGTAGAGTAGGTTAATAATGGCGGCCACCTTGGTTTCCCTGCAGACACTCACACAAACACCTAATTGTTTCCTTATGCTGACCCCCTTCCAGATAAGTTCACTTGGTATTGGCTCTTACTGAGCTATTACTTTCCTTGGAATGTCCTAGAATTTCAATTTTCGAAATTTTTTCCATGTTGTTACATTTCATCTATGAATCATGAACTCTTGTTAAACTTTTAGCTCTAGAGTAAATGTTTCCTTCCACTCTCAATTACCAACAAGCCAATTCAGTAAGACAAGTATCTATTGTGAAATCATATTTATGAACTTGTGACATTATATCTAACCTTTCGTTGCAAATACTAGTTGACAATTTAAGATTGTCTTTGTGCTCTATTTCTTAGATTCTGCATTTTTAAAACATGACAAACTTGGTATCCATATGTATTATGCAGTGTGAAAATGCAACTATTTTTTCCAGGTTATGTTTATGCGTGAAGCTATTCATCTACTAGAATTGAGTCTGAAATTTCTAACCAGATCTGGATCTGCTGAAAAAGACAATTTACAATTTTATGGAAATGTCAAATTTTTATGAATATTAACTTCCAGATTATGATTTTTATTTTTAAGGAGGGCAAAATCCATTCTTCACAGTTTGGTCTTTCTTTTTTGTTTTTTAGTGGAGTAAACCAGCGGTCGGCAAACTGCGGCTCGCGAGCCACATGTTAGTGGAGTAAACCAGTGGTCGGCAAACTGCAGCTCGCGAGACACATGCCACATACGGCTCTTTGGCCCCTTGAGTGTGGCTCTTCCTAAGCCTTAGGAGTACCCTCATTAAGTTAATAACAATATACCTACCTATATAGTTTAAGTTTAAAAAATTTAGCTCTCAAAATAAATTTCAATCATTGTACTGTTGATATTTGGCTCTGTTGACTAATGTGTTTGCCAACCACTGGAGTAAACCATATAAAAAACAGCTTATCAGTCCTCTTTCTGAACATCTATGACTTAATCTTTTCCAATTTTGTGTAGAAACTACAAAGACATATCAGATGCTTGCCCTGTCAGGCTTTCTTCAGTTTCTTAGACACCTAAGGCAGTGGAGTGATAGAAACAGCAAATAGGGAAGGAAACCTCTCCATCCTCCTGCTTTTCCTGTGGTCATAAAACTTGCCAACATGCATCCTTGGCCCACCTCTCAGCAACCTTCAAACTATTGCTATTTGAGAGGAAACTCAACCTGGGGAAAATATAGCTGAGTTTTCACTAAGTCTGAGCTAGGATCCGGCTGCCCCTGCCACTAGGATCTGATCATATACTCTCCAGTCTGAAATTCTGCTGTGAATCCTTCCTGTTTTCAAGCTCAATAGTTTTCAAGCTTATTTCAATCACCCTTTATTGTTGAAAGCATTAACTATGTGTCAGGGGAAGTTAGAAAATACAGATAAGCAAAAATAAAAAGCATGAAAGCCGTACATTTCTTACCCTCCAAAGACCTTCATTTTGATGCCTTAGTTCTTATCCTCCTAGATCAGTACCTCATTGATACTATTTGATGAATTGTGGTCATACTCTTTTAATTCTTTAAATATGGTTTCCTTTCAATACTCTCTATTTGATGAATTGTGATCATACTCTTTTAATTCTTTAAATATGGTTTCCTTTCATACTTTGAACGTATTTATAATAGTTGCATGAAGTCTTTATTAGATCCAACATCTGCACCCCAAGGCAGTTTCTGCCTTTTCCCCTCTATTTCTTCACATGTCTCATACTTTTGAAAATAGGACCTTTTAGATGATATGTTGCAGCAATTCTGGACCCTCCCCCGCCTTTTTGTGTTGCTGTTTTGTTTTGTTATGGTTGCTCATAAGTGTATATGTTTAGTGACTTGGCTGCACTAAATCTGTGAAGTGTATTTCCCCCATAGTGTTCAGCCTCTGACGTCTCTGCTTAATAGTCCTTCCTTGTTTTTATTTTTAAGTTTGGCTTCCTGGTGATTGCCCCTGTGTCAACATAGCTTAGTGGTCAGCCACCGATTGGTCAGAGGTAGTGTATAAGCCTCCTGAGCCAGTGACGTTTTCATCCTTCCTTTTGAGTCAGCATATGGCTTGGGGACCACTTTTAGAGCTCAGGGAATTGGCCTATCTGATAGTTTGGAAGCTCCCCTTGAGGTAACTCCTGCCTGGTCACAGTCTTGAGCTTTTCCACAGCCTCTGAAACACCAGTACCAGCAGGGCCCTCTTTGGCTGTCTCAGACACCAATTTCTTTGTTAAATGCTCAGCTGCCTCTACTGGTATCACGAAGCCATGAGCCACCACTTGCTGTTAACCCTTATGATAGCTATTGTTTCTGACAAAGCCCTTGGGGCATGGATTCCACACTCCGTTCCAATAAGTGAGCATCCTCAGGTAGAGCTGCACGTCTTCGCAGCTTCCTCAGCCCCACCTTGATCAGCAGGAGCTGGGGGACAAGGCACTCTGACCTCCTTGGGCTGCCCTCCCCCCAGTCTCCCCATAGAGCAGGAGCCTGGGCGTGGGGATGGGGGCTGTTGAGCAGTTGCAGCTATGTATCCGGTAAAGCTCTTTCACAACAGGGCTGGGGGCGGGGGAGGATGCAGCAGCTTCCCGGGCCTGCCCCGCCCACCTGACTAGATCTGCAGCAGTTGGAAGGCAGGTTCCTCACCGGCTGCGGAACCTGCCCAGAATAGTTCTTCCACCGCCGGGAGCTGGGGTGATGGACACAGCGCTTGGTTCAAATGCCAGGATCTCCACTGTTCCCATGCAGCCTCAGTGCATTCTGTTGAATAAATGCTGCTCAGTTTTTTGCACACCCTTAGGTCCCTTTCCAGAGGCTGTAGATGGTTGTCTTAGATAATAAATCAATGTTTTTCTGAGGGAGAAGATTCCTCCAGCTCTTCACACCACCATTCCGGAAGTTCCACCCCTGGCAGTGGTCTGTCATTTATAATGTTACTTATTTGCTTTAACTTACAATATGAAGAAAATTGTAAAATGCCAAATAGAGTTGTTGACTAACAATACAACTACTGAGTGTAGTTTAAGTGTTCTGTAATTTCCTTTTGTGTGTATCATCTCCTCAATCTGTGAGCTACCCTAGGTCAGGGCCTGTGTCACATTCACTTCTGTTTTCATTGTGCAGAGCAGTAGGTAGCAGACCATGGTCTTGTCATCTTAAAAACAAAACTAAATACTACGTGTGTTTTAAACAGATGAGTCCATAATTACCTTACCCAATGGCTTACCTCCTGCAGCTAGCTTGTTGGCTAATTCCAAGGCTGGCTCTCACATGGCCTTCATACACACATGCATGTGTGAACACATACTCTTACACTGACCCTTTCATTGCATTTTCCCAGTAACAATTCTTTTGAAAAGTGCCCATATGCAAAGCTTTTTTCTTTTTTAACCTATTAAACTTTAAAGGCATAGTGCCCATATCCTACCCCCTTTTTCAGGAACCAATGAAAATATTTGAGACCTGAAATAAATTATACATTGGCTCAAAAATACAAATAGAAAACTGCAGAACCAAAATAAGTGTGTTTAATTAAATATCTATAAAATAGAACATTAGGTCAACCTATACCAACAGCAAATCAACCTTTAAAAGGTTACATATAAATTATATTTAAGGTGACATATGAATACATTTAAAGATATTTCATTAAGAGGGTAGTTGGAAACTCCTCAGAGGTTTTAAAAATCTGTTCACAATATTTCATCCACATTTAAAAAATAAGGGTGGTGGGGACTGGAGCCCAAGCCTGGCACCAGCTTGTAGGGACCTCGCGAAAGATCCCAAATACTTTCACAAAAAAGTAATGGTTTTATAGTGCACTTAGCAATGTTTTTCTATTCTGATTTGGATAGAGACACCACGAAGCCCCACTGTGTAGACATTTTGTCATTTACAGTCATTCATTTGCTCCGTTGGCAAACATTTGCCAAACACATACACTGTGCCTGTGGTTCCACTGACTGGTGTGAGAGTGAAGAGCAAGGTAGCCTGGGCCCTTTCCTCCTGGCGTCTATTTACTAGTTGGGAAGAAACTTTTTTTAATCACATAAGTCTATTGGTGCCTATTGTAAAATGAAAAACTGAGTTCTTTGGGGATGGATGGTGTATGTGGATATTAAGATTTAGAAGTCAGAGGAGATTGATATTTAAGCTGAGGTATGAAGAAAGATTTGGAGTGAAGCCAGAGTAAAGTGAGGAATGGCCAGTACAGCAGCCCCGGGGAAAGAAAGAGATTCATGCGTCTGTGGAAATGTGAGGCAGGTCGAATGGCTGGAGTGCTGAGAGAGTGAGGAGGGTGTGTGAAAGAGGCCGGGAGGGTGGCAGGCTCACACAGGACTATAAGGACCATTTCAAGGATCTTGAGTTCTATTCCACTTGAAGAGTTTTGATCACCCAGCAAAACAAGACTTTGTTTGAATTTTAAAAAGATCCCCATGGAAAGCAGATGAACAGGGTCCCTAAGTGGAATCAGTGATGGGAGGGGAGCACAGGGGAGGTTTTATAGTCCTCCACTGACAGGTGGTGTGACTTAGACCAGCGGGATCAGGGAAGGGAGAGGAAAGTT
Organism: Myotis brandtii; assembly: GCF_000412655.1. Taxonomy (NCBI): domain Eukaryota; kingdom Metazoa; phylum Chordata; class Mammalia; order Chiroptera; family Vespertilionidae; genus Myotis; species Myotis brandtii. The sequence goes on from NW_005356259.1 coordinate 3,552,726, forward strand.
ACAGAGTCAAGAAAATATGGAGGTAAGGACAACAGGCATTGAAAAACAAATTGTTTCTTTAGTTCCGTTTGTCGATACTATGTTAGTTCAGCTAAAGTCAAACCTAATACAAAATACTCATTGCATTGTGGTAAAACTTGAGGGTTTGGTGCTGTGTTATGATGTCTGTTAACTACTTACCGCCTGACCCAGAGAGTAAATCAAAAGTTCCTTTATCAGAAATGAGAAAGGAATAAATCATATTGCTTCTTGTACCAGATAAACTTCCGTGTTCCTTTGATAGTGGTGGCAGAGGCGTTGTGTACACGAGAGTAAACATGGATTTCTGAAGCTGAACCATTTAGGTTTCAATCCTGATTCTGCCTTTAACTATCTCTATAACTTTGAACAACTTACTTAACTTTTCAAACGTTAATTTAAACTCGAGATAATACCTACCTCATAAACCATTTTTGTGAACAAAATAACTGATGTACAACACTTGCTCATAATAGATGCTCAATAACCACTAGTTCTGTCAACATAAAAAATAGCCATCCTAGTAATCTATACTATTCAGGTTGTTTGCTAGACCTAGAAATATGCTGTTTTAGAATTGGAGGAATTTGACTCAATTCATTTCCTCAATTTGCAGATGGAGAAATTGCAATCTTCATCTAGAGAGGAAAACGAGTTGCCCAGGGGTGCAGAGCTTACTGGAGGCAGGATCGAACTAGAAATATTTTCTCCAAACATCGTCTCTCTCTAATGAAAGATTTTATAAGATGTCCACATATTCGTGTTATTCCTGCTTACAGCACAAAGAGGCTGATGGCTAACCGTGATGCTGTGTTCTCTTTGCTAGTTGCATGCCATGGGAAAACTTGCTGGAACCAGAGTGGCAGAATTAAAAGCCAAGTACACCTTCCTGCACGACACTCTCATAAGGTATGCTGCTTACTCAGTAAAAGATGTGGGGACACCTTCCATCATATTTATATTTTCACTTGTGATGGGACCTATCTTATTTTGCATTCCCCTCAAAAGCGGATCCTGAGGCAGGAATTGGAGCTCAAGTACTTTGAGAAGTGATACCAGAAATTATCGTGAGAGAGTGGGGAAGTGAGACGGGGATGGGAGGAATCCAGCTGGCGATGTGTTAATCTTCGGGTTAACACTGTGGCCCCTGGGGCTCTGTCTCGTGAGGACACTGTGTGTGACTGTGTAGAACACACATCAGAAATCAGAACTCTCCACGGATGGGCAAGGGCATTTGTCCATCCCTCTCTGATTAAGGATTGCTGCTAGGAAGATGAGCTCCTGGCACATCTAGCTTGCCCTTTGAAAAGCCAAGCAAGCTCCTGTGGCCAGAGAACCTTCTCAGACAGAAGCACAGAGGTGCTGTTGATACAAATATGAGAGTGCACCAAGGGATTTGGGTGGGACACTGACACTCTCCCTTTCCCCCACCTCCTGCTGCATAGCCTTGCATGATGTCTCCATCAAAAGCCAAGGAGAGACAGCAATGGACAGAAACTCCATTCTGCCATTCCCCAGCCATCCTCTTCCCCAGTCTCCAACCATTGCCCCTACTTCTTTTCTTGGTCAGTCATTTCTCCACCCTCAGGATGAGAGCAAGAGTGAACGACTAGGAGAGCAGAGCTGCATCCCTATGCACCCCTCATTTTCACCCTGCCCCATACTTCTCAGCTCCAGGAGGCCCCTAACCACACTCCAGATCCCTCAACTTTGGTTCCTCCTCCTCCTGGTCTCCATCCCCAAGCTAAATCCTCACCCTCATCCCTAAATGGAGACTCCATTTCCCACAATTAGTCCTTCCTGACTGTGTGCACATGTAGTTCTCAAGACTCAGGAACTTAGAGGATTTAGATGGAAAGTTTGGGGTCATCTTTCCCAACACACTGACCATTGCTTAACTGGGAGAAAACTCCGTGCAGTTCTGTGGCATCTCTCTGAACCTCTTTGCAGATGCAAGAACCATTGCCACACCCTCACCTCTTAATAGCTCTAATCCAGAGCCCTGCTGAGCTTTGCTGGTGCTGGCGTGCTTCCTCATTGCCTGGCCCACAGCTCAGGTCCCTGGGCCCCAGTGACAGACAGCAAGGCAGGACCAAGGCTATGGCGTTATTTCTTCCTACTTCCCAGTCGTGTTGCAAAACCATTACTCTCCTTCTGCCACCCACACGTTAACTCCTCTTGACCCCTTAGGTCTGTTTTCCTTTTTGTCATTATGAACACCCAGTGCTCTCTCCCACCCCCACTGCCTGGTGGGCGGGGAAGGCATGATGGAGTAGACTGTTCGCTTTGCAGCTGGGGCTGCAGCAGGGCAGATAGAGGCTGGAAATGCTGACCTGAAACATGAGTTTTCCCGAGAAGCTACGTTTTAAGAGCCATTAAAGTCTCTTCTGCTGACACTCTCTTTCAAGTCCATGTGGCTAAATGGCCATTTGCATTCTGGCGGGAACCCTAACCGCCTTGTCCACCTCCTTTCTGGGAGAAAGCAGGCCCTGTGTGTCCCCGTGACGTGACTCTGTTCTTGTGGGACGCAGCACACAGGACTCAGAGGTCCACCTGCTCCAGAACGCCAAGCGGTTCACCGAGCGGATCCACCAGCAGCGGTTCCACCTGCAGCAAGCTGACAAGTTCCCGGAGGCCTTCTCCACCGAGGTCTCCAAGATGAGAGAGCAGCTCCTCAGGTATCAGAACGAATACAATGCCGTGAAGGAAAGAGAGTACCACAACCAGTACAGGTTGAATAGGTAAGTGCCCGGTTCTCTAAGCGCGCTGAAGACAGATGCCAGCCCAGCCGTTTCCACATAAACAAAACTCCACTAAGTTAGGAATTTTAGGTACAATGAGTATGAGCTAGCAACGCTTACATGATCACAGGCCTATCTCTGTCCTTGATTCCCTAGAACAGTCAGCCCCTGAATCATAAGGTTACACAACTTCTAGAAAAAGCTGAGGTGACAGGGAGACGCTCTCAGGAAAAGGAGTTCCCTGCTGCGTTTCCCGTGTGTCAGGGAAGCCACCAGCTTTGGGAGCTGCAGCCCTGGCCCACAGCTCAGGTCCCTGGGCCCCAGTGACAGACAGCAAGGCAGGACCAAGGCTATGGCGTTATTTCTTCCTACTTCCCAGTCGTGTTGCAAAACCATTACTCTCCTTCTGCCACCCACACGTTAACTCCTCTTGACCCCTTAGGTCTGTTTTCCTTTTTGTCATTATGAACACCCAGTGCTCTCTCCCACCCCCACTGCCTGGTGGGCGGGGAAGGCATGATGGAGTAGACTGTTCGCTTTGCAGCTGGGGCTGCAGCAGGGCAGATAGAGGCTGGAAATGCTCACCTGAAACTGATGAGTTTTCCCGAGAAGCTACGTTTTAAGAGCCATTAAAGTCTCTTCTGCTGACACTCTCTTTCAAGTCCATGTGGCTAAATGGCCATTTGCATTCTGGCGGGAACCCTAACCGCCTTGTCCACCTCCTTTCTGGGAGAAAGCAGGCCCTGTGTGTCCCCGTGACGTGACTCTGTTCTTGTGGGACGCAGCACACAGGACTCAGAGGTCCACCTGCTCCAGAACGCCAAGCGGTTCGCCGAGCGGATCCACCAGCAGCGGTTCCACCTGCAGCAAGCTGACAAGTTCCCGGAGGCCTTCTCCACCGAGGTCTCCAAGATGAGAGAGCAGCTCCTCAGGTATCAGAACGAATACAATGCCGTGAAGGAAAGAGAGTACCACAACCAGTACAGGTTGAATAGGTAAGTGCCCGGTTCTCTAAGCGCGCTGAAGACAGATGCCAGCCCAGCCGTTTCCACATAAACAAAACTCCACTAAGTTAGGAATTTTAGGTACAATGAGTATGAGCTAGCAACGCTTACATGATCACAGGCCTATCTCTGTCCTTGATTCCCTAGAACAGTCAGCCCCTGAATCATAAGGTTACACAACTTCTAGAAAAAGCTGAGGTGACAGGGAGACGCTCTCAGGAAAAGGAGTTCCCTGCTGCGTTTCCCGTGTGTCAGGGAAGCCACCAGCTTTGGGAGCTGCAGCCAAACAACACACTCTTGAGAGCCGGGGTTGGGGCTTGCTGGCCCTCCACGGCCCTGGCCGGGGCCCCTGAGTCTGTTTGCAGCACCAGATCATGCGTCTGCAATGGCGAGTGCCCCCCCCCACACACACACACACACTTTCCAGACTAGCCTACGTGAGCTGAGAGTCTTACCTGGCTAGTCTTCTAACATCAGAACTCAGAACACATATTCAGCCTCATTCCCCCATTACTAAACTATTCCTGAGGATCAAGGAAGAAAGTTACTTCCTTTTCGAAGAAACATTTACTTATCCAAATCTCCAGGATGTCATTGGGTGAACTAAAGCAGAAATGTATTGCGAGAAGGGCCGATGTTATTTCCAAAATCTTTACTAACATTCTGTCTGTGAGTAGCAAGTCAGGGAGAGAGTTTGTTCAGCAAATCCCACTAAATTGAATTTTAAAACGAGTGTAATCCAGGTTTTGTGCTGCAGTGTGCTGTTTGCTGTGCCTGAATACTGGAGAGAAAGCCAAACCATCTCTCCTAGAACTGGTTACCATGTAAGGTGTCACAACGTTCTCTGGCTATTTTTAAGAGGTAAATTTCTGACCAAGGGAATGTAATTCAGTCCTGCTGATGGATAAGCAAATGACTTCAGTGACCTCCTGGGGACCTTGCAAATCCTGGGTTTTGAATCCTCTCTTTGGGGCCTATTTTTTTTAGCTGGGGGTGCGGGGAGGGCGTGGGTGAAGAAGGCTAGCTTAACCAGGAGAATTATATTCAGGAGGAAAACATCTGAGTTCTTTTTTGTCTTTCAATCCAACCAGTTTCAGACTCACCAGTGCAATCTATAAAAAGAAAGCCTAGCTATTTCTGTGCTCTGTAAGCACTCTTTCAGTTGAAAAAATAATGAAATTAAAACAATTGGTGGTTGTTCATTAGTATTGAAAATATGAATGCTTGACATTTCCATGAAAGGGTAAGAAGAACATAAGTCACTTGATATTTAAGTTGTTTAAAATTTCCGAGTATTCCTGCCAAGGGGAAAAAAACAAAACAAAACACAAAAACAACCAGAACTCTTGCCTTTTAGGTATAGACAGGCAAATTGTTCATTGAGCTACTCGGGACAGGGAGGGACCGTGCACACTGACCAACAGTGAACAAGAACATTCAAAACGCACATTTGCAAAACTGCTTAGTGTGTATTCTTTTTGGATTTGTAATGCATGATACTTTAGCTTCAGCAGACTCCTTTGCATTCTCAAATGTTAACAGCTCCAAGAAGTAACAAGTGTATTTTCATAAAAATAACAGTGGTGCCGAAAGAAATATCAGGAAAGAGTAACGGGCTGTGTATTTCATTGGCTTCACATACTTAGTATTACATGGTACCAAAACAAATTCAGTCAACACTCTTTCCCCGGGAAAAAAAGTAGATATTTCCATCTCCACAGAAAAATAAGCCAGTTAGAGACTGTTCATCCAAATATACAGATGGTAATTTTCACATCGGTACAACAAACCTTCATTTTATTCAGGGTCTAAATAATAGAAACCCAAATAACTAGCACTTCTCAACCCCAACATCTGTAGGAATTTCTGAATCACTGGAAACAACTAAGAATAATATACTGTTCAAATATGCTATCAAGAAAGGACTTAATACTGTATTTTGGTTGATTTTCTCATGTTTTCACATAATGTAAATTATTTAATAAATGCTAATGGTAAGTATAATTATGTGGTCAGTTAATAATTTGTTTTAATGCGTAGTTTTGGTTTGGAGATTAGTACTTATTGATGATCTCTTGATAAATATGCAGTTCAGGACATAATATGTAACCTACTTAAATAAGTGAATACATTATAAATAAAAAATGAAGTAATTAAATAAACACTGTTCATAATTTATTTTGAAACAAAATAGAACTCATTCTATTTCTATAGAAACTTCCCCTGAAAAGATTTTCCAATACTTTTCAACATTTTCCTTGCCTTCACTTTACCTTTTTTTTTCCACTTCTCTGCTTTCTAATAATTCCTAAGATTTGGAAAGTAAATAAATTGAGTCTCTCATGCTAAATCTGATGCATTCTGGAAAGTGCCCATCAGCTGGGGAAGCAAGGCCATGGCCCCCGCTGTCTGTCGCAGGAGAGGACGTGGAGAGTGGGGACACTGTGCTGCGTATGCGTGGGACTCTCCCCACGTGGCCCTGGCCTTCGTGACTGTTTACTCCCCCGTAGCTGGTCCCTGTCCTCCCTGTGGGTGCTCACCCAGAGTGTAGCAGCTATTTTCCATTCTTACTTCAGCAGTGACAGCAACGTGGGAACCGAAACAAACAGACCCTATACGAAGGGAACAGGAATTATTCTAGCACTGCATCTGGCATCCCAGCAACTTAGAATATGACAGAGATGCATACAGGTCATCAGGATTAGCTGCAAGGAAAACACAGCTGGAACAGATTTCACCTTCTGAACTTAAAAATCTTTCCTAGCTCGATCCCCAGTGCGGGGTGTACTGGAGGCAATCAATGATTCTCTCTCATCAGTGATGTTTCTATCTCTCTCTCCCTCTCCCTTCCTCTCTGAAATCAATATATATATATAATCTTTCCTGCCTGCCTGCTCTGCGGCAACCAAGCACAGAACCAGCTTAGCACAGGTTTTGCAGTGTAGTCCTCACAACCGAAGGAGAAACACCTGAGATCCAACCCTAATGCTCCTGATTCCTTGCTAAGCCTTCCCACCGAATGTGACATTTGAATTGTTTTCAAGCTTCCTATGTGGTCTTGATTCATGTCAGAGTTTGAGAACTGTTGGTCCCAAAAGTGGTTCTCAGCCCTGACTACATGTGAGAATCACCCGAGTCTCCTCCCAGTGGCCACTCAGTCTCTGCTTCAGCACCTCGGTGACAGGGCCACACCTCCACAGCAGCCAGCCCAGCTCTGGGCAGCCTGCCTCTCAGATGGTCATTGCTTGTACTGGTTTAGAAATCTATCTTCTTGCAACCTCCTCCCATTGGGCTGGTTCTGCTCCTGGTGGTGAATAATGCCTCTTGTACTCAGCAGCACACAGGGTTCCCGCATTATCCATTCACCCACAAGTCCTTCAAACCAAAAACCTTTGATGACATGGTTTTAGTTAGGGCTTTCTTGCTGCAGAAAAGAAATCCTGAGGAGCTTTGACATTGAAGCACCTCTTAGTCAGGAGAACTGAAAATGTCAAACAGGTTTCCATTTTAATGTCAGTTTAAAAGGTTAAGAGTTAACAAACCAAAACAAGGGGAGTTGGTCAGCATGTTTATAATGTTCTTGCGAGTTTTAAATCTGTTTCCTTACTCAAGCCTTGTTTTGGCAGCACTTGCTGCACCTCCTACAGCAAGAGGCACACAAAATTTGTTAATCCCCACAATGCCATGCAAAAAAAGAGAATCCAAAAGGAGAAAAAAAGACATTCTGCATAAATATGTTTATTACACTATCTATAATAATAAAAGGGGTAATATGCTAATTAGATCGGTCATCATTCCAGACTTCCTTCCGGACGGAGCTGGGGCCGGAGCGAAGCCAGTGCTGGCAGCTGGGGGAAGGAAGGCCTACTCTTGCACGAATTTTCATGCATCGGGCCTCTAGTTATTTATAAAAGTGAAAAATTGAAAGCAATTTGTGAACCGTGTCCAGCACGGTCATGGTGAACCTGAGGAGGGGCAGTGAAGGATAAAAGCAGACAGACAAGAGAATACAGTTGGGGCCAGGTGGATCACTGCCTGGATGAGGAACAGTGACACAGCCTGTAAGCTGATTAAATATTAATTTATATTCAGATCACACAAACCTAAACAAGGGGAGTGGTCAGCGTGTTTATAATGTTCTTTCCAGTTTTAAATCTATTTCCTTACTCAAGCCTTGTTTTAGCAGCACTTGCTGCACCTCCCACAGTCCATTAGCTACCTAGGAACAAGGGAGGACTATAAGGTCAAGCTTAATTGTGCCTACAGGGCTCTGCCCTCCAAGCTGGGACTTGTATGTGGCTCTGCCACAGGTCAGTCCGAGGCTTGACTCTATAGTCGCTCCCTACAAATCTAAATTCTAAAAAATAATGGAATGTTAAAAAAATAATGTATTCCAGAGGCAGTTTGGTACTGAAAAACTCACTGAAGTCAGATAGGAATGGGTTTGAATGTCAGTTCAGCCGGGACTGTGTGACTTTGCAAAGGTGCTTAACTCCTCAGTTTATTCATTTGTACAATGAAGATAATAATACTTATTAGCAAGGTTCTGAAGTTTAGAAATGATGCATGTACCTGCATATAATGGGTTCAGTAAAAAATAGATAATATTTAGAATTATTTTATTATGGTATATCTACCCACTAGAAAACCTTGAAACTATAGCTATTAAATTATTAATTATGAAGTCTGTTTTGCAACTGGGAAACTATTTTAATTAGATGTTGGGTCAAAATGGATTCAATCATATAAACAGATTTAACATAATTTTATTAAAAGGTACTAAAAGGAACATAATACAAATATGTTAATTAAGTATAATATTAAAAATCTTTAATATTTAGATAAGAAAGATCTAAATATTAGATCTTTATTAGATTTATTTGAAAGATATCAAAGTAATATTAAAGATGATAAAAGGAAAATAAAAATGATCAGCTGGTGTGATGAGGTGGGATTATGAATGATGTACTGTTGACCCCTGAACGATGTGACAGGAGGCTGGGGCACTGATCCTTCCCGCAACCCCCCACCTCCAGTCAAAATCTTTATATAACTTTTAACTACTAATAGCCTACTGTTGACCAGAAGCTTTACCAATAAATAACATAAACAGTCAATGAACGCATATTTTGTACATTATATGCTATATTCTTACAATAAAGTAAGCTAAAGAAAATGTTATTAAGAAAATCATATGGAAGAGAAAATACATTTACAATATTTCTTGAAAAAAAATCTGCATATACGTGGACCTGCCCAATTCAAACTTGTGTTGTTCAACAGTTAACTGTATTTCTCTATAAATACAAAAACACATTTTTTCAAAGGACAAAAGTCAATCACTGTTTCTTAATTTTTTAAAAAAAGCAAAATGAATAATAGAAAAAAAAGAAAAATGAATAATAGAAATATAATTAGTTAAAACTTCCCTAAATAATTAGCCATTTTACGTTTGTTTAAAGAAAAGATTGTAAATCGACTTGTGAGAGAGCTTCTTTGTCACCATTTTGAAACTCAAGCACACCAAGGTTGCCTTTACAACCGAAATATAGCAGCACACTACTGCCCCCATGTGGCAGGATGGGTGAGGCGTAGGATCAATAGCTTGGAAGTAGTAAAATATCAATTTATATGCAAGCTCTAAAAGCAAAGGCATAAGTATTCAAAAGTCTGAAAATGTCAGCTTTAGCTTGTGGCCAAGACAGCTAACCTACATTAAATTCCATGTGGCACATATTGATGACACTAACCTTAGTTTACATTATTGCAAATAAAATTTCATAAAAATAAAACCTGGTGTGCATGCATCTTTAGCTCCATGTTCCCAGACCTACCGGCTAGTAGTACCTGCTTATGTGATGGAACCAGTATAAGCTGATGAGGGAATCCAGAAAGACATTAGTTCATTGCAAATAATATAAGAAGAAATGGCCCAGAGCATGCCTGGAAGGAGCCAGAATCTAGGGAGGGGGTCATGTTCCCAAGTACCTACATGTGATGAGGTAACTGCCCCGATAGGTTGTGTTTTCACAGTGTTGTGTGAGGTCTGGAAGGCAGCACCTACATGGGCCTGTGGGACTCGCTGAAGCCATCATACAGAATGAACACTGCGCCTGGCAAACAAGCATTGGGAGTACACTGGGTGAAGGGAAGAAAAAGTTATTACTGCAGAAATAGCTAACTCTTTTGTACTTTGTCAAACCTCCTTTTTAATTTTTTTTGCAGCTTACTGGAAGAAAAAGCTCTCATAATAAAGGAATTTGAGAAGATACCTAAGCCAGGAGTAAGTCTTATATAGATGGTCTAGAGTTTGTTAAAATAGCTGGATTCAACATCATTTTTTATAAATGTGAATGCATTGCCACAACCATACCCCAAACATTGGAAAGATCCAGAAGTCTTAACCATGGACAATACCGAAAGGAATAGCTGTATAACTTCTGGAGTAAACATAGGTGGTGCCTATTACAGGCTTTAGCTATTTGGCACCTAATTTAGGCTGTTGTGTTAAACAATATTTGCTTTGTTTCCAGAAGAAGAGAAAAGGATTCTGTGGTTGGCATTTGTAAACATTATTTTTGCTATAGCTATTACTCTTAGAGTTTCCCAAACACCTATTACAAGAAATTTTTATCTAGAAGATGTATCACTTATCTATTCCTGCATAACAAAACAACCCAAAACTTAATGGCTTAAAACAACAACCATTCCTTATTTTTCACAGTTCTGAATTCTCCTGGTCTATGTTGGACCAGTTGGGGCTGGGTGGCCTAGGATGGCTTCATTCGTATGTCAGCCAGTGGGCAGCTGGTTGGTCTAAGGTCACTTGCCACTAATTAGTCACATGGTGGAAGGGTTTCCAGCCTCAGAAAAGAGACAAACTCAAGAGAGGGCAAACCCTAGCATGCAAGCACTTTTCAAGCCTATGCTTAAATCATTTTTGGGATATTTCATTGGTCACAACAAGTCACATGGCCAAGTCTAAAATCAAGGGATAGAGACATGGGCCCTACCTCTTCATGACAAAGATTTGCCGGAATAGGAGGAATTTGTGTCTAATTTTTGAAATCTATCATTCAGAGTAAATAGAAAGATCATCACACTTCGAATTGCTTGCACCTTTTGAGTGGTTATATTTCAAAAGCATGTTGTTGGTGTTTTAATTCCAAGACACAAAAACCTGTTTAGCATACAGCAAAATACAATTTTATATATATGAGTATATATTATATACAGGGTGTGCCCAAACTGTATACACACTTTAACAGCTGATAACTTAATTTTGAAAATGAAATGTATTTTCATAAACACTGCCTTTATAATTATTCAAAGTGTGTGTATACATTTTTTGGAACACTCTATATGTATATATTCAATTGGGAAACAAAGATTTATTATGAGTCTGGGGTGGAGGGCATTTGAGGAGAATGTGCATGAAATGGGAAAAGTAATATCAATAAGAAAGTGGGAGATTAGGAGTGCAAGAGTGTTCAAAATTCCAAATACGAACTCCCTAATCTCATGTGGGACACAAGTTAACCAGAAGGCAGCTATTCAAAGATTATTTGCATCTAATTTTGTCAAAACACAAAGCTACTAAAAAAATAGCCTGCAAGTTTTCACTAATACTTTTTGGTATAAGATAAAACTTAACTCAGAAAAAAAGGAAACATTTGAAATATAGGAGGCCCTGGATGGTGTGTCTCAGTGGATAGAGTGTCGGTCTGTGAACCACAGGGTAGAGGGTTCAATTCCTGGTCAAGGGTACCTACATGGGTTACAGGTTCAATACCTGCCCCCATCAGGTCACATGTGGGAGGCAACCAACCCATGCGCCTCTCTCACATCGAGGGCTCTCTCTCTCTAAATATATGTGTGTATCCCTGCCTTCTTTACCTCCCTCCCTCCCTTCCACACTCTCTCTAAGAAGAAAAAATATGCTCAGGTGAGGATTAACAAAAAAATAAATCCCTGCCTTCTTTACCTACCTCCCTCCCTTCCACATTCTCTCTAAGAAAAAAAAAAGGAAAGAAAAAATATGCTCAGTTGAGGATTAACAAAAATATAAATAAATAAAATATAGGAGGATAGAAAGAGCAGTAGTAAAAAGGTATGAATCTAATGTAAAATGTTTAATACATTCAGTACAATTGTCATGGCTTTATTGAAAATGTCAGAAATCATAAATTGTATTTAACTTGGTAAGAAATCATTCATGAAGCTCAAAACAAATATAATCAAAATGGCGAGTAAGTTACTTTTAATCTAAGTAGACAAATGTTTGCTCAGACTCTAAATAAACTAATAATTTTCATGACCTTTAAAGGAAATGGAGAAGAAGATGCGAATACTGAAAGAAAGCACTGAAGAATTACGTAAAGAAATAATGCAGAAGAAATCAGAAATTAAAAATTTACGGGAGGATTTAACGTTTAAGCAGAAGCAATTGCTAAAGGAGCAGAAGGAACTAGAAGAATTGTTGGAATGTCAGGTCAACCTAAAGGTGTGCTACTTACCATTCATAAATATTCAGACATTGTGCCTGTGTGAACATAAAAATGCATGGATGTCAAGTTTGACTGCATAGGTTTGACAAAGAGGTGTATCACCACACAAAAACGTTCATCATTGTGAGTGAGCCAGTCAAACTAAAGCTGGACTCTGGGAATTCACAAAAGTCTGTAGAGTGTCCGGTAGGATCATTGTAATTTGGAGTCCCAACCCGGGAACGGGCCTCTCTAGACTGCCAAGCATTTTTCGATACTAGAATTGTCACAAACACAATCTCTTCCTTGAACAGGAACCAAATTTTCTAACCTCTTATGTATATTTTTATCACCTTATCCTTGTCTGTCTGGTTCCACTCTACTTCCCTCTGACCATGCAACTGATGAGGGGCCTGTACTTATGTTTTAGGAGATCATTTTATTTTGAAAAACATGTAATAACTCTCCAAACAATTTAAGTAACCTAGAGTTATTTTTTACATAACATCTGACACTCTTTGCTTAGTGTGACACACTTGGACCTCTTTTTGCTTATGAGTCTTATGAGCCAAGATGTGCCCAGCTGCTATCTGGAACTTAGGAACTCAGCAGAGATTTCTAAGGAACTCAATGAAGCTAAAGCTTCAGGCCCCTCACTTGCATGAATCTCTTCCAAGGCCCTGTGCCTAATTCAGCGTTTGTAATTTTCTACTCTTTTTCTAAAAGAGCAGACTCTCCCCCTCCCCCCTCCCCGCCCCCCCCAAAAAAAACTGTACAAGTTTCAGCCTCACAAAACTTGGATCTGCCCCAGGACTGAGCAAGATCCCAGGGAGAAATGCACACACTGCAGTGATGTGTTCCCCTCTGTGCACGTTACCCCAGGCCCCACAGTCCGCTGCGATCCTCAGGCAGGAGGGGCTCTTCCATCACCCATGCCGTGTACATAAGATTCTTGAGGCTAAAACTGAATGTTCCATGAACTCTCAGAGCCTAGTGGAAAGTGGCATTAGACAAACTTAGCTTCTGATCTTGGCCTTGATGTTTTTTGCTTTTTTGGTTTTTTTGGTGTTTGTTTTTTTTGGGGGGGTGTTTTTTTTTCAGTTTTTTGTTTGTTTGTTTTTTAATTTCGTTGCTGATTAAGTTATTACATATGTGTCCGTATCCCCACATTGGCCTTGACGTTTACTAGCTGTGAGACTTTGGGAAATTTTTTAGCTTCTTTGAGCATGAGTCTCAGGAAGGTTCCTAGAAACAGAGCTTAAGACAAGCATTCGTGGAGGGAGGGCTCTAAGGAGAATCTGATGAGGGCGTGAGGGAAGCTGGGGAAGAAACTGGGCCAAAAGGTGGTTCAGGAGAACCTTAGTATCAACCTGATCCCATGGGGATCTCTTGACCATGAATTGCACTGCAGAGGTTGTTCCAGCCAAAGGCAGAGGGGATGGGCTGTTATATCACCACATCAGTTAGTCATTTCACAGCCTGCTCTCCCCTTCTCTGTGCCCCCTGTCCCCCAACAAATCAGCTCTGCTCAGTTTTGGAGAAGAGAACAAACATGAACTGTTAGCAGCCAACTCCCGCAACCTCTGATGGATGGGTGTACCTCCATAAAGGGAATCTGGGCTGAGCACCCACTGTATTTGTTCGACTCGGTTATCTTCTCTTTAAAATGATAATAACCATAACTATAGTATAAGTGTATTGTGAGTATTAAATAGAATAATTAAAGCACCCTGCATAGTACAGAATAGATAGTGAAAGTTCTACATGGTGTAGTTCTTTTCTCTCCTATTTAATTTGCTTATCTGACATAATTTAATATGGTTCCATTTCTTTACTAGGATGAAGTGGTCCACCACCAAGCCATTCCTGTACAAATTGGAAAAGAAATAGAAAAAACAACACGCAAAAAAGTGTATGATTTAATATTTTTATTTTTAACTAAAACTGTAGGGATCAGGCCAAAACCGGCTCCCTGACATCCCTCAAGAGGTCCCAGATTGTGAGAGGGCGGTTCTCAAGTGACACACCCCACTATCGGGCTCCTTCCTCTCTGGTTCCGGGTGCATCACCCAAGAACTGCAGCTGCCAAGTCACCGCAGCTCGGCAACTCCTGTGTTGAGCGCCTGCCCCCTTATGGTCAGTGTGTGTCATAGCTACTGGTCAGAGTGTCTATGGTGGTCATTGCACATCATAGCTACCAACCGGTCGGCTGGTCGGCTGGTCGCTTAGGCTTTTATATATATAGATCTCTCCCAGCCTACTCTCCCCCAAGTTATGTGTGCACATTAAAACAAGAATATTAACCACTGAAAACATCAAATTACTATTATAATTTTAGAAATATTTGCATTTTTTCCTGTCTAGGTTGTGTACTAGTATACTAAACTCATTAAAAGAAGGTAGTACAGCACAATGCTATCATTCATAATACTCTTTTATGTCTTAATTTGGGGACAATAGTCTCTTTCCAACTTATAAATCATATCTTTATGGATAACTCCAGTTGACTTTAAAGAGATATTCAAGGGATAAATTATTTAAACTGTGTAGAATTTCATGGTTCAGAAGTATGTCAGCCAGCCAGAAGCCTAAAGCCCAAATGATAGGAACTATTTGCCACAAATTCACCTGTGTAACACCTCCCCGCCTCACCCCACCCCTACACATACAACATTCAGTACAGATTCGTAAGCGGAAGTCACTGAGGAAATGTTCAAGGTTTCGAGGAACTAAAAAGATAAAGATAAGTGAAGACACAAAAATTCTGGAGAAATCATATGATTGCTCTGGTGACTGATCTCAAAACAAGAGAAAAAAATAGGCTCTAGTAATGGTTCTCAAAGCCAAGCCCTCCCAGCACCAAAGTTGATAAATTCAGGTTAGTTCTGGGAGGCTGGGCAGGATGAGGGTAGAACCCCAGGGTCTGGGGAAAAAGTGAGAAGGCTGGACAAATCCCTGCCTTCAGTGGCACTCAGTGGAGATACCGTCTGAGTCCCACTCATCTATGGTCTTCACCCCACTTCTGAAATCACTGAATTTATGAGCAGCTCTTCTGTTTCCTGGTGAGGAAGTAAAAATAGGTAAAGACAGCATAGGATCAAAATAAGGCAAATGTGTGAGTATGTATGTGTGTCCATGTGTATGTATGTGTCTGTGGGTATACATGTATATGTATGTATGTATCCCTCACAGAGAAATAGAAAAGAAAAAAATTATCTTGGAACATGAACTCAAAGAACTAAATGACTCCCTAAAGAAAGTTGAAACCAAAGTTAATGCTCTAATGGAAGAGAAGGAGGATGTAATAAAGGAAGTTGAAGGCAAACGAGCCTTACTTGAAATCAAAGAACGAGAATATAACCAATTGGTCAAGCTATTGGAATTAACCAGAGAGAATGAAGCAACTTCACTAACTGAAAGGTTAGTTATATGTCACCTAAATTTTTCTTCAATTTATGTATGAGGGTTCAAAACATAATCTCAAACAAATTTGGTTTTTATAAAACTTTTCAATAAACATTTTTATAGAATATTAAATCAAATTTTACTGTTAATAAAACATATTATTAAATAAAGCATTTTAGAAGTATTTTTTTCCATCCTTTATTCATTGCCCTCAATTTCCTGTGACCAAATCTTAAGGACACAATCTATTGTATTTTGTAAGTTTCTGAAATGTGCCTCTGGAAAACCCTATCACTGGAGAGTGCTATAGTTGAGAGATGTTTTTTCTACACATGAGTGGTATTTCTGAGGAAATTATGACTTTTTCCTAATGGGAGCAATTTAGTGATGTGATTTCCCGAGAGTGATACTTCTAATTTTAAGTATAATTGCAGGGAAATTGTCTGCCAACCTACTATTCCATCTCGGGTTTTTATAAGACTGTGGTGTTAATTGATACCAGCTTGCAAACAAAGTTGCTTTGGGCATTATTTACAACTTGATTCTAACATGAGGAGAGTTCTGTATGTACAAGCTGATCATGTTTGTCTTTAAAACCCCCAAGGGCAGCTGATGACTAATCACTTTCATTTGTCTCTTTACCTGGAACAGAGGGATCTTGGATCTCAATTTACGAAACTGTCTCATCGACAAACAGAACTACCACGATGAACTTTCTCGGAAGCAAAGAGAGAAAGAACGAGATGTTCGAAATTTGAAAAAAATGGAGCTACTCTTGAAAGTGTCCTGGGACGCCCTCACTCAAACCCAAGCCCTGCATCAGAGGCTGCTAGTAGAGGTGGGTGCTGTACACCACTGTTGGACTTTCAAGCTCAGTGTTGTCTTTTTTTAAGTAAAAAAAAAATATTGTAAGAAGTTGTTTTTGCTATCAATAGGAAAAGAAAAAGAACAGAGAAAAGATCATGTTAAAATGCATTAAACTGATGATAGAGCCTTTAGTCCTATAATGTTTTTCAATCTCTATTTGCTATCCCAAGATCAGAGAAATGTCTTGTTTGGATCTGGCGTCAGCCTGACCAGGGGAAGCAGTTGGGCCATCCAGTCATTACAGGGAAGGACCAAGATTACTACATGCGTCCTTGACTTATTAGAGTTCAGTATAAACTAATAATTTTACTTTGTCCCAAACAATGCTAGAACCTTTGAAGACTTTAACTCTACTACCTTTGCAATTCTTATGCCTTCAAAGATATATTTTAACCCAAATTTTTCAAGTTATTCTTGTTGGAAACATTGGTTTACTATAAGCTTCTCTGTTTTATCCCAAAGTCTACCCTTGTGGCACTCCATCTTAGTCATAGTGAAATTTGACTCATAAATGGCAGGTATAATATTTGTTCCAAGTATTGATGGAAACCTAACTATGATGAGCAGGAGGCTCCTAAAACCAGCAAGTGTTGCTTGTATTGATAAAACAATCCTTGTTTATTGACCAAATAGCCATAAGTAAGATTTATTTATACAGTAATAGGATAACAATTGTATTAGGGCACTTCTAGCTATTAAGTTCACAATATAGCATTCATAGGCTATAAAACTAACAAATTAAAATGTATTAAAATCCTCTTCCATCATTGATTTTAAGAAAATTACTAATTTTACTATCTCTACCATCACCTGGCTTAGTCATCCAACAAGAAGAAATTAGCTGGGCCAGTGTTGCTCAGTAGTTGAGTGTCGACCTATGAACCTGGAGGTCGAGGTTTGATTCCCTGTCAGGGCACATGCCCATGTTGCAGCTCAATCCCCAGTGGGAGCGGTGGGGCTCAGGAAGGGTATGCCATGCAGGAGGCAGCCGATCAATCATTCTCTCTCATCACTGATGTTTCTATCTCTCTTTCCCTCTCCCTTCCTCTCTGACATCAATATAAATATATTTTTTGAAAATGTTTTTAAAAGAAGAAATGAATACAAAATTCCAGTAATAAGAAATGAACAAAAGATTGAAGCTGAAGACTGTAAGCGCTCGAGTTTTGCCCGTTGACCAGATAACTAGAACTATCTGCATTATCTATGCAGCATGAGGTTTTTATTATTTTTATCTAAAGACATCTCTTTTTGGAAATGACAAACGTTTATTTTTTTTAAAGGCTGGTTTTTTTCTCAATACACCTTTAAAGTTTTTAAAATTGTTTCCTATCTGGTCAAGTTGAGATTTTTAAGAACCTCATTTTTAATTTGTAATAAAAGATTACAAGTTGAGTTTTTAAAAGTCAACAAACTGTAAGCACCTGTTAATAAAGGTCTTAAATAATTGTGTTTGTGAAGAAAGAAAGAAAGAAAGAAAGAAAGAAAGAAAGAAAGAAAGAAAGAAAGAAAGAGAGAGAGAGAGAGAGAGAGAGAGAGAGAGGAAGGAAAGAAGGAAGGAAAGAAGGAAGGAAGGAAGGAAGGAAGGAAGGAAGGAAGGAAGGAAGGAAGGAAGAAGGAGGGAAGGAAGGAAGGAAGTTTCTAGTAAAGTTTCAGTGAGAGACCAGCTGCCTCTTTGCCTTGGCCTCATAGTTGTCCCGGCCACAGTCGCACGGTGGGTCGGAAGTTCTTGAAAACAGGAGTGGGTCAGGTCAGTCACTCCCATCCTGAATGAACATTCAGACTTGCAAACAATCCACAAAGGAAAGAGATAAAAGGTAAGTGTGAAGGGCTCCGGCTATTTTTCAGAATTTGTTTTCCCCTAGAGACAGCTGTTTGATTCTCCCATGGCCTTTGATCGTAGAGACTGTCCCAGAAATTCAAGCCACAAACCTCATGAACATTTGAAATATTTCAGGAAAATATCAAAGCCTTAAAGAAACTGATGTTCCCTGACATCAAGAAGCTGGGATGTTTACAGCAGCAGAATAATGTCTAGTTTCTTCACAGTTATAAAAGTTACTGATATCTGTTCGTGCATTGAAAATGTCTGGAAGAACAGACTCCAGACTATGAACAGTGACTCCTGGGGAATAGCATTTGAAGTAGAGGTGGGAAGCAGAGATGTTTAATTTCTTACTTTACATATTTCTTAGTGGTTATAATAAACACTTTTTTTTCTAAGTATGAAATGCTACTCCATAAAAACAAAGAACTGAAATAAGCTTACCAAACCTGCTGATACATGCAATTTGGAGCTCGGATGTAATGCTACATATCTCATCACGCCAGAATGATAACATAGCTGGAAACATAACTAGAATCAATTAGGGTTGCAATTTGGCTGCAAGGAGTAATAGACACTCAATTACAGTGGCTTACCTACATGGAGGGTTGTTTTATTCACACAATAAACTTATTGGATAATCAGAGGTAGGCACAGCAGGTAATTTCATAGTCCAGGATCCTCTTAGCTTCTTCGTGTGTCATCCTTAACATGCACATGTTTTCTCCAAGCTTGCAAGATGGCCATTTCACCTTCAGACATAAGGTCATCCTGAGGTGGGGAAGGGCAGAGAGCAAAAGGTGTGTGGCAACTGACCCTCCCAGGAGCCCCGTCCAGCAGGCTTGCACTTGCACTCCATTGGCCTGTGCTGCAAAGGAGTCTGAGGATGCCTGGATACATCGCAGCATTGAACAAAACAGGGGTTCCGTTAGCAAGGTCAAAGTGGAGGGTGGATGATGTTGTCTGGGCAACCAGCAGGCTCTGCTGCCAATGGCTTACCTTGTTACCTCTTTCACAAAGCACAAACACTTAATTCCTGCCTGACACTGGGGGATTGTGTTTATGGAGAATTGAGAAAGGTGTCTGGGAAGCAGCTCGCCCAGGTTCAAAAATGAATACATTTTACTGCAGTATTAATTGTCATTCAAAACATTGGAAATTACTAAATGTCTGAAACCCGAAATTAGGAGAATTAGTCGACAGCCTTTAGTTGGCATAGAGTAGTTGGTGAGTGTGCTCTCATCATATTGTCGACAGAAACCTTCTAAGCATCCCTGGTCCCAGGTATCGTGCATGTACAGATTTGCCCACGCCTGGAAGCAAAGCATTTGGAGCAGGCCACTCTTGGGCACCTGTGGCAGAAAATCAGGCGGCCACCAGGATGCCTGCTGGGCTTCCTCCATCCCAGAAGAATTCACTCCACTTTCCAGCAGGAGAAACCAAACTCTTCCGTGCTGATTTCTTAACCTCTGCATGATCCCCCTGATTATTCAAGTCCATGCTGGGCTGTCCCTTTGGACCTGCTATAGCCATTAGCTGCCAAGACTACACATTCTGTCTATTGTTATATGGACTTCACAAGACTATGTCTTATCTCCCTAAGTCCAGTGTGTGCTTCTCAACAGCTAGCTGTCCGTGATAGGAGAGGCCCTGGAAGGCAGGACATCCTTGGGCATCTGAAGGTAGAGAAGGTGCTACTGAAGATGCACAGGTTCATGGATGTCGGGGCCTCTAAAGACACCCTTGAGCTCGTTTAAAGAGTAGCATGAATCTCAGAAAGATCCTGTTAAATGACCTTTAAATCACTAAACAGTATGATCTTCCCTTCTTGGGACAAGTTTTAGCCAATATCCTACCTTGGTGCCTAGAATGATGTGCTTTCACAGTAGAAGATAAACCACATTAGATTGGAGTCATGTGCTTTTAGTATAAAGGTCCAAGCCTAGTCAAGAATGCCGTCAGCCCCCCACGTTGGCCCTTCCTGTACCCTTGGTGGGCATTTCCCAGCAGCTGCCATGTGTCTTATTCCTCTCTTCTCTGTTCTCCATCATAAAGAATCTGGCAAGTTCATTCCCAATAAGGCAGCAAAGACTGACGGAATGAGATGTTGCCTTCTCCTCAAAGTACTTTAACAGGGGACACAAGCACAAGCTGATACAATAGAAAGGTAATGGGGGAATTTCTGGAACAAATAAGAAAGTTAAGAGGATTTTCTTTTGTGTAAGAAGTTTCCATCTGCTCATCAAAACAACACATAAAAGTAGCCAACTACTCTCACTGTTTTTAATAAATAGTTCCATTTTTCTTTAATCTATAGGATTCAAATTCACACTTTACAAGCATAATATCATTAGAATATACATGTTTCTGAAGTGCTGAGTGATGAGTTAGAGAGGCAGTAACATACTACAATATTACAATCATGGGTTCTTAGTCTAACTGCCTGGGTTTGAACCTGTACCATTGAGGCAAGTTGCCTAAATGTCTTCGTTCCTCATTCTCCTCATCTGTATGATTGGAGATAATATTACCTACCTCATGGAGTTATTGTGAGGATTAAATAAGACCATACATACAAGCATTTAGAACTTTCCCTGACACATAGTTAATGCTTTATAAATGTTAGCAGCTATTATTATTAAGACATTTTATTCCCAATCGAGTGAGAAATAATATATTTGCAGCTAGGGAATTATAGATTTTTTTCAGGTCTTTATATTTTAGTTTAAGGGACAGTGACCTGCTTTATGAATTAGATAATTTTTAAATTAATCTCAATGACTTCAATGAGAATATTCAAAGACTTCATAAAGAATATTCAGCAAAATAAGTGTTCCTATATGATTCAGAATCATCATTTCCACACCATTTTCAAAAGGTACATGATCAGTTCACTACATGACCTTAAATATTTCATTCTTGTATAAATGTCTGTTTTAAATTTTGACTTCCAGATTGAAGCTATCCCTAAAGATGATTCTATTGCTGAGAGGAGGAGAGAACTCCACAAAGAAGTTGAAGTAGCTAAAAGGAATTTGGTCCAACAGGTTCATATCATCTCTCATTTAAGCTTCTATCTAAGAATGGTTAATATGAAGTTGGGTTTTTAACAGTCCTCCACAAAACCTCGTCAATAACAGAGTCAGTAAAGAGAGTATGATCCTACCTAACCTGTGTCCACTCTAAACCTACAATGCAAGGGTGGGAGGGGAGGATGTACTTGAAGCAGCAAAAATTATACAAATTCATGATATTTTAAAATAGAAGCTATTGATTATATTAAAAACAAAAATAAATGCTTTATTTCACCAATGTTTAATTTAAATTTTTCAAATTTTATTTATTAAAGCCACTGCCAAAGTATTTTTAAATATGCTTTTATGTCTCTTCTTTTTCTTAAATTTACTTTAAAATACAGTTTGAGTAAGAAAAAGTTCTGCCCTATTAAATATGTTATCATATTTTCTCATTCTTTTAAAGATCAAAAATACTTGGAGCTAAGGCAGTAGAATTACTTTGTTTTATGTTTTAATAAAAGAAATTCTACATAGGAGTTTAAAAATAGTCTAAGATAATGGCCTTAATGTGTTCTTTCAAAGAAATAAATCATAATATCTTGTGTTTTTCAAAAGAAAATTCTATCAGAAGCTGAGTCTAAGTTAGTAGAACAGCAACTTGCAGAAGAAAACAAGCTTTTAAAGGATCAAGAAAACATGCAAGAGCTGGTATTTAGCCTTATCCGTATGACTCAAGTCAAAATTGAAGAGAAAGAGCAAAAATCCAAGGATTTCCAGAAAATTCAGGTAACTGCATTTTTGCAGCCATCCATAAATCACTACAAGAGTTCAGGTTAGCCTCGTTTGAACACAGTGTTCATTAGAAAACTGTAATTGTAAAGTCTCCAAATTCCAGTGATGATACAGCTTCCCAAAGTAATAGTCCCAGGATCCAATTAGCAGGAGTCAACAATCTATAGAAAGAAAGAGCTACATCAACCAAAGGAGCAGAGGATTTGAACAGATGACAAGTCCGTAAGAATAACATGGTGGACACGGCGGACAGCCGCACAGGCCACAGACATCTCACAGCCAACTGTGATTTGCCTGGGAATGACTCAAGAGCGGTAGCATTAGACCATTCTCCCTCCCAAGTTCATCAAGCCATCATCATTTAAACCCTTACTTACTGCTTCACCCAGTGCCACTTGGTGACATTCCTGGGCTCCCAGCAAAGTACCAGAGCTGACCCAGTGCAACATCCCCAAACCAAAACAACAATAAAATCAATGGCAAAAACAACCCTCCTGTCATGCCGGCTAATATTAGAACCACTTATTCCACTTGAGGATTATGTCCAGAGGTTCCCTGTTAAAAAATGAATATGATATGACATACCACTAAACTGGAAAACCTGAATTTACCATGTGGCCCAGATGTTGGCCATTTCTAAGGGCAACCTTTGTTCTAATTCTGAGCAAGTATTTGCACAGAGTAGCCTTTCTTCTTATTCCCAAGAAAGAACTCACATCAAAGCATAGTATACAATGAGGTTAAATGAAGTTTTTGCAAAGAAGACTGAGGAAAAGATCACCACACAATCCACAGCAAACTCTTCAGATTCCCCTTTATCTGTTTATTTTTTCCACCTTAGAACATTTGAGAAACTACAACAAGTTCAGCATGGTTGGCCCAGTAAAGTTCATAGGCTAGCTGGATTCCATAGAATAAAGAAAGGCAAGGCAGCAGCGGGGGGGGGGGGGGGGGGGGGGGTGAAGGAAAGAAGGCAGCTTGAGAGAACAGGGTGGCTGAGGGGAGGACGAGCAAAAGCAAAACAAGGAAAGGAGAGAGCAAGGGGATAGTTGTTGCAAGGGACAGTGACCTGTTTTACGAATTAGATAATTTTTAAATTAATCTCAAAAATTGAGCCCAACCGGCGTGGCTCAGTGGTTGAGCGTCAACCTGTGAGCCAGGAGGTCATGGTTCAATTCCTGATCAGGGCACATGCCTGGGTTTCGTGCTTTATCCCCGGTGGAGGGTGTGTGGGAGGCAGCAGATCAATGATTCTCTCTCATCATTAATGTTTCTCTCTCTCTCTCTCTCTCTCTCTCTCTCTCTCTCTTCTTTCTCTCTCTCTCTCTCACTACCTCTCTGAAAGCAATAAAAAGATATTTAAAAAATTGATACATAGGCTATGTATCAAACCAAACTTCATTATTAAATGAGCTCACTCTTATAAAAGCACACAGTTCTTTCTCTTGAAATAGGGAAATCAAGAAAGGAAAGATATTGTTTTCTTTAAGTATTCTTAGAATTGGGAATTGGTCTGTTAAACATTAGCCTTAATAAACTATAGGTTTGATAAGACAACAGTCAATTTCAGCATTTTATTTTGTGTCATCTACATCCTCCCAAAAAGACAAAGGGTGAAGGAGAAAAACGATGTTGCTATTATCCCCAAGATGGAGTTGATGATACTAAATTTTTATATTTGTATAATTCTTCATACATAGAGTTACTTAAATAATATTAGTCTCTTCCTGAATCCTATTCTCACTTAGAACAACATTACATTGCTACATGTCAATCTTGGCTCTGATGTCTAATTTCTTTTTAACCACTCATGCCAAATGGGTTTTGCTTTCACAGTCCTCAAATGAAAACCAACAGAAACTAATTCCTCAGGTTTCTATCAGCAAATACTTCATCTTTAGATGTGTTTCTTACTCTAGATCAGCGGTTCTCAACCTGTGGGTCGCGACCCCTTTGGGGGTCGAACGACCCTTTCACAGGGGTCGCCTAAGACCATCCTGCATATCAGATATTTACATTATGATTCATAACAGTAGCAACATTACAGTTATGAAGTAGCAACGAAAATAATTTTATGGTTGGGTCACAACATGAGGAACTGTATTTAAAGGGCCAGAAGGTTGAGAACCACTGCTCTAGATGAAGGATCCAGTCTCTTTATATTTGAAGAACATAACTAGTCTATTAAACTTGGTATATTTTTAGGGTTTTAGAACTATAAGTGCTGACTTAAAATATTTATGCGTAATTTGTAACATCTCCTTATGGTGCTTTATCGTGTAGGACAACACACTCAATGTACAAGTGGAATCGTGCTTTAAAATCATGACTTGTCTTTGACAAAATACCACAGAGGATTCAATCAGTAACATTTATCAAAGCTTACTACAAATCCCCTTCCCTCATCTACATTCCATAAATTCCCCACTCACCTAGCCCACTTTTCGGCTCCCTCAAACGTTCCCCAAACTTTTCCTCAAACTCATCCTGTACAGCCTCTTCCTTTTCCTCCTCTCTTATTCATTCGCTTCCTTGATTAACCCTTTGTCCTAGCTAGTGTGATTTAGTTCAGCTGATTAGGCAATTTTCAGATCTCACTGAATCTGCACAAAGAATTTTTCATAATGGATAGGAATGAGATGGGTTGAGGCTGGGAGTATTCATACGTTGTTGGTGGTGGGCTTTATTCTTATTACTATTTCACACATAATTTTTCTATTTCAGCAAAAATATGTCAACATTATGAAGGAGATCAGAGCAAAGGATATTGACATCAGGATACACAAGAAGAAAACGCGTGAAATTCAACGGAGGTAAAAGAAATACATGATGATTATCTAGTTAGGTGCGGGGAGGGGGAACATCCTAATTTCACAAGTTTCAAAAACACTGGTATTTTCACAGACTCAAAGAGTTTGCTCAATTATATGACACTATTCGAAATGAAAGAAACAAATTTATTAACTTACTTCACAAAGCTCACCAGCAAGTGACTGAAATAAAAGAAAGGCATAAAATGTCATTAAATGAACTGGAAATTTTAAGAAATAGTGCAGTTTCTCAAGAAAGGTAAGTGTTATAATAACTATTATCCTTTCAAAGTCTTCTGATTTACTGACCTCTAAAATACTCTGGAGATAATAAAATAGAAAATGATAGTATTTTACGAAGCTAGAAAAGCCCTTCCTCAAACACCTTGATTTACAGATGATAATCAAAGCATCTGAATGTGATTCCTAATGCTTCTACTGCTTGCAAGCCATCTATTTTTTAAGTGAACGAAAAACTGTAGTATATAACTATGCTTACTATGTTTGTTTTCATTTATCCAATTAGAAAAAAAAAGCACCAATTTGATCATTTGCATTTAATGTTGGAAGGCAATCAAATGTTTATTAACCAGCATTCCCTGGTTGTAGATTTGAAGCGTAATGGGCTTGTAAGAGGCAGTATTGTGGTTAAGAGAGGTGGCTTTCTAGATCAGTGGTTCTCAACCTTGGCTGCACATTAGAATCACCTGGGAATCTTTTAAAAATCCTGATTTCTGGGCCTCATCCTCCAGAAATTCTGTTTCTTTGTTACTAATGTGGTCTCACCCCATAACAAAGAAACAGAATTTCCGGAGGATGAGGCCCAGAAATCAGGATTTTTAAAAGATTCCCAGGTGATTCTAATGTGCAGCCAAGGTTGAGAACCTCTGTTCTAGATTCAAATCGCAGCCCTGACACTTACTAGCTGTGTGATCTTGGGCAAAATCCCTTACCTCTCTGGGCTCACTTTTTTTTAACCATTTTAAAAAAATGTCCTTATTTCATAGGACTTTTTATTATTAAATGAGTTAAACCATGTAAAAATACTAAAAAATGTCTGCCAAATGGTGTTTTATAAACTGTATTACTTACCATGTGCCAAGATCTGTTTGACTCTCTCACTTGTGTTTAGTTCCTGATCTACTGAGTCTATATAACCTGAAATTTTTCTGGTGACCGTTATTGTCCAGTTTGCTTTTATGAAGATGTTACAAAATGGGCCCATGTGTATGGATAGTGGATGGGGTGGGGGTGGAGGGGGTAAGGGATTTGTATGAAAAGGAAAACCTAATTTCTTAATCAGGTTCTAATCCTACATAAAGATAATGTATCATTTATAGAAGCCATGCATTCATCCAGCATTTATTGTGATGCTTTATGGCAGTGGTTCTCAACCTTCCTAATGCCACAACCCTTTAATACAGTTCCTCATGTTGTGGTGACCCCCAACCATAAAATTATTTTCGTTGCTACTTCATAACTGCAATGTTGCTACTGTTATGAATCGTAATGTAAATATCTGATATGCAGGATGTATTTTCATTGTTACAAATTGAACATAATTAAAGCATAGTGATTAATCACAAAAACAGTATGTAATTATATATGTGTTTTCTGATGGTCTTAGGCGACCCCTGTCAAAGGGTCGTTCGACCCCCAAAGGGGTCGCGACCCACAGGTTGAGAACCGCTGCTTTATGGAGTCAGAGACTACCTTAGGTCCATTGGACATTATCAGCTATAACCCTCTCTGCCCTAAAAGAACAGTTTGCCCTAACTGGTTTGGCTCAGTGGATAGAGCGTCGGCCTGCAGACTGAAAGGTCCCAGGTTCAATTCCGGTCAAGGACATGTACCTTGGTTGCGGGCACATCCCCAGTAGGAGGTGTGCAGGAAGCAGCTGATCGATATTTCTCTCTCATCGATGTTTCTGGCTCTCTATCCTTCTCCCTTCCTCCCTGTAAAAAAGTCAATAAAATATATATTTTTTAAAAAGTGGTCCTTTTAAAAAAAAAAAGAGCACAGTCTTCTGGGAACAGCCGAGCAGTAAATGAATCACTGTAGTCTCTTGCTTTGATAAAGTGGGGGGAGGGTATAGGAGAGTCTGTGGCACAAAAGAAAGATGTCCTAATCCAGATGGAGATCTGAAAAGCATACAGAAATTCCTGGAGAGTATCGTTTGATGAATATCATTATTACTATTGTCATTGCAAGGGATGTATTAAATCAAGAGCTATTTTGATACAGTTTGTGTTTTGAAGTTTTCATTGTTTTTAAAGAAACTAAAGAAAATTATAATCTTATCTATTTCCCATTATTTTTAAAGAAAACTACAAAATTCCATGCTGAAGCATGCCAACAATGTTACCATCAGAGAAAGCATGCAAAACGATGTATGCAAAATTGTAGTAAAACTTCAAGAAATGAAAGAGAAGAAGGAAGTCCATTTAAATAACATTGACAGACTCGCCCATATGATCACAATGATTGAAGAGGAGATGGTGAAGCTTCGCAAGAAATATGAACGAGCTGTTCAGTCTCGAAATGAAAGGTAAAAATCAGGAACCTACTGTGAGAACAAAGCACCCAGAGATCCTACTTAGAAATGTTTCCCCTTTTCCTATCTACACGTGACAGTGGGTAGTGAGGGACATTTGGTGTTCAGGTTTTATTAGTTTTGGAGGGGAGGGGTAGCTTCATGTTTTGCCTGAAAATAAGAAACTCTGGCCCTGGATGGGTAGCTAAGTTGGTTAGAACATCTGACGCCAAGGTTGCAGGTTCAATCCTGGTCAGGGCGCATACAAGAATCAACCAATGAATGCATAAATAAGTGGAACAAAATTGTTGTGTCCCTCATCTCTCTCTCTCTCTCTCTCTCTCTCTCTCTCTCTCTCTCTCATAAATAAAAATTTAAAGAAGGAAGGAAGGGAAGGGAAGGGGAAGGGGAAGGAAAGGAGGAAGGAAAGAAGGAAGGAAGGAAGGAAGGAAGGAAGGAAGGAAGGAAGGAAGGAAGGAAGAAAGAAAGAAAGAAAGAAAGCAAGAAAGAAAGAAAGAAAGAGAGAGAGAGAAAGAGAGAGAGAAAGAAAAGAAAGAAAGAAAGAAAGAAAGAAAGAGAAAGAAAGAAAGAAAGAAAGAACTTGTAAGAAAAACAAGTGACCGTTGAGTTTGGGGAGCTGCTTACTTGAAGATAAAAGTCCTTTCCCAGATTACCTTTCAGGATGCCTCTGATACCATCAAATTATTACAGACAATGGACATAAATAAGTCTTTGGATCGTGTATCCACTTTTGTGACAGGCCTGTTCATAGTATGATATTTATTCAGCCTTTCTCCCAGTTCGTTTTCTCAGCAAGTAAGAACTTTAGGAGTAGCATCGCTTCTTCCAGGCCACAATGGTATCATTACTCAATTACTACTTTAGCAGTTTTCCCAAGTTTCTTGTGCTTTGAGAAATCTGGCATGTGAGACTGTAGAGCCTTATAGTAAGTGCATCTGGTATCAGAGTGTTTTTCATCAACCCTTGGTTGTGTTCTGTGTAAGTGCTGGACCCTGACAGTACAAAAGGATGGTCAAACATTGCTCCTGCTTTCTATTTTAAAGAGGACTGAGATCATGAGAAGAACCAAAAATTGTCAAATGAGACAAAATATAGAGCTAAGATTAGTCAAATACAACTACATACACACATGTTTTGAGGAGAACAGCGAGAGAGAAGCACTTAAAGATAAACTCTGGGGAAATGGATATGCAGTGTGTGGGAAGAACTTGAGGGTGGTGAAGAATACCATTTTTCAAAGGGTTGGCTGGTGTGTTCTCTGGGGGATGGGGGAACCTTCTTACTTGACTCCTGGCACAAACCAAGGCATTTAGGCAGTGTACTCCCAGGCCCTGGTCAGATCCGTGGGGCTGAAATTAGAAATTTCTTACTCTGTTTCTTCCCCAGATTCTCCTCACAAGGAGGGGTCTTTTTCCTGGCATTATTATAAATGACGGAATTTGCCTGTTCATTAGGAAATCTGCATCGGAAATAGTCGACTTTAAAAGGACCTAATGGGCTTGGCACGTTACATAGAGCAGAATCACTGCAGAAATACATTCCCTGGCCCTCTGCCCGAGCGCATCTGGCCAGAACTTGGTTGGCAAGCCTGGTCCAAGGAAAGGATCTGCAGAAAATCAGACTGCGGGGTCACTTTGTTCGTGCATGGGGAACGACATTCTCTCCCACCCCAGGAAACCTTGGGGACTTGCAGAGGTTCTGTGCCAGCCAACCGCATGGTCAGCTCAGAGTCAAGAGGCTCAACAACCATCCCTTTCCAATCTCCCCAAATTCCAAGTGTAGAGTTTACCTAGAAAGCCACTGGTAAATATCGTTTGTCTTCTAGAATTACGCAATGCTGAGGTGCATTCTGCACACCCAAATCCAGAGGAAACCACAATAGCTAGTAAAACTGTGGCCTCAACATCCTCTTAACCTCTGCCCCTCCATTTGACCATAGTGGCGTTCAGCTGATAGAGCGGGAAGAAGAAGTGTGCATCTTCTATGAAAAAATAAACATCCAAGAGAAGATGAAACTCAATGCGGAAATTGAAATACATGTCTTGGATGAAAAAATCCGATTCCTGAAACTGAAGATTGCTGAGAAGCAAAGACAGATCTATGTGACCCAGAAACTGGTGCCGGTCAAGAAGGCCCTGGATGCCGACGTAGCTGTCCTCCAGATTCAGGTGGGCACGAGCTCCTGAGACACTGCCTGGGACCATTTGCCTTTCCCCCTCCATTACTGGTGTGTAGGTTGTTATGTTCTTACATGTAAACCGAACCATGCTACTCCTGGAACCTGTGAGAACCCAAGGGTTATGTGGAACACTGCTGCAGGGCCACGCTCCAGAGGTCTTTTCCCCATGAAGCATTTTCTGCCTTTCTGGGAATACACACCCTCCCAAATCTCAACTCTAGCTCAGCTTTCTCACAGCTCAAACTTACGTAATTTCACTTCCACCAGCATAACGATGCTTTTGATGCTTGCTGGAAAGACCTAGCTCTCTGATTTTTAGTACTCTTGCCCTCTGGAGCTGAGATTGTTGTTCTTTCTTAATTGGCCGTCACATTTAATTCGACTCCTTGTGAACCCCTGTAGTGTCCCTGTAATTTAATAACCTGGCCTCTGACATGGCCTTTTAAAAAGTGTAATAAAGCCCACAAAATTAAACATGAAGTAGCCATAGAAAGACAGGAAAGAAAGCTGCTTTCTTCACATGTAATAATCGCAATTTTTTATGAAAATATAAGAAAAAATTAAAGAAAATTGTGGCTTGAACTTTTTTCCATTGACTCAGTGTAGGAACAAATTTTAAGCTATAACAAGTTTTCCAAAATGTCAGGTGGCTTTCAGATGTTTTTTTCTGATTATAAAATTAAGACACGTTAATCAAGTGTTTAAAAAATACAAAGTTTTTAAAGAAGAAAATAAAATTTTATCCCCAATATATATAACCACTATTAAAATGATCAAAAATCTGGAAGAGATCCTTCTAGTATTTTACTTTACAAGTGAAAGGTTTTTACTAGCTTGTGTTGTAAACACAGTTTGGGGTCCTGCTTTTTAATTAAATCACATCAAGGGGATTCACAGATCCCCTCCTCACACAGTGCCTGGTCCCCCTCTGCACCGTCCAGCACAGACTCGGCCAGCATCTGCAGCCTGCACCTACACTAAGGACCATTCATGCAAGGCCTTTGTCTGTGAACTGACTTTCTTGAAAATTTGGGGCAACAGTGTGAGAGGGCACGGCACAGAAATGCAAAGAATTTTCAAGTTAAGTATCAGGTAGCCATGCCCTTCCGAGCTCCGTAGGGCCACTCTATCCCTGGGAGCGGTCCCCGCCTGCATTATCCCATGTAGCACCCTACTCTAGCTCCATTTCACTGTCTTGTCTTTCCATCTTTCATCCCCCATCTGCCCTCCACAGCCTCACCATCCAGGTGGTCCCCCAGGCACTTCATACTGGTCTCACTCCATTTTACAGAATCACGTGGCTCTCTCTAGCTCTTTCCCCAAATACAGTTTCAGGGCCATCTTTGCCCATACTAAACTGTCAAAATGCCCAGCAGGACAAAGGAACTAAATTCAATAAGGCCCACAACAGAAAAATTCACTCTCCATTATGTAAGCATTTTAACTCTGTTCATTGCAAATCAACAATTCTATTCAATGGCTAAAATGAGTTGTTCTTAAAACATACATACTTGGCATTTCATTATATGAAAGCACTTATCCAGTGTGAACTATGAATTCAGATTACCCGAGAGGGAATATTATGCATTGAGTGATAGTATGCCCTGCCTACTGGGAGACTTTACCATTCTGACTGCGGATGAATTGAGACATGTGGATTTGTGTTATACCAGCTACCTGTTCTACCAGAGTTGGTTCTAACAAGCTTAAGAACTGTTGAATAGAAAGTTTCCCATTAGTCTCCACACGCCACTTAATTATTTAATTGACTACTCAGCACTGACTACGTGGGCCCTTTGAAGGACTGTGTGTGAAAGTTTGAGCTTCAGGCAAGCCATTTTGTACCCTGCCTGACAGTGCCGGATCCCTGCCATAGCCTGTTATTTGATAAAGCTGCTGTGTTGTTGTTTTTCAAAGTCTTCCCATTTTTGGAATTCTCTTAAGGTTTGCATTTTTTCAGCTGTTTGAAATAGTTTTTAATTATTCCACAGTTTAATCCAAGAATAATCATGAGTCATATATTCCTGGATGTTTGCAATCAGAGGTCCTTTTTAGGGATCTTGGAAATCACATGAACTACAGTAGGATACAAGAACACCATTTTATATAGAAAAAGAAAATTTTTCCTCAATGGCCCATGGGGAAATAAGATCAATCAAGGCACCACTGGATAAGCAAGCACCATATTTTTGCTTCCTATTTAATTTCCTAGTTAAGAGAAGGAAATATTGTGCTGAGCAAATGCTTATTTACATATGGGTGTATACTTTAAAATTCCATATTGATGGCAATTAAGAAGTGTGGAGAGGGGAAGAAAAAGAAAAAATCAAATTATTTATGTCACCCTTTAAAATTATTTTTTGTCAGGAGCATAAATTAAAAATTTTAAACTCTATCCATATCATCTTGGACACATAAAGTTCCTTAAATATATTATCTCATTTACTAGGTCAACACCATTAGATTAAGCCTTATCTTCCAATTTGACAGTTGAAGAAACTGGCTTAGAGAAGAAAAATGGTTTCCCTGAAATTATGCAGGTTTTCAGTAGAAAAGCTAAAAATGCTGACTCTTGGTTTTCACCATGCTCCACATCTCCCTATAAAACAAAAGCTCAGTGTGGCTGCCACTTCCACTTGGGAGTGGCCATATTTCTTCATCTACCTCCAAGGTCTCATTAATTCAACAAATACAGTTGATATATAAGACATTATATTAGGTATTTAGCAAAAAGTATTTAAATAGTTCAGTCTGTTTCTCATAGACTGTACATTGTACTGACCTAGTAATGAAGAACTTCATTCTCCTGTGGAAAGCCATTAAGCTATTGCCAGCAAAGGGTTTTAAACTGGAGTCTATTATGTCCCATACCCTGTATGTTGTCCAGCTTGCCTCTGTAACAACTTTCAATGAAGATGTCAAGTCTGTATAGTCTGAGCTCTGCAACCACACAGCTTCCCATGAGTATAACATGAAATGGGAAGTCACAAAGGACTGGGTAAAATCAGCTTTTTCTTTGATGACTCAGAAGTCACTGCCTTCTTTGCAAGGTCAATTACCGACATCCTGCTCATGGCACCAAAGTGAGCAGAAGCATTGCTTAACCTCAAGTTCCAGCTGATTGGGTGTTAAGAACTGTCTTCCACTTTTGTCTGTGTCAGTCCTACTCAAAGATGCTAAAAAAACCCTTGGCTGTGTGATTTTAAGATTTACAAGCAGGAGAGTTAGTTTTAAAATTAATGTTTCTTTTTTTAATAGTTTTCACAGTGTACAGACAGAATAAAAGACCTGGAGAAACAGTTTATAAATCCTGAGGGTGAGAACAGAATCCGCTTCCTTCCAGGAAAAGATATGACTACAGAAGAAATGATCAAAAAATTAGATTCGGTAAATATTCTTTCTTTCTTATTTCTTATTTTTTTTATTTAGTGAATTTATTGTGGTGACATTGGCTAATAAAATTATATATGGCCTGGCCAGTGTTGCTCAGTGGTTGAGCATTGACCCATGAGCAAAGAGGTCACCGGTTCAATTCCAGTTAGGGCACATTCCCAGGGTTGCAGGCTCGTTCCCCAGTAGGGGACATACAGGAGGCAGCTGATGGATGATGTTTCTCATCAATGCTTCTATCTCTCTATCCCTCTCCCTTCTTCTCTCTCTAAAAATCAATTTAAAAAACATATTTTAAAAAAGGAAAAGAAAAAATTATATAGGTTTCAGGAATACAATTCTATAATACAGCATCTATATGTTGTATTGCGTGTTCACTATCCCAAGTCAAGTCCCCTTCCATTACCATTTATCTCCCAACTTCTTCTGGATCTTAAGAGAAATGCTTGTAGTTTTTTGCCCATTGAGTATAATGTTGACTATATGGCCTTTGTCACATTGAGGTATGTTTCCTTTATTTTCACTTTGCTGAGAGTTTTTATCATAAATGGGTCCTGGATTTTATCAAATGCCTTTTCTCTATTTATTATATAACTATGTGTGTGTTTTTTAATTCCTCATTTTGTTTATGTGGTGTATCACGTTTATAGATTTGCAGTAATGTACCAACCCCAGAATAAATCCCACTTGATCATGGTGTATGATCTTTTTAATGTCTTGCTGAATCTATTGCACAACTATTTTGTTGAGAATTTTAGCATCTATGTTCATCAGGGATATTGGCCTGTAATTTTCTTTCTTTGTAGTGTCTTTATCTGGTTTGGGGATTAGGCTAATGCAGGAGGGAGACCAGAGAGTGGGGCTGTTGCATTCCACCAGGCTGATGGCATGAGGAGGGGAGTGCTCCACCCAAGAAAGATGGCCTCTACAGTGTGGGCGACTCAGCTCAGGGGCCCTGAGGGTTGTCCCTTAACCTCTCTCCCCAGAACTACAAACTCCAGTTTCTCTTCACACGACTCTAGTCCACTCCGCCTTCCCTCCACTGGAGCCCAGGGTGAGTGGCTATGAACGAGATTTTGTGTATTGGCCCTTTAAGGGAGTTTGTGGATTTCTAGGAGACTCCTGTCTCTCCCTAGTGGTCAGAATCCCTGCTGATTTTCACAGCCAGATGTTATGTGAGTGCCTCTTCCCGGCTCTGTGCTCTGGGCTGGGGAGCCTGGTGTGGGGTTGAGACCCCACACTCCTCAGGGGAACCCCCACAGCTGAGATAAGCCTCCAAAATCTCAGCTGCTGCCCATGGAAGTGGGGCCAGCCCTTTTCGTGTCTCCGCCCTTCCTACCAGCCTCAATGTGGCTTCCTCTGGGAATCCTTGGTTATGAGACTTCTCTTCTGCTCGTCTTCAGTTGGTTATTCAGGTTGATCGCTCCATAATTTAGTTTGTAATCCCAATTTGGTCCTGGGAGAAAGTGAGTGTACCTTCCACCTACTCCACCGCCATCTTGGATCCCCAAATATTATTTCTTAAAATAGCATCTATTTGCCCCTTGTTGGTCAGTGTCACATATATCTGTACTGGTGTTTCAGGTTATGGGGATAGATTTATTCTTCGTTATTCTAGCCACTAATATAGTAGACCTTCATTGTAATCTAGTAACAAAACCTAAGCTTGACTTTAAGCATTGCCAAAAGAAGTAAAATTTGAGTGGTTTTAAGATGCCCACCTTTGTATCATAGCCCCCCTCCCT
>NW_005356259.1:3587654-3590899 GCF_000412655.1 Myotis brandtii
AAAAAAATAACTTTTTAGCATCTTGAAGGGATTAACGTGCCTTGCTGATGGGAGCATATCAGAGGAAGGGCAATGGAAGGTAGATTGAGGTGAGAGGGCCATTCTCTGCCGTGTGGAGGAAGAATTCCCGAGCTATCTGCAGGAGTGGGGGGGTGGGGGGCAGGGGAAGTCATGTCTTAGCCCAGCTCTAAAGACTTTCTAGAGGTATCTTAGCAACTACAAAAACAATGTGTCTTCGTTAAGGGGGTGGGGGGGGGAGTTTTTTACTTGTATGACCTTTTCCCCCTTCCTATTGCAATTGTTTTTGACCGTAGCTGGAACTACAGCTGGCCAAGAAGGAGGAGCAGTTACTGGAAAAGGATTTCATCTATGAACAGGTCTCCCGGCTCACAGACAGAATCTGCAGCAAAACTGAGGACAGCAAGGAGGACACGCTGCTCTTGGCCAAGAAGGTCTGTCCGAAACCCTGCCTTTTCTCTTCTGCCCTGGCTGCTTTATTACGGTTCATTTCCCACTGAGTGCTTTGCTTACTGAGCAGAGCGCTGGAGCAATTAGGCTTTATGACAGAGAAGCAGAATGGATGTAGAATTTAAAATGTAAAGAGGATGCTTAGATAATAGTTCAAAATAAGTTCCCATCTTGTTCCTTGAATGAATTCTCTTTAAAGTGGGAAAACCTAAGCTTTTAAATGGCAGTATACAAGTTTCACTTAACTGGGCACCTACTCAAATATGACAATTATTGTCTTAATTCCACGTGCCAAGTTAAATCCTTTTGAGTTCCTTGTGAATGGAAGGCTTCGCTTAAACAACAGTCTGACTGCATGGGAACTCAGCCAGAGCCCAGAAATGGAAGGGGACCATTGAAGACAACAGTCACACAAACATGTGCCCATTATACCCTGGGGTGGAGTCACCACTGGGCCCCACTAGTGAGGAGAGGCCAGTGACACAGAGCCTCCTGATTTCATAAACTTAAAACACTGTAACAGGACTGAGATTCAAAGCTATAGGGTCAGACTGGGACTGTTAGAAGGTACCCGGAAAGGAGCAGACGGCAGGAGTGGGGTTGGTGATTGTGACCCAGAGGGGCCTTGCAGGGCAGCCTGGCCTCCCTGGCCCCTTGGCGCATCCCACTGTGGCTGCAGAGGGATTTTAGTTAGCCAGCAGTGCTGAGGTACTACGAGCTCCCCTCATGCTAGACATGGGGGCAGGAACAGAGAGGAAGGGGCACACCATTCACAGTGTCGAGTTTGGGGAGACAGATGGGAAAATAGATCATGGTAACGTCCACACCTGACTGTGGGCTCCACAGGGCAATGACTGTTCCTCATTCTTTTTAGTTTCCCCAAATGCCTCGGGTGCACTAAACTCTAGAACAACATTTATTTAAAAAGTAAACAGTCGGTCCTGTTCTAAGCACATTTCTGGCCCACCAACTAAAGCGGAAATGATTGTAAATCTCAAGCCTCCTATGCCATTCATCTGGCTTTCACACTTCGTTCTGATGACTTGCACAGGTGGATGGTCACCGCAGCGCATGCAATTCACGACTTCACCTCATAAAATAAGGATGTTAAGCCCTAGCCTGTTTGGCTCAGTGGATAGAGCCTTGGCCTGGGGACTGAAGGGTCCCGGGTTCAATTCTGGCCAAGGGCATATGCCCAAGTTTGGGGCTCAATCCCCAGCAAGGGGCGTGCAGGAGGCAGCCGACAAGGGGCGTGCAGTAGGCAGCCGATCAATGATTCTCTCATTGATGTTTCCCTCTCTCTCCTTCTCCCTTCCTCTCTGAAATAAAAAAAAAAGAGAAAAGAATGTTAAGGCTCCTAAACTTTGCCTGAATTAGCATGTCTGATGTTTCTTTAAATGTTGCCTTCCTTCCTTTTGCAAAATGAATTTCCCTTCCTTTGGAGAAAGTCAGTGTTTACTGAGAGCTGGCTTGTCAAAGCTGATGGCAGTGTCTCCTAAAATCAACAATAATCCTAAAGAAATGCTGAAAGTGTCCGGAAGGTCCCAGTGTAACTGAGTTCTGGCCCAGTGGTTTATCTACCCTTTCCTTCCCCACCTTCCACGTTCTCTATCTGGATTTTTTTCCATTTAAAATTATAATGTCCTCATAGTAACCATAACTTGAAGGTAGAAATATGTTCAGATCTCAGATACTAGCAAATGACCTTGAGAAAGATACATAAATGACCTTATAACTGAGTTTCCTGATCCGTGAAATGGGTATGATATCAGCTAAAGTCGTTGCAGGCATTACATAGTCAGCAGAAGTAGCCTAGCTTTTTGTGGGTGCCCAACAAGAATGCGTGTCACCTCAAGCCTCTCATCTTCCCTAGGTAGCTTATGGCTCATCTTCCAAGTTTCCCAAATGAATGGAAAATCTCAGCAAAAACTCAGACCAACCCAGGATATAACATCATCCTTTCTTTTTTTTTTTTTTATAGAGAAGAAGGAGGTTGGCTGGTTACACATACACACAACACACAAGTGTGCAGTGACTGACTAATTAATGAAATTGGATAGAGATAATGACTCACCCCTGAACCTTTAAATGGCCGTCTTTGATTCAATGTGTGCTCCCTCAAAATTACTGCAGTGTAGAGGAGTTTACAATTTATATTCCCTTAAGAAGACAAAGTGTGTACATAATAACCAGTCATTACATTTTCAGAGGCAGGTACATCACTGGCAGCAACATTCTTCTAAGCAAATGTACAGATAGACCAGTGTGTGCTCTATTAGAAGAAGGAAAGTCTTTCAAGTTCAGGTGTAGTTTTTTGGAAGTTCATATTCATGTCTCAAAGTACCCTGGCTCAAAAGCCTGAAGGATTTAAATAGACTAAGAATTTACTCGTTCCTTCATTTAACAAACATTCTATTATAATTTTGCTTGGTGCCTCCTATGTTCCAAGCACATCCTGGATAGTGGGAATATGATGAATAAAACAAGTTGGCCTTGTCCTCATGAAGAATACCTTCTTGTGGGACGACCAACTGTAACCAAATAGCTAATGCATACACATACACTGAGTGGCCAGGTTATTATGACCACCTGATGTTTGTAGGCAAATTAGCTAAAATTTCACGCTGATGTTTGTAGGCATATTAGCTATAATTTCACGCTGAAGTTGCTAGAGGGCCAGACCATTATAAATAGGGAAGCAGGTTGTTTACCACGACAGTAGAAGTGATTTTTTTCTGAAGATATGGGTAAACAATGCGATTTAACAGCCTTTGAAC
>NW_005356259.1:3591557-3672074 GCF_000412655.1 Myotis brandtii
TTTTATCTTGGTAACTGCAGACAGCAAAGGTGTTCGAACAGGCCTTCGGTTTCCATATCCCATACGATGCAGTGTATGGCTAATTTGCCTATAAACGTCAGGTGGTCATAATAATCTGGCCACTCAGTGTATAATACAATGGCGGTGGTGAAACAGGTTACAAATTAAAAATACAGCAAGGTGATATGGCAGTGTTGGCAGGTGGTGGAATCACCACTCAGTGCCCCGCCATGGCTACGGCCACCCTGAAAGGTTGTGCTATGGGCCAGAAAGCTTAGAGGAACCACCAGTTCCAACTTTACTTCTTTCTTGTCTTTTAAAATTAATTATTCCACTAAGTCCAGTCCTTTAATTCTTTGATGATAAATAGCTGATGCGAAATGGTCAAGACACACATACAACCAGAACATTTCACTTCAAATCAGTGGCCAGATTTTCCCCAGTTCGGCACATGCTTGCTAATGACTTAATAATTATGCACCCCAGAAATTATCAATAATACAAACATGTTGAGGTGTGATCATTTCCATTAAAAATTATTTCAGATGCAGAGCCTCTGCTGATTACCTTATATAAGTAAAGAATAACTTTTAAATATAGTTTTTGTTCTACCAGATCCCCCCCCCCCCTCACTGGATCAGTGACAAATTAATAACGTGGCCTAAGTAAGCCAGAATTCAGACATAAAGAGCACTCTATTTCCCTCTCCTTATCACCTCTTAAAAATACAGAGACTTCACTGTTCCCCTCACTACTACCCACCTGGACAACTAGTAACTTGATGAACACATGTCTTTCTTTTCCCCTCCTCGTCATTATTTACACAGCTAGGGTGTCTGAGGTCTCATCCAATTCTTATTTGTCTCCCACATTATAGACAGCCAGCAGCCTGCCATTATCTTAAATTCTTCATGGAACATATACATAAGCTAAGCCTTGGGTTCTTTAATTCTAGATGAACGGCTACCAGAAAAAGATTAAAAATGCTACTGAAAAACTGATGGCTCTTGTTGCTGAGCTGTCCATGAAACAAGCTCTGACCATTGAACTCCAGAAGGAAGTCAAGGAGAAAGAACACTTCATCTTCTCTTGCAATTCCAGGATGCAAAAGGGTCTGCCCCTCAACAGAGAGATTGAGAGAGAATGGTTGAAAGTACTTCGAGATGAAGAAATGTATGCCTTGGCCATCGCTGAAAAGTCTCAGGTACACTTAGGCTTTTATATTGCATTTGTACTAGTAAAGTGGCCGGGAAGGGATGTTTTCAAGGATTTCAATCTTCCCAAAATATATGAAAAACTCCCCACTCTACCATACACAATTCAAACAATCAGGAGAAATTTTGGGTGTTTTTTTTTAATTATTATGTAGAGCCCTAGGTTTGCTCAGTGGTTAGAGTTTCAGCCCGCAGACTGAGGTCACGGGTTTGATTCTGGTCAAAGGCATGTACCTCAGTTGCAGGCTTGATCCCTTGCCCCGGTTGGGGCGCATGGAGGAAGCAACCAATCGATGTGTCTCTCTCTCACATTGATATTTCTCTCTGTCTTTACCTTCCCTTCCACTTTGAAAAATCAATGGAAAAATATCCTCGAGTGAGGATTAGCAACAAAAAAAGATATTATGTAGACAAATCAAAGTACAATAGTTCAAAGCACTATAATATTCTCTGGAGAACATCTGGCAAACACCAAGTTCCACTCCACAATCTTACATCGTGGCTGGTGTGGCTGAACACCATGGACTCCCACTGACACGGCAGTGACCAGGCGAGGCTGGCTTTGGTTTTACTAGTATCCATAGGTCTCCTATCTCTGTCCTTGCACCGCTGCTCAGACCACACCTTACTCTTCCATGTCCACCTGCTGCGGCCATCAGTCTGTTGTGAGGCCTCCAGAACACCTTTGCAGACTCTGCATTTGGTGTGCACCCTTGGCCTCAATGCCAACCCTTTTTTCTCCTGCCACTGGCCTGGTCCATCACTGGTTTCACCTTCACATTGGGCACCCAGTTCTTCTGCCTTTCAATATTTGTAGAATGGAATTAGGCATCTCTTCCTAAGGAGACTGTGTCTTGAGGGCCTACAACTCACTCTCAGGCTGTCAAGTAGGTTCTTCAAAAAGATCATTGTTCACTAACTAACCCAAGAAAAAGGCACCTTCCAAACAGAAGTTAAAAATATCTGAAAACAGGGTCTGATTTGTAATCCCCACACTGCCTGGAACTATATTTACTAGCACCTTCAGGTTTTACCGAGCTTGTCCCAGCATCATTTACCTGTCTCCGTTATTTAGAATTCTTTTTCATGCTGTAAGAGAGTCGTCTGTTTTCCAGGAGCACAGGCAGAAACTTGAGGACCTTGAGGGTCAGGGCAAGCTACTAACCACATCTTCCCTCTGGTTCTACCTGACGCCTTATCTCTTCCTTTCTAACATTTGTTCACCAATGACTTACCAAAGGGAATAGATTGTCCTACCTCTGTCAACAACAAAACCATGGAAATACTTAGTATTTGATCAAAGATACTGAGGTTCTTTTGGAACACACGGAAAGTTAGAACCCACCAACCAGTTTATGATAAACCGTAAGCCCCCAAAACAGGGTGATGCTTGAGCAACATGGGTCATTCCAGCAAGGTGCAACATGTGCATGAGTATGTGAGTGTGTGTGTGTGTGTGTGTGTGTGTGTGTGTGTGTGCATGTGTGCGGTGACTTCACCCTCATACCCTCCTTGGGGGAATGTCAACCAGCACAGCCTACAACTCAGACCCAGCTGTGTCTGATAAGCCCTGGGGTGAAGTGGCTTCACCAGAGTTTGCAGAAAACTGAAAAGGAAATTTCATTTTTTGCAGCAATTCTTGGACACACAACGTCAGCTGCCCAATGGTGTTCTCACGACTGCAGAGCTGCGTCCGACTGCCTACATCCCAGATGCAGAAGCCACTCTTCCCTTGCCGAAACCATATGGTGCTTTGGCTCCTTTTAAGCCCAGTGAACCAGGGTCCAATATGAGGCACATCAAGAAGCCTGTTATAAAGCCAATTGAAATCTGAATGTGTAAACCAGTTCAGGCTCCTCAAGGAGATACTTCGGCCAAGCTTTGTCATATCCACAGCTGGAAAATGTCAGCATAATAGCAGGAGATTACAGGCAAATACAACAGCCACAATTAACCAACAACAGAAATAACATAATTTCCTTTTATACTCATCAACTACTATATTTTATATGACGTGGAGTAGGACATAGAATTGTTCTACAATTATGTCAAAGCATATATTTGCATTGTTCATTTCTTTCTTTTTCACTCTATATATTGAAACCTTTCAGATATACATAGTAGGCCAGGTGCTATAAAAATTCAATAAAAATAATTTTCAGTGAAGCACAGAAATTATCTGAGTGGTCCTTATTTATTAAAGACAAAAAGGAAATACTGTTCGATATACTGACTTTAAAGAAAAAGATAGAATGATCACGTATCTCAGAGACTTAAATGACTTTGTTAAGTAAATGATTGCATTTAAAGTTAATGTTGTTAAATCTAAATCAAGTATAAAGCAGGAGGGAAGCTTGTCATTTTCAAAATAATGGTATGGTGATTCTTTTTACAAGTAAATAATCCTTTTGCTGCAAAAATAATTATGCCCTAACTTATCTTTCTTATATTTAGATTTATCAAAATGTTGGATGCAAATAAACTCATGATTATTTTAAGTTTTGATACCAGATTTTTTGAAATTTTCCATGGAAATATTTATAACTTGGCATGTGAAAGAGTTGAAATTGAGGCCAGCTCCCCTGATTTTATTTCTCTAATTTTATTGCATTTCATCCAAGTATATTCCTAATTCTGTTTTTATATGTTCTTATGTATGAATATACACAAGATTTCAAACCTGTGATTTTATATTTGTTAATATGCTTAGTCTATCTTTATTTCATACTGATATCAGTTATGAATTTTAGTTCACAACTCTGGGCATGAGAAATACCACATTCCTTTATTTTGTTAAATCAAACAAAATTTGTTCCTGCCAGACTGGAGGAAAATTGAATGTCGTTCTCAGTCTCCAAGTCCTGAATCTAACCCAGCCATGGGCAAACTACGGCCCACGGGCCGAATCCGGCCCGTTTGAAATGAATAAAACATTAATATGCTTAGTCTATATTTCATACTGATATCAGTTATGAATTTTAGTTCACAACTCTGGGGATGAGAAATACCATATTCCTTTATTTTGCTAAGTCAAACAAAATTTGTTCCTGCCAGATTGGAGGAAAATTTAACGTCGTTCTCAGTCTCCGAGTCCTGAATCTAACCCAATTGCTTTGTGAAGTTATTGAAAGGCAATTCCTTGGGAGTACCCATAAGTAACCATATAAATCGTGTGTTTCACACAAAGAAATGCATAAACACAGGTCCTGTGTTGCAGGAATTAGCAATTGCATTAGGGATTCAAAAAATACACATTGGAAGCTTAACAACATAGGAATGGGGGGAAAATTTAAATCGCAAAGGAACGGACACTTAAATATTATAATGTGTGTTACTGCTTGAGAGGGGAAAGGTGGCACTGTGTGCTGGAATGACCAGAGGTCACAGTCAGAAGGAACTTCTCACAGAGAAGATTTTAAAGGTGAAGAGGGGATCCCAGGTGGGGAAATAGCCTGAGCAAGGCTTTGAAGTAAAAAGACAAAAGTTGTGCTCCAGGCCCAGTGAACGGGCCTGGCTGGAACAGAATGTTCATATTGGGGAACTGTATAAGCGGGATTAGGGGGAGTTTGCATTTTATCCTGTGATTTCCAATGTGAGTTTGAATTGTATCCTATAATGAATGGCAAGTTATTGAAGGAGTAGGACAGGATCGAGCTAGTGTTTATCTCAAATATAAGTCAGTTGAATTAGACCTTAGAAAGTGACCGGCACAAGCCAGGTGTGAAAAGAAAAGGGTAAGGAATGAAAAATAATGACCTTACAAAGAGAAAAAGATCAGCACTGCCTTGCTCATATGGCTCCAAGATTTTGAGCCTCAGTGACCATGAAGTATTTAACCAAAAAGGGGAATTCTGTAGGAGAGGACAATTTTTAAAATACAATGATCATTTTAGAAAAGAACTTGAATTATTATACCAGCTAGTGATATTTATGATTAAAATTTCACAGGTTCACTGAGGGAAATAATGTGAAAAGAAATTAGCAAAGGGTCATGGACTGACCCCAGGCAGCAACTGTATACATGGGTCAGAATTAAGTCACTGTAGACTGGGAGGGGGGCGGGGGGAAGTGGGAGAACTAGTTAGATGTCATGGGGGACTTTAGGGGAACATGTTCATAGACTCATGATTCCTGGCTGGACTATAGTCCTTGAAAAAAGAAAAAAAGAAAAAGAAAAAAAGCCCTGACCAGTTTGGCTCAGTGGCTAGAGCGTCGGCCTGTGGACTGAAGAGTCCCAGGTTCGATTCCGGTCAAGGGCATGTACCTTGGTTGCGGGCACATCCCCAGTAGGGGGTGTGCAGGAGGCAGCTGATCGATGTTTCTAACTCTCTATCCCTCTCCCTTCCTCTCTGTAAAAAATCAATAAAATATATATATATTTTTTAAAAAGTCTTTGCAGAAATAACAAAAGTCAGGCCAAAACTTACAGTGTTTTTTGGTTTCGTTTTTTAATGATAAGTTATTTCTAAATCAAACTTTTATAAATATAAAAAAGCTTAAACACATTAAATACAGTTCCATCTGAACCATAACAAAAAGTAAAATCTTACTCTGAATAGACAGTATGTACAAATTGCTGTATGTTACAAATTTTTCTATACTGGAAATAGCAGATTTGACTTAATCCAAATTCAGTTTTTTAAAAGCTATCCTCTTTACACATACATTTAATTTTTCCACTTGTCATATGTTATTTTCAATGACACTTACTAGTTTTTGTTTTTCTACACACTAGTCCCTACATTTTTAAAGCATAGATTATTTCCGAGTGCGACAGAAACCAGCTTTTGGCCTATGTGGCCCCTAGGAAGAGCATCCTTTATACCACTGCCTGCCTCCGGGGCTGGCTGTCATGTCTCCACACGTGGCTGTCATCGGCTGTCCAAAACTGGGATGAGGGACAGCAGTTGACTTCAGTCTGAACAAGTACCAAACTAACGTTCAGATGGCTCAACAATGCATTCTGATTTTGGTAACCAGTTTCAAATATTGCTAGAGAATTCTCAGTAGAAGTAGAGCTAATGAGCAAGAGTAAAACTTGGAAGCTGACACAATTATATATTTTCTTTTTTATAAGCCTAAAAGCATTGTGGTGTGTTTCA
Organism: Myotis brandtii; assembly: GCF_000412655.1. Taxonomy (NCBI): domain Eukaryota; kingdom Metazoa; phylum Chordata; class Mammalia; order Chiroptera; family Vespertilionidae; genus Myotis; species Myotis brandtii. The sequence goes on from NW_005356259.1 coordinate 3,597,874, forward strand.
GAGCTGCTTCCTCCACAAATTTTGCATCCACGTTGTCATGTCCTATGAAAGCATCCAGGCCTGGAAAGAGAGAGAAAGAGAAAAGAGTTACTATGAAACTATGTGGCATTTGTAATGCTGTGCCCACGGTTCTTTGTATCATAATTATTTTATATTTCAGTAAAACACATTGTCCTGAGAATGGGCTGTTAAAACTTACTAAACCTCAGAACCAAGAAAGGCCATGTGCATCAACCAAATGGGTTTTTAACATCTTAAACCCTTTTAAAAATTCAGAGGTGCCCTAACCGGTTTGGCTCAGTGGATAGAGCATCAGCCTGCGGACTCAAGGGTCCCAGGTTTGATTCCAGTCAAGGGCATGTACCTTGGTTGCAGGCACAGCCCCAGTAGTGGGTGTGCAGGAGGCAGCTGATCAATGTTTCTCTCTCATCGATGTTTCTAACTCTATTCCCTCTCCCTTCTTCTCTGTAAAAAAAAAAAACAATAAAATACATTTTAAAAAAATTTCAGAGGTGATCATTCCTTTCGGTAATTTGCTCCAGGTAAGTTGTGTATTACTAGTTAAAACCAATTGCAGTAAGGACCTACTTATTATTTTGGAAAGAAAAAGGTACAGGGGTGTAAATAGGCACTGACTGATGTGCCAAGGGAAAACTCGGAGGCCAGAGGAGTGAATTACCTTGGTTGGAGGACTCTATCTCTGTCAGTGTTTCAATGAAGTAGTTCAGAGGCAGAAATTCCACACTGAATGACGACTTGTCAGTCATAGAACTCTGAGGCTAAAAAGGAAACCACTTCTGGTGTTAGTTGATTATCCAAAACCAGCACAGACTTTTAAAAAAGGGGGGGGGGTGGAATAACTACAATTGCAGTCCATATAGGTAAGCTGACATGGGCAAACAGGATCCAGGAAACATTTAGTGGGGCTGCGCTCTCATACTGGCTCACCTGCTTCTTATAGTTCTGAAGCAACCGCCTCACATGGTTCCGGGAAATAATGTTAGAACTCATAGGATGGTCCCAAAGTCGGCAGATCTTCTGACCAATGAGCTATGGTGCAAATCGAAAAACAGGTCAAGGAGGATTTTTAGGGCAGTGCAAGTACGACACTATAATGATGGCCAAATTCATAGAATGAACACCACCAAGAGTGAACCCTAATGCTGACTGTGGACTTCGGATGCATTCGGATGCATTCAACAATGCTGTGATGCAGGTTCAGGAATTGTAACAAATGGACATTCTGTGGGGATGTTGAAAGGGGGGGAGGCCATGCATGTGTCGGGGTGGGGGGAGTACGGAAAAGCTCTATGCCTCCCACCCAATTTTGCTGTGAACCCTAAACTACTCTAAAGAAAATAAAGTCAATTATAAAAATAAACGGATGGAAAAACATATAGAGGAGAATATAGCTCACGCTATATTAAGTAAATGTACCTTAAATCTATTCATAATTTTAAAAATATTATTCCAAAGTCACCAGTTAGTCTAAAAGGCCCTTTATGCTTAACGACGTTTGGAAAAAGGCCATTTCCTCGGAGGTATGCTTCTGAATTTTGAGTAAATACTCCCTCAAATGCAACCCTGAGAAAGCAGTTTATACACTGATGTTGCCAAACTCTTTTTCTGAAATGGAGTTCATCCGCTACTCTTCAAAGCTGGGGTCCTGCATGCCAACTCCAAGCGATGTTTTGATAGGAAATGAAAGGTTATAGGCATATTCTCTGCCAATGTCTTGCCCAGGAAATTTTAATTCCCTGAGAATATGAGGCAAAAAAAAAAAATCTCATTTAAAGACCAAAATAAATGTTCAGAGACAATCCCCTGAGAGATCCAGCCATGGAAAACATGCTTTGTTTTCTCTTCTCGCCTTTGCTTCAGTGAGCCTGCAAGGGGGAGCGGGTGTTACAAAGCAAGCCGACTCGATCCAGAAAGGCAACGACACCCCTTCGTGGGAGGATCGTGCCAGAGATGCAAGGGCTCAAGGTATGTAAACAGCACGCAGGGCTGGCCCTGGCGCCCAGGGTCAGAGCTCTCAGAATCGAGGCTCTGAAGACCTTGCTGTGGAATTTCATATTTTCGTAGTATTTTTAAATCCAAGAGCTACGATTCCCCACGAAAACAAGGAGTGTCTTCATAACGCTTTCAGGTCCCTCATGTTTCTCGTTCTTCCTTCCACCCAGGAATGTTTTCCAGCCCTGGTGGAAACCGCAGGAGGAGGAAATTCAGTTCCAGGACCTTCTGACCTCACCTGTATTTAAATTTCTTATCAGTTTAGAAGCCAAAAGCACATGTTTCCCCTCTCCCTCCCCTGACTCCCAGATGTAAATATTAGAGCGGTTTCCTAAGAGAAGAAAATGGCTAAGTGTGTGGGGTGGGCTGTGCCAAGGCAGAGCCGAGCCAGAGGCGCGAGGGCCTCGCAGGCCCAGCCGGCCGCGGCGAAGGGTGGGGATGGATGGGGTTTCTTGGCAAGAGCTGAAAAGTGAAACAATTCAACTGACTTCAGCCCAAATCAAGTAAGTGCTCCTTTTGCAAGAAGAACTTGAAGGAGGTTCATGCCAAGGCTCAGGGAGAAAATAAAATGGGATTCAGGATTACCGGAGGAAGCCGCACAACGATGCTGAATTTCAGTTTCTCATTTTTCTCTGTGTTGTCCAGATCTACAAGAAAGTCAGAGTGACAGACAAACCAGAAATCTCCATTTGAATATCTGATCAGGCTGCTGGTACTTCAGCGGTTCATCCTGATAACACATCTCCCAACCTTGTATTAAGCATTGTGTCTGTCTGAACAAAAGGGTTGTTTAAAGGAAACGGTTTCTATATATCATGTGACATGGTTCTGGAGCAGGCTGCTAGTCAGAAAACAATTTTACTAACTGAAAACAGAAGGTACCTTGAAGAATGGGAAATACTTCAACATACATGAACAAAACTCATCTGTAAAATACCACAACTGAATCAGTTAGGTGAGAGCGGTTATACTACAGACCACATTTAAACTTCAAAATCATATAAGCACTGCATTTCTCATTGATTTTTCTGGCATTTCAAGTCTGGCTTTGCAAGGATCGTGTTAATCAGCTGAAAATAAGCCATTCCGTGACTTCTTAAGAAACACGCCTTCAGAGGCTCCTGTCCTCGAGTGCCCTCGTGTCCAGTAAAGGAGTCGAATAGCTGTGAGTGGACTGAGAAGTCATGTGGGGTCTCCTGAAGGGCGAAGACACTTTAAATTAGCCCAAAGGATGGTTCCAGGAAATGAACTGCACTCAGAAGGGCCAGCTGCATAATTGATGGTGACTGATCGATGCAAAAAAAAATGAGGAGCCCCTTGTTCAATACTAAGAATTTCAAGATGTCATGCAAAGCATTACCGTAAGCGTGGGCCCTTCCGAGTACTGCTGGGCCCTGGCCACACAGGTGGCACCACCGGGAAGCCAGGCCTGGAGGTGCCCAGACAGGAAAGCGCGGAGCCTCGGAGCCTCTTACCTTGCATGAGCCTCGTGACAGCCGTTTCTGTGAGGAGCAGCACCCCGCTATCAATGTAATGCAGCAGGTTATGCAAAGGGAGACAGCGGACGCCCAGGATCGTGTGCAGAGTGTGAAAACCTAGGATGAGAGATGCGGGAGGGTACAACGGTCAGCCAGCAGCATCTCAGGCAGAATGAACACAACGGTGTTCATAAAGCGCTTGGCTCCTAGAGTCCACGAAATGCTGCTGGAAGACAAGGCTACGCATTACCAAGACTAAGCATTGTGCTGAGCATGTAAGTTCCCAACAAGTCTGTATTACCTTCACCTGTGTCCGTCCCTAAGCAAAAAAGAGGAAAAGTGTGCAAGACGGCTCGATGAGAAATGGTTTTACAGTTTAGCAGTTGGCAATGCTACGGTAAGATGGCAAAAGAGAACAGTTAACAGGAGACCTTCAGACTCCACATGCCCAGCTAAAGGCTGATGGATAGGAACCATTTTGCTAAAGAGGAAAAAAATCTGACCCAGAAGGAGCCAGCTTATATGCCCGGTCTCCAGGTATGCCTTTGGGGTCTACTTGGACTAAATTATTTATTATAAAAGAAGAATTTCTTATCTGTAACATATTCATGGCGTTCCCATAGACTTTGCTGTCTAGTCCTTGTAGTTTGAAGTTTCTCTTGATCGTTTTCTTTTTGGTTACAAAATTTATAATTTAATAAATACTAGAATTTATCAAAAATAACAAAAAAAAGAAAAAAAAAGAAGAATTAAAACAATATGGTCAGATAGTAAATCTATAGGAAGCCAATAGAGAGGAAGGCTCTCCAAAACCTGAGTATCATGGGGAAGGCTCCTCAAACTTGCAGAAACCTAGAGCGCTAAGTGCACTATTAACAATAAATGATAAAAATAGCACCCATGGGAGAAGACATCAGACCAGGAAAGAATCAGACAAGCCCTCTTGGAAAAGTGGCATCTGAGGGGAGCTGTGAAGGGTAAATGTGATTCCTGGGGGTGGAAATGAGGCAGGAGGACCCAGGGGGGAGACAGCAGAAAAAGCCATGTTTGTGCGAGTAGCCTGAGGCTGGAGTCCTGCCACCTGCTCACTAGCTGGGCAGCTAAGCCTCTGTGAGCCTCCGTTTCTGCGTCCTTCCAATGGAACTGCCACGACCTTTCTTGCAGGGCTGCCCTGAGAACCAGAGCTGGTCTAAGGAGCGCCTGTGGGATAAGAACAGTGGCTAATACCAAATGTGTACTGAGGCCGTCCACCTACCCACTGGCTTACTTGGTCCTCACACAGCCCCATGAAGGGGGAACAGCTTTAAAGGGAGAAGCCGAGGTTCACGGGAGCTGGGAGACTTGCTCAGGATCATATAAATAGTAAGTGGCAGAGTTGAAATTTGCACACAGGCTGTGGGGCGTTAACCTAGGCTTCTACTGTAACATAATCCAGCCCCCATCATCGGTAGCTGTGTTAATAGAACAATAAGAACAGGAGCCCAAAGGTAAGAGAGTATGGGGCATGTTCAGAAAACATTAACTGATCCGGCTGAGCTGTGATCAGGTGGAGGACAGGAATGACAGGAGGTGAGGTTGGAAAGGTTGACTTGACAAAACCCTTCTGTATACCACGCAAGGGGCTGGGCGTACACCAATGAGCAAAACAGGGGCAACTGCTCCCATCCACCTTCCAGTCTGAGGGGGAGAGAGAAAAATCAAATAATTACCAAAAAAATCAATATCTATTTTTTAACGTGACCAGGTCTATGAAAGAAAAGTGCAGGGTGCTCTGAGTAAATGTGACGGGTTGAATGCTGAATGGCAGCAAGGAATTTATTATTTAGTAGGCTTGGGGGAGGCACTGAAAGCTTTTAAGCAGCCTGGAAAGAGGACTGAGCTTTACTTTTGGAATATTAAAATGGCAAGAAGGAGGTAGAGTAACAGTTTGCTACAAGGGGCATGAAGACCTGTCGGGAGGCAATTGCATGAACCTGGGCAGGAGGTAATGAGGGCAGGGATGGGAGACGCTTGGAAACTGATTGGAAGTGGGCAGCAAGTGACAAAGAACCCTAGCCTAGTCCTGGGAGCTGACATGACAAAGAAATGATACCCAAAGAGCAGGGAATTCAGACAAATCATGGAGTTCATTTTCTCTCTCTCTCTCCCCGTGTGTGTGTGTGTGTGTGTGTGTGTGTGTGTGTGTGTGTGTGAATCATGAGCAGTGAGGAACTCAAGTCCCAAGTCCTGGCAACATCGAGGGTCAGACAAAATGCAGGCTCTGCCCACAAGCAGATGTTGCTGGGCTAGCAATGGATGAGTCCACTAGCTTCCCTGGATCCAAAAGAGAAAATCATAATTTTACTAGCTAATTAACAACATAAGGTTCTTCTAATGGGTTTGGACAGTCTTCCCAAGATTTAAAAAAAAAGTTATGAAATTATTTCTGAATAAAAGTTTAGAAGTTCTATAGATTTTCTGGACTTAAAATTTCTCTCCAGCCCTGTGTCCATGTCCTAAATATCCCTGATGACCCTTCATCCTCTGTCCCTAGGGCACAGGCCCAAGTTCAACAGTCCATTCTTGGCCTCCTCTCTGCATGTCAGCTCTGGCAACAGGAAAAACTAGCTAAAAGTAGGCATTGGTTCCAAAAAAGAACTTTTCCAGCCAACTCTTGTCCTCGTCCTCCAGGGGTCCTGGCCTCCTCTGGCCAGCAAGGGGGACACAGGTGCCCTTTAAACTGCAAAAGCTCCAGCTCTAAACCATGACTTCCTTTTTGTGGATCCCATTCTTCTTCTTCTTTAACCAATTCGGGTTACATGTTTCTGACATGTGAAACTCCGTTTCCTCTACTCTAGGAGGCCTGGAAAGCATGCACACTGACACATGTAAATGAAAAAACACCCTGTACTTATACACACGTCTGTACACACACATGATTCAGTGTTGCTTCACTTCCATTTCCATGTCACCTGAGGGAAACAAACATTTAAGAGAAAAAGGATATGCCAGGCCAATGTGGCTCAGTGGCTGAGCATCGACCTACTAACCAGGAGGTCATGGTTTGATTTCCAATCTGGGCACATGCCCAGGTTGTGGGCTCGATCCCCAGTAGGGGGCGTGCAGAAGGAAGCCCATCAATGATTCTCTCCCATCATTGATGTTTCTATCTCTCCCTCTCCCTTCCTGTCTGAAATCAATAAAAAATATATTTTTTTAAAGATAGAAAAAGGATAGAAACTGCTCTTCCTTATTTAACCCATGGACATCAAGCTGTTAAGTCTACTTAAAATAATTCTCAGTCACTACGGATAACATTTTCCTGGTTTCCCTCCTTATCCATCCCTGTGAAAGAATGCAATGTTCTGCAGAAAGTGAATGAATTTTTACAATCTCCCAAGAATAATATTGTCCCCAGTAAGTCAAGTTCATTTATTTACAAAAGGAGCTTGAACACCCAGGGTGAACAAATGTGAAAGTGTCAATTCATCCCTCTACTAAGTCTTTCATGTTAATCATAAATAATTAAGAATTTAAGCCAAGAAGCCATATACAGTTTTCATGAAATCCCTTCACTCTTTCTAGAGTAGCCTAAGGCTGGAGTCCTGCCACCTGCTTACTAGCTGGGGCAACCATATACAGTTTTCATGAAATCCTCACAATTCATATTCCATTGGAATAATTTAAAGCCATCTCTTCTCCTCATACATGGCCACTTTCAGATTTCTACAAACTCAAAAGAAATCTGCTTTGTACCCTCACTACATGCAGACCTAATAAGATAAGGTGTATGGATAGAGAAAGCATAAAGGATTCCATACCATATTAGATATGTCACAGATCCAGAGAATTTCAGATGCTATAGGGATTTTCTGGGCCCATAAATAGCCAAAGTTTGAGTATCAACTAATTCAACTGGATTATAAAATTCAAAAGGTAGCAACAGAACAGTAATTAAAAGCCCAGAATTTGGAGCCAGAGTGCCTGGATTTCAATACTGGCTCTGTTGCCTAATAGCTGTGTGACTTTAGGCAAGTTATTCTTAAACTTGCTGTGCCTCAACATCACCATCTTTAAATGGGAATAATATTAAGTGAAACCATACAAAAGTGCCATTTGTGTTGGTCAAATATTTAATGTGGTTCAATTTAAGCTCCTATTACTCAGGATTGTTATGAAAATTAAATGTGCTAATTTATGTAAAAGTACTTGGAACAAAGTACTATAGGTACTCTATACATGTTGGCTTAAGATGAATGAATAAAGGAATCAATTAATGATGGGTGAATGGCTAGCTATATATGAATAAATTAAACTGGCTGACATATGATCAATAAATCAACATAACAACAAGTGTTGGCAAGAATGTGGAGAAAAGGAAACCCTTGTGCACTGTTGGTGGGATTATAAATTTGTGCAGTCACTGTGGAAAACAGTACGGAGGTTCCTCAAAAAATTTAAAAATAGATCTAACATATGACCCAGAAATTCCACTTCTGGGTATTTATTTGAAGAAACCCAAAACACTAATTTGAAAAGATATGTGTGCCCCCATGTTCATTGCAGCATTATTTACAATAGCCATGGTATAGAAGCAGCCTAAGTGTCCATCAATAGATGGATGGATAAAAAAGATGATGGGAATGGATAAAGAAGATGTGGTCCATTATAAACAATGGAATATTACTCAGCCATAAAAAAGAATGAATTTTTGCCGTTTGCAACAACATGAATGGTACTAGAAGGTATTATGCTAAGTGAAATAAGTCAGGCAGAGAAAGACAAATGATTTCACTTATATGTGGAATCTATTAAACAAAATAAGCAAACGAACAAAACAGAAACAAGCTCATAGATACAGAGAGCAAACTAATGGCTGCCAGATGGGAGGGAGATCAAGGGGATAGTTGAAAAAGATTAAGGGATTAAGAAGGAAAAATTGCCAGTTATTAAAAAAAAATAGCCATGGGAATGTAAAGTACAGCTTCTAAGCACATAAGAATCAGTCCAATTTTGATACCCAGCCAGACCCACTTCCTTCTGTGTTAACTTTCTTGTCAGATAAACTAGGCTTACAGACATCAGAGAAAGATCTCCCTGAATCAGCTCCACTGGTTCAAAGTATCCTAGAAAGTTACATGGGGACCAAGCTGGGCTCCCTAAAGTTACAGACAAACTACAGTATAGTTTAATAACTGGGGGAGATCTGGCGAGCAGAGACCAACCTGAGGTCCTTCTCTCACAGTGACATCAGACACACAATTTCTCAGACACAGCAGGTCTCATCCTTAAACTCATAATGTGCCTTTGTCAAGGGACCATGTGAAGAAGAAAGAACAAATCTATTATAACAAAGGGTGAAAGAGCCAAGACTTACCAGGAGGCAGAGGTAAAAACAAACTGTTGGTAGCTTCCAAAATCCTGGTCATGATGTGGAAGACTGCAGATTCAGCAGCACTAGCCCGCCTGTTGCTGGGGGAAGGACCAAAGCAGCATGTCAGTAAAGAAGCTCAGCTCTGAAACTCCATTTGTCTAAGCAGTAGCTCTGAGTACCATAGACAGATGGAATCCATACAAATCGTGAGCGGCTACCCCTGTAGAAAGCTTCAAAAATATGATGGTGACCACCAGCCCAAAGCCTAGAATCTAACCAGGGAGTTGGCACATAATTAATTATGTTAACTTCAATTCCCCTTCTTGGTAGTACTTAACTCATGTGCCCCTCCCCCTCACCATCAGCCACATGCCAGGAAAGAGGATGAGTGGAATAATAGGGGCATAACTTCAAACAGTGAGCACAGAACTAAGAGAGATGGTGTCAGGACTGGTGAGAATTGCTTCCAACTGGTAAGTTCCAAAAAGGCTTTGAAAGCAGGCAGCAATCAGAGTTGTTTTGGCTCTTTGCACACCGTGACAGAAGAATGAGAAATACTTGCGTACAAGTGGAGAACCCAGGGATGAAGATTATGTTTCCTCCAACTGGTTTCCAGTATTTGGCAAATGACGTCCAGCTGGAGGGGAAAGACAATCTGTCAATCTTTGCTCATCCCACCCACCCCTCAGGGGCCCCACAGCTATGCTTCCCAGCTCTGACAGGCACGTTCGGGGCAGCTGGCGCTCCAGCTGTTCCCAGACACAGAACCAGCCTTTCTGAGGTCAGCTCTGAGGCGCTGGAATCCCAAATGGAAAGACTGAAAATGCACCCCAGAGTCCAACAGAGCACCCTCTGTCTGTGCGGGCCATGCCCCAGCTGAGCTCCCCCAGCCTGGCCAACAGGCCCTCAATTAAAGGCCCTTGTCCATCAGTGAAGGTCAAGTGCAACTGGGTCTGCTCTAGGCCTGCTATGTGGCAACAGCCAACCACTGGCAGTGAGGAGAAAGGAGATACTGAACAGCATGAAGTCCCGAGCATGGGCTGTGGAGTAAGACTGGTTTCAAGTCCCCAGGTTCAACATTTTACTAGTGTGTCAATACTAGTACAGCCTCCACTAAGCAGTTATCAGCCATGCATCCAAGCATTGCAGGTGTGGGCAAAGGACAGGGTCTCCCTACAGGCACAGACAAATGCCATTTATTCTCAATTATACAGATTCTCAGTTTCTCTTGAGCTGAAATCAGGTAAGATAATGCGTAATATGTCCAGGTTCTGCAGAAACTTCTGGAACTTGTTTTAGAAAGGCTATCGAGCCACCCTCCTGAGAGGAGCCTGGGAGATGTGGCTGTTGGCCGCTGGGCCGGGGCAGGCAGATTTGGCTTCAATCAGTAACTGCTGAGGCGGAAAGTCAGGGCCACTGAGTTTCCTGAGATGACATCTGTACCATTTCAGGTCCTATTGTGTTCCAGGAGTGTTTCACACAAACTAGTGTCAAAACTTTTATGAGGTTAACTATGGGGAAGAATAATATTTAAACAAAAACTCGTAATACTTTGGAAGGTGAAATCTAAAGTCAACAGAAGTAAAGGTGATAGGCAGATGTGTTAAATAGTTGTATGGTATTAGTTAAAAGACTAAAAAAGTAAGTGAATATCAGCATGGGGAAGATCACTAACACATCGATAAAAGTCAGCCCCTCAGTATAGTTCCACTTCAAGGGTGAATTATTTAAGATAGTTTCAATGCTCTGATTATAAATATCAGTATATGAGAATACCAACCTCTCCTAATACATTAAAAACTATTAAATTCAAAGATATTCTTTTAAAAACAGACACTAATGATTACAATGAAGGCAGAAACTTTAAAAATAAAACATGAAATTAAATGAGGGTCCGATCTAATAAATTTAATCTTCCAGAGTTCAATGCAAAAATATGTATTTGCACAATGGCTCATTTGCATAATGGTCTTACCCAAACTTGGAAAAATGGAGTGTTCTTTCTCTTTCTATGTACTTTTAATTTTTTTTTCCTGGCACATTATTTCTAGGTTCTAAGCAGGGTCAGGCTTCAACTCCATATGCTTTATAAAAGGACCCAAATACAGCTTTAGAATTCAGTCTAACAACATCACTTCTATTTACACATGAACTGGCATTCATTTGGATTACATGGTTTCAGTAAGTGGCTGGATATCTGGTAGATGAGCTGCCAATCGCATCAGCAGATTCTAATGTGGTAGTATTTCTACAACTAACTGGAATCAGGCCTAATTGGACTGTTGGAGCTAATTAAGAATTGAACTTCAAGTTCTCTCATGTTTACATAAACCTCCATGCACAGAAATCATTACCTACTGTTTAATAAAATGCCAAGATAAATTATGAACATTAGGCAACCATGCTAAACTCATCACTGGTTTAGGCTTCATGAGCATACAATCACTATTGGAAGGTTGTGCAATACACCAAGTTCTCTTTGTTTTGAGGGTTTTTTTTCCCCTTTCCTCAATCTATAGCACCCAATATACTGGTTTGAGAATGGGAGACCTCCAAAAACCTAATTTGAAAAATATACTAGGAATTATATACCTGGGCTTTGGGGGATGGAAAACAAAAAGCAAAACCAACCAGTTTTGAACTGTAGTCCAGAACCATCTGTTCAATTTTCTTCTTTTCCACACCCTGTAGATGTCTCGAAAGATGGTCTTTTAGTTCAGACACCATCTGAAAACAGGATATAAATTAGATAAATCACAACCCACCCACTCACACTGGCAACTGGTTTGAGCTGGATCCATTTATTAACGTTCCTTATTAATATGAAAATATTGGGTCTAAAGATCCCACCAGCAGAAACGCATAATCCTCAATCTTCCTCTGATGAGCACAAATCCAGGGTGCCAACGTTTTCAAGAGGAACTATTTCTGATTCATCCAAAGCCCAGGGAGCAGTTGAAAGTCAAGCTCCAGGCCCTGGTGAGAATTCTCCAACGAATTCTCAAACAAAAGTCGTTTACCATGTTATTTTGTCAGACTAAATTCCTAGAAATGGAATTTGTTGGGTCACACACTTAAGGTTTGTGGAGAGATCACCGAAATGCCTTCCATTGTGGTTACACTAATTCTCAACTGCACTGGATGAGGCTGTCCAACTCCCTGTACTCTGAACTTTGCTGGTATGATTTTTAAATTGTTGTCAATTTGATAGACAATAAAAAACAAGCAAACAAAAACACTTGTTCTATTTGTCATTTGAATATAGCAATGTAAACAATTCTTTTTCTTCCCTTCCCATGACTTGAGATTTTTGACCTAAATTTACTTTCAAAAAATTATTGGTCACAGCCTTTATTCATTTCCCTTCTCATGTGTTGCTCTTTTTAAAAATATATATTTTTATTGATTTCAGAGAGAAAGGGAGAGGGAGAGAGAGAAACATCAATGATGAGAGAGAATCATTTATTGACTGCCTCCTGCATGCTCACAGTGGGGATAGAGCATGACCTCCTGATTCATAGTCATTGCTCAACCACTGAGTACGCTGGCCGGGCTGATGTATTGTTCCTGTATTGACCTATACACTTTACTTATACACCAAATGTTAATCATTTATCACAAATATCACAAACAATTTTTCCAAATTTATCATTTGCCTTTTGTTTTTCTGTTTAAATTTTCAATCTATCCTTTCCTATATGTCTATATTCAATAACACACTAAAGGGCCTTCTTTATTTCAAAACTATTTAACTATCCACTTATTCAAATTCTTTCACATAGTTAAATATTGTATATCCTACTCCTTTATCTATCTGATATTTCTATTGGTTTATGGCAGTGATTTTCAATTGATGTGCCACAACAATTTTTAAATTGTTCGAAGGTCAAATAAAAAATGACAACAGCTAACACAATAGCCTCCAGTGCGAATGAATTAAAATTACACTACGTTTTTGCAGAATTTTAGTAATTAGTTTATGTGTGCCCTGAGATGAAAAAGGTTGAAAATTGCTGTTTTATGGTATAAAGTGGTGGTATTTGGGATAGGATGACTCTAACTTAATTTTCTTTCGCAAATAGATAACCATTGACTAAGTTTTTAAAAATTATTTCTTTCCACATTGACTTTTATACATATTACACACTAAAGATTCTAATCACATATCATACTAAAGATCCTAATTAAACTACAGTCTACTATTTTGTACAAGCACCATATTGTCGCTGTCCATGTAGAGCAGGGGTCCTCAAACTACGGCCCGCGGGCCACATGCAAATACAAATATTGTATTTGTTCCCGTTTTGTTTTCTTACTTCAAAATAAGGTATGTGCAAGGAATTTGTCATAGTTTTTTTTAAACTATAGTCTGGCCCTCCAACGGTCTGAGGGACAGTGAACTGGCCCCCTATTTAAAAAGTTTGAGGACCCCTGATGTAGACCAACAACACAGTCAGATATCTGGTAGCGACAGTCCTACACCTCTTTACTGTGTCGACTGAGTCATTTAGTTGCTGGCAGAGACATTTTATTGGCTTTTTTATTTTATGTTATTAATCTAGATGCTAATAAATATTAACCTAGATGCTAATAACTTGTAAATGGGATATTGTTTTCCATTATTATTTCTAACTGGTTAATCCTGACTTTTAAAAAAAAGATAAAATAAATATAGAATCAGCAGCTTACTAACTTGTTCCTTATTTTTCATTTTCCCAGTTGTTTATTTTGTTTGTTTGTAGTATTAGACAGTCTTTGCATCTTCTTTTACTTCTGTTTCTTATTGCATTGGCTGGAATTTCCAGAACCATGTAAAATTTTAGTGAAAATCGCAATGATCCTTAACTTATTTCTGATTTTAATAGAAATGCCTCCAACATTCCATTAAGAAGGATGTTGACTATTAATTAGTATTATATTATTCATTGTCAGTTTTGGTTTTAAGGTTATGCTGGCTTTTTAAAGTGATTAAGACGCTTCCCATCTTTTTTGAAAATAATTTACATGCCATGAGAATTACCTGGTCCTCGAAAGTTTGAAAGAACAGGCTGATTAAATAACCTTGCAGCCTTTTAGGAGATGATCTTTGGCATGTTTTTCTAATTATTTTACAGTAATTGTGCTTTCAGGTCTTCTATCTCTTCTTGGCTCAGGTTTGGGCATTGTATTTGCCAAGGATACTTTGTTTAACTAGAATTTTGAAGTGTGTGAACATGTATTTATACATACTGTTCTCATATGTTTTAACTTGCCATATCTAGTAGTAGATCATCCCATTCCTAAGCTTGCACAGTATTAAAAACATTTTATTAGACTTTCCTGATGTCTCTCATCAGTCTTTTAAAGATTTTGGAGTTATTTACCAATTCTGATCTTTAATTAATTTATTTTGCTTTATATTTGTTTGGTCTTCCTAGTAGTAGGATTTCTTGAGAAAGAATACTTTATTCTGTTTTATTTTAAACCAGAAATACAAATGCCACAGAGACGTTGCTTTTTCCTCATTTTAAAAACTCTTAATGTACATTTCCTTATGATGTTTCGTAATTATATATTTATATTGGGGTAATTGACTAAAGTGTGTCTCCCCCACTAGACTGTAATTCCAAGAGGACAGAAATCACATAGGTGTTCCTTACCACTGAACACACAGGGCGTACAGTGGCTGGACACAAGTCTGTGTTGAAAGAATGAAAAACAAGATCAGGTTGAGAAATACAACTTAGCGCTTTCCTCCCTTCTTGAGCCCATGGTTGCTGCCACCTCAGTGTCCCGCAGACACTCACCAGCCCCACAAGCAGCCTCTGGTGGCTGTCTTCCTCCTGCAAGAGGGGTGTCACTCTTGGCTCTGAAATGAAACAGAGCAATTGTCAAGCAGGAAATGGGCTGGAAAAAAATGGAATCCGCCTGGGTTTCCCCTCTCTTAGTCATTGGGAAAACATGACAGTTCCCAGATAAAATAAAAATTTTTCACTAGGTTAGTGTGACCTACTCCTGCAAGCTGAACTTCTCACTCAGGTGACTGCAAGAGAGCTCTGGGCAGCAGATTCAGGTCGAGACCCGGGGGAGAGAGAACAAAGGAGGGAGGAAGGAAGGGAGAAGGAACACATCTCCCAACAGCAACAGGCTCTGGCTTTGATTTCTCTTCAACACAAAACCTCACCACTGTCCAAGAACTTCTGCTTCATGGGAGACAGAGTAACCTCTCTAAACTCTAAGGGGGACACAAACACAGGGGCAGGGACTTGTTGGAAAAATCACATGACTCCCTTCCTTCTGGCCTCCCATAGTTCAGTGTCTTCGGGAAATACTAAGCTGAGGGGACCAATTACTGTGGCAATAATACTAATGGATATGTTATCAGACTGAAAGCAACTAAATCAACATGGAAAAGTGATATGTAAGGTCAAATCCAATGGCGCTTTCTACACCGTGACTTGCACTTCACCAGCAAGACTGGGAGGGGGGGAGCAGGCGAGCAGTCTCATTGGAAGATCTGCCCTAACACTCCCCTGAGGGCACCTGGGCACCTCTGCCCTGCTCTTCCTGTCCCAGAGGGTCAGGAGGACTGAACTCTGCCGGTCCCCGGGCTGAGGACTCCTTGCGGGAGGCATGAATGCCTCTTGACACCTCAGGAGAAATCCTACATGGATCCCACATAACCTTCATGATTAAGAAGAAACAATGCAGGGTTGAGCCCAGCAGCCCTGAATTTCACACGAGTGTTCCCTTTCTGGCAGTGATGTCATCCTTCCTAGGAAACTGGCACAAGCAAAGCAGGGGCAAGCTCCCAAAAAGGTGTCAAGAGAAAATGACTTGTCACAGGACGCGAGCAGGCCTGAAGGACAGGAGCAGAAGGGGCTCCTCGGGTGGGCGGAGCCAACAACAGAAACAGACCACAGCAACGTTTCCCATATTGCAAACCCCTGAATCCCACACGTTCACACCCCGCGCACTGGGCAGGACCCTGCTGACAGCTGCTGCCAGGGCTGGTGATGCAACCCCTGGCCTCACCATGGATGGCCTGGTAACAGGCAGAGGCTGGGCCCTGGGGCCGTGCAGTGGGCCCAGGCTCCATCTGCCTGGGCTGGCTGACAAGTTCACCGTCACGGTGCATGAGGGTGGAGTCCACAGCTGCGGATGTGCAGCAATACACTGTATAGAACAATTTCCGTTAGGGTCACCCAACATATACCTAACATCCAAGCCCATAAACATAAGTGAGATATAAAAGCGACAACTTTTTAAATAAAGACTGACTTGTATGAACCCTGAGAGAGTTCTACTGACAAGACTGCAAAAGGGCTTATACCTGGATATGCTTAGCAATCTCCTCCCCCAGTTTTCCCAGCTAAGTCCCCTTGGTTGTCAAGACCCGCCCCAACCATCCCTACTCCTGACCCAACCATCCCTACTCCTGCCCTCACCCCTTGCTCCTTGCCCCTCACACCTGCACCCTAAGGTTACATAGCACCTATCATCTGGTTTAGAAATTATGTGTTAGCATTTCTTCCTCATGCACGAATGATATACCAGCCACCCCAGGTATCCCACATGTGCCAAGAGCTATAGCATTTACTCTCCTTTTCTCCCCATCCTTGCCCTGAGGAGGACCACACAAAATGGTTAAATGGTTTGCCTAAAAGGACACGGTTAGCATGAGGCCCAGCTGGAGTTTAAGCCAGTCCTGTCTGGCTCCAAGCCCAGGATCTTCCCTCACATCGCTGGGCTTACCTAGGGACTCCTCATCTTTGCGCCCCTATGACCTCACCCAGTGAGCGCCCAAGTGTCGACCAAAATGAACGCAGCACACCAGTCAAAGGCCCTTGTGTGATCAGACAGCTGGAGGGAGTGGCGCCCTGAGCCAAGGGAATTTCCAAAGCGCATCCTGTGGGTACAGCCAGTGGGCATGTTAACTAGATCAACTCCATGCGGGAAAATAATGAAAGCCAGAGGCCAGCACTCCGGGACCGACAAGCAAAGCACACTCAGCAGCTGTCCCTGAAGGTCCCGGTGCCAAGACAGACAAGCATGGAGCTCGGACAGGAAGATGTTAAAGGTGCTGCCTCCACTGCACTGTTGGAAGTGGGTTTCTTGCCAACCCCCAGTGGAAGGACGAAGGGTGTTACAAACAAAACCCTGACTGGAATCCAAAGGCTTGATTGCAGGTCTTTTCTTACCCGAATTCCTTGCTTCTAGGTTAGAAATCACCCTACAAAGAAATGAGCCCATGTTATTCACACAGGAAACATTCTTTTTTTTTAATGAAAGCCACAATAGCGTACAATGATAGCCTCCTCTAACAACCCCTGCAGAAACTGTTTCTCAGGCGGGTGAAAACCTCAAAAACTTTCATCAACTTGGCAAAAGCCACATTAGGCAATTATGAAACTCAAAGCCCTTTAGTGCAAACAATGACAATAATTTAGAACAATTGCAGCTCTTAGCTATTGGAAATAATGGGAACAGAAAATAGAACAGAAGTTGGAATGGGGCCTGTACTTGTAGCATTCTGAGATGACTCACTATCCAGAAAATCTGCTTTCAAAATAAGAGCAAGCTCACAGGCCAATATCACTTTTTAAATCAGCCTACTGTCTGTACCCCCCTAAAGTGCTCAATTAATAAGGGCTTTCTCTACCACTTCCTTACAAATCATCCATCCATAGGGCACAGACCTGTAAGGCTTAACAGATCAGCTTTTCCACCAGAAACTCTGACATCAAACTCCACAATGGGGCCCCACTGGCTGCATTCAGTGAGTTGACAGCATCATGATACACAAAGAAAGTCAGCTACTTCCATGAAAAGCAGCCAAAAAATAATGCAAATGATAAGCATCTTACAGATACAAGAATCCCCAGTTTCACTTACTTTACTGCATTATCAAGAATATTCCTCACATACGCCTTGGACCTTCTTTTTCCTGTTTTCTAGGAGTGAGAATATGTCAGAGGTATAAAAGCTGAAGGTATTATGGGTGACATTTTTCAAATCAAGAACATAATGGAATACAATTAAGAGTTTCAGGAAATGCCCTGACTGGTTTGGCTCAGTGGATAGAACGTCGGCCTGCGGACTGAGGGGTCCCGGGTTCGATTCCGGTCAAGGGCATGTACCTTGGTTGCGGGCACATCCCCAGTAGGGAGTGTGCAGGAAGCAGCTGATCGATGTTTCTCTCATATCGATGTTTCTAACTCTCTATCCCTCTCCCTTCCTCTCTGTAAAAAATCAATAAAATATATTTAAAAAAATAAAAGAGTTTCAGGAAAAAGAAATATACCTTCCAGGTAAACAGATAAAATACCTAGATTATTAAAACTTTGTTTCTCTAAAACTATTATAAATTTACTAGAGGCCCAGTGCACAGATTCATGCACTGGTGGGGTCCCTCAGCCTGGCCTGCGGGGATGGGGCTGAAACCGGCTCTCCGACATCCCCTAAGGGGTCCCAGATTGCAAGAGGGTTGTTCTCAGATGACACACCCCAGAATCGGGCTCCCTCCTCTCTGGTTCCAGGTACATCACCCAATAACTGCAGCTGCCAAGTCACTGCAGCTTGGCAGCTCCTGTGTTGAGCGTCAGTCCTCTGGTGGTCATTGTGCATTATAGCTACTGGTAAGAGCATCTGCCCCCTGGTGGTCATTGCGTATCATAGCTACCGGTTGGACAGTCGGATGGTTGCTCAGGGTTTTATATATACAGATAGGACATTGCAAGTCAACTATACATTAATATACAGTAATACTACAACTATATACAACAACCCTCAGGTACTCTTCACCCGCAATCTCCCCAATGTTTACCTCTTATATAAATGACTATACGTGGTACACTATCCAAATCAGACACTGACACTGGTACAGTGAGTGTACAGTGCTGTCATTTTATCACATGCGTAGATTCATGTACCACCACAATCAAGAGACAGAAGGGCTCTATCACCCAAAGAAGCATCAGAGAAGCACCTCTGACTGCCTATTGGGAGACTGGTAGCCACAACATAAAAGTGCCTGGCATTGGGGAGGTGCTGCAAAGGGAAGCAGCCTTATGACTTGGGGGTATCACCTGGATCTAACATGCATGCTCTTGCTTCTTGCTTTGTTGTTGTGAACCCACGCGTACCTCTTCTGAGATCAGGCTGTGCCACTCTCTCCTGACCGCGCTGTTGTTATAGTGTAAGTGTGGCTTGGAGTACTTAACATATTCCAGGTTGGCATTCAGTTTTTCCCAGTAGTTCTTAAAGCTATGCACCTGTAGGGGACAAAAACATCTGTGAGCTTGAGCAGCGGGCCCTGTTGGCCAAACTACCCAGGAGGGCCACACAAGCCTGCTACCAACCTGGGATCCCTGACTTCCTCAGCTCGTATGGGGCAGCATTTCCGAGTGAGTACCTGCCATGCAGGATGGCATTCTCATGCCAATAGGGATTCTAAAGTAGAGAGATTTAAAGAGTCTTTGCTTCCCCACTTCCTTTCCTACCCCCTTTTACACAGAGAGAGCCGCTGCTCCCTTCCCCAAACTGGTATGACTCCCCTGGGTTAAGGCTAAGCGGGTCAGCCTATGTTAAACACACAGTGTTGTATCAACAATGCCATGTTCAGTCAGAGAATGTTCATGAGATTTGGAGCGCATGGAATAGGCTCACTTTCCCACCAAGCTTATCTACTGCCAAAGAATTTATTTTTCAAAACGTAGGAATCGGAAAGGTGAAGTGAACTAGCTTCACATCCAGTTGTCAAATACTCCAGAACAGAATAGTTGGCATCCTAATTAGGTCTTTGACTTATTGATATAATTGTACTACCCTGAAGCAAGAATGTATCCATTAGGTTCATTTTTAAATTAAATGAAATATTAAGCCTCTTCAATGTTGAAGGATATAGTGACACAAATTGTTTTCTTTTAAATCAATGAAGATAAATCTATGATACACACGTTCTTGCCAACGTGTGTATCATATAAAATATGCAATTATAAAAGATTTGAATGGAGCCAAGGTTGCAATATGAGGCCATAAAACAAAGTGAGCTAATGCTTACTGTGGCAACAGACTTGGCTGTATTGCAAGAGAAAAAATAAGAAATAAAATATGCCTCAATCAAGAAACATGCCGCCCTGGCCGGTTTGGCCCAGTGGATAGAGCATCAGCCTGGGGACTGAAGGTCCTGGGTTTAATTCCGGCCACGGGCACAGGCCCAGGTTGCAGGCTTGATCCCCAGTAGGGGGCGTGCAGGAGGCAGCCGATCAATGATTCTCTCTCATTGATGTTTCTATCTCTCTCTCCCTCTCCCTTCCTCTCTGAAATGAATAAAAATATATTTTAAAAAAGAAAAGAAACATGCCCTTATGTTAAACAAGAGCACATTATCCAAATTCTTACTGAACGGACGGTCATAATTGGTTCAAAATGGGTTTTGGAGTATCTGTGAAGTGAGTTACATAATAATAACTGCCATTTTAGGAGCCTGAAAGCCCAGTCCAGCCAACAATCCTTCTCACAAAGACAAAAACCTATTTCCAAGACAGTGCCATTTCTAGGGGAATCGTAACACTGGAGCCAGGTCATACTCCCCCTGTCCTATCTCGTTCACCTTTTCTTTCGTTTTCCGTTAATTTATACTGAATGTATCTTTATTCATCCTTTGGACTTCCTTGTATTGAAATAATAATAATAATGAAAGTAAATCCTGCTAATATTAGGTCCCTGATGGTTAAGTTACTGCAACTTACTTGCTATTTCACCTCTGGGCCCAGGCACAGGGCAGCCAAAAGCCAGAAAACTTATTGGTGTTGTGGTGACATCTAGTGGTCAATGAAGCTATCGGCTTTTCCTGCATTGGACAGGCGTTCCACCATGCGGCCCGCAGGTTATGTGAGGGGAGAAATGCGGTGTCCTACCTGTCACAGGGCCTCTTCCCCTCAGACCAAATGCCACCCTCCCATCAGAAGACCCCACCTCCCACACCCACGCTGTGGGTCCTCAGAAAATCTCTCTCCCAAACTGCCTTCCTCCTCCTCACTCCCCCACTTAAAAAATCCCTTTTCTCAGCTGAGAAAAAAACAGGTAAAGCAAGTCCATGGACAGGCTTCACAGGGGCTCATGAACCCACTGCTGGCATATGAAATGGAGTGTGTGTTTGTATGAGCTCTTTTCTGGGAAGGTCGATAGTTTGCACCAGATTTTCAAAGAAATCCATGGCCTGAAATAGTTCAAAACCACTGAGTTTGAAGGAAAAGAATCTAAGTTTAAAACAACGACAGCAGCTTACACTTAAATAAGAAACACTGTTAGCCAAAAGTCCCCAAAATATTTTAATAAAAACTTACAGGTCTTTCATGGAGGCCACTGGGCTGCATGTTATACTGTAGCTATTGAGGGAGTACAGAGAGCAATGCCCAGCATATGTCACTACGTGGTATCTACTGGATAACTGATGCAACCTTTTGAGCTATAAAAATTCATGGGAATCATTGTAAATTGGGAGATCTATTCGGAAGTCTGGTTAATAGATGAGACCCAAAGGATGAAAAGGATTTGAGTAAGTGAAGGATAAGAAGAGGACGTTCCAAGGGGAGCTCTGAGGAAGTGAGTGAAGACTGAGACACCCCAGTGTGGATTCTGGGTTTAGATCAGAGGCAGAGCCTTGGAGAAAGCAGAGAAAACAACCAACAACACTTCATTCTCGGAGGTGAAGATAGCTGCCTCTGGATTTGATTCCAAACGTCAGCAGCCACTGAATCCCATCCCCTGGAGATGTAACTGTTTGGGGCGTGACCTGAGCCTCCTGAGTTTCACAGGTTCCCCAGGCAATCCTACCGTTCAGCCAGCGCTGAGAACACCACTTGAGCATGTCCAGGTAATCCCAGTCCCGACGCCCACCCTCGAACATTTTCCTCTATCTGCACCCCTGGTTAAAGGTGGAGGAAGGCTGAGGTTGTGTTGTTAAGTGACAGGAGACAGCATTAAAGAGGAGGTTGGGGCCAATCTGTGAAGGATCTCAACTGCCAGTGAGTACCAGCATGCTCATTAATCCAGAGAATATACGAAGCCCACGATAAAATTGTAGATATTGGGGGCACTGCACAACCACATCCTAACAGCCAACCGGGGAGCACAGACAGCCACTCCTCTCAGTCAACCAGCACTGATGGAACTACTTGTTTACTAAGCGCTGTATTCATCAGAAACAACTGAGCAAAGAGAAAGCCCGAGAAACGCATACTGGCTACTTTAAAAGAACTCACAAAACTTTAAAATACACACACACAAGCTTTATAAGAAAGATACCCATGAATTTAGTTGCTTCTGGGAGACGTGGTGTTAGAAGCCATTAGATACTCCAGGAACAACCCAGAATTTTTCTACTCAAAGGGGAGTTTTAAACTTTGATTTTGAAAGAAGTTTCTTCTTGAGAAATAATCTATTTTTGTCTCCTAGGATGACATGGAATAATTAACAAATGTAGACAATGACAACTATTAACTGAACAAAAGAACGAAAGAGTTACATTAAGGGACTGTTTCCCATTTATGATTTGGATTGCCAGTTGATTTTTTTTAAAAAAGTATTTTTAAGCCCTGTGGTGCAGGCTCATCTGCAAATTGCTGTCAGGAGAAAACATCTGCCCTTCATTTCCAAACAGCCCTCTGGCTCTGGTCCTAAGTCTTCTGATTCACCAGCATCTTCTCACTGGAGAGGAAGCCAACTCGGAGAGAACCTTCCCTCTCCAGGCCAGGGCTCAACCAGCAGGGCTAACGCTCCATGCACTCTGGCTCGTCAGTGGATACCATCTCGGTATCAGCCTTTACTTGCAGCCCAGAGAAACACAGTGACCCACCACCTCCAGCACAGACAGAATAAAATAGAGAAGTCTATGTGTCCTCGAAGCCAGCGAGGCACCACACTAAGCCAAGATGCTCTGGTGGCTGGACTCCTGAGGTGACAGAGTGAAAGGCTCAGCCTCTCTGGCTGCATCTTGTTCAAGCCTGTGTTGTTCCCATGGCTTTCCGGCTAACAGCTTCTGCTTGGTGTTGCATATAGACATGATAATCATTAGAGGTATGCCACTTGCACCTTACATTTTACAAAACAGCCCCTTACCAAAAAATGCCTTTCCTGAGGAGATAGGGGAACTATGTACAAAAATAATAACTGTTTATCAAGGATTTGCAGGAACCTCATGACTGAACTCACATCAACTAGAGTGAACAGGCTAAGAACAAAGAAGTTTCGCCATCTTCCTCAGACCCCTGCTGGTGCCCAGATGTCTGCCACCCTCAGTCACCTCTTGCCCCTACCATTTCCCCTCCCTTGATATAAAAGAAGCCTGAATTCTGTACTTTCTCAGGATGGTTCTTTAGGATGCTAGTCCGCCATATTCTTGGCTTGCTGGCTTTCTGAATAAAGTCACCTTTTCTTGCCTCAACACCTTGTCACTCAACTTATTGGCTTCTGGGCAGAGAGTGGTACGAGCGTGGACTCAGTTTCACTGAGGCTTCCTGTTAAGGATGGCATGTTGCAAGTGCAAGTTCTCCTATTTATAAACGGACTTCCTCCTTTTCCTAACATCTAGTAACAAAGAGATCTCTTCTTAGCTGGGTGAAGTTCTCGTAGCCATTTTTCATAGGTTTTATTTTAATGTAATCACTAAATATGGCTCTAAATTATTCCATCTCAAAATCAGCATGTACCCTGAGAACGCCCATACTAAGGTATTTCCCTCCTGTCAGCCTTAAGAATGAAACATTATGTCTCCAACCAAAATTCTGAATAAGAGCAGCAGCATAGCCTAGTGCAGTGATGGCGAACCTTTTGAGCTCGGCGTGTCAGCATTTTGAAAAACCCTAACTTAACTCTGGTGCCGTGTCACATATAGAAATTTTTTGATATTTGCAACCATAGTAAAACAAAGACTTATATTTTTGATATTTATTTTATATATTTAAATGCCATTTAACAAAGAAAAATCAACCAAAACAATGAGTTCGCGTGTCACCTCTGACACGCGTGTCATAGGTTCGCCATCACTGGCCTAGTGACTAGTAGGAGAGAAACAAAAACAAGAATCCTTGATCCTGGGTGTGTTCTTCAATTGCATCGTCGGAGAAGTAAACTGTCACATCTCTACAGCTATGACAGGAGTGGGTTTACCAGCCTGGTGCTCTGTTTTTAGTAAGTAGTGTTTCATAAAATTGTTTTACAATGTTAATTTTACTTGCCATAACTCACTGTCCAGAAATGTTGTATAGGAAAAATTCTTTTTTTTTCTCTACTACAGTCTACTCACAGAATATTTCACTTCTGGTCACCAAATATGTGAGGGTTTTTCCCCACATCTATCAGTTCTCTAACATCAGTTGGGTGTCGACCATTGGACTTAATTTTGACACTCTCTACCTAGAGACAGTGTTAGATCCCACAGGTTAAGGGCTCCGTCCCATAAAAATGCCCCCTTCTTCAGATGTTTCTCTACTACAGTCTACTCACAGAATACTTCACTTCTGGTCACCAAATATGTGAGGGTTTTTCCCCACATCTATCAGTTCTCTAACATCAGTTGGGTGTCGACCATTGGACTTAATTTTGACACTCTCTACCTAGAGACAGTGTTAGATCCCACAGGTTAAGGGCTCCGTCCCATAAAAATGCCCCCTTCTTCAGATGCCAATCGCAAGTCCAGGTTGTCACCTGTGCTTCTAACTGCTAGTCGGTGAGTTGAAGGTTTCCAGAACCTCCTCCTTGGGTTTGATAATTTGCAACAGTTGTTCACAGAATTCAGGAAAACAGGTTCCTTATTATAAAAAGACACAGTTTAGGAAGGGCCAGATGGAAGAGATGCAAAGGGCAAGGCATGTGGAAAGGGGCTATGAGCTTCTATGCCCCCTCCAGGCACACCACCCTCCCTGCACATCCACATGCTCACCCAGCCCAGAAGCGCTCCATATCCGTTCGTTAGGACTCTTCCCGGAGGCTCCCCTACAAAGGCATGGCTGGGTGAATCATTCGCCATTGGTGATTGAACTCAATCTCTAGCAATCCTCACCTCAGGAGGTGGGGAGTGGGGGTGGGGCTGAAAGTGCCAACCCTCTAATCACCTGGCTGCTTCTCAGGGCCACAGTCCCACCCTTAGGTGCTTTTCAAAAGCACCTCAATAAGGTCATCTCAGATGTGGTTGAAAGGGGCTGCTTATAAATAACAAAAGACACTCTCACCTCCCTGCTGTGGTGCCATTTCAGAAACTGGGAACAAACACTAACTATTATAACAAAAGATGTCCCTGTAATGCTTATCACTTAGGAAATGATAAAGATTTTAGGAGCTCTGTGCCAGGAACTATGGATATGTCTGGAAGACCAAATATATATTTCTAGTTATAACACAATATCACATATGTATAAAATGAACTTTGAAAAATCAATTATTTCCCACATAACCAATGGACATTTCTGATAAAGCTACATTTTTATCAAAGCAACAATTCTCATTTTTAAAAACTGTCAGCTGTGGGGCATGGTGGTACATGGTGGAGCGAGATGTCCCAGGGTCACAGGGCCGCAGGGCCACAGGGCTGAACGGTGGCTGTGGCTGCTGGTGCATCAGTGCAAGGCAAAGTCTATTAAATGTTGAGGAAAGGGAGAGGGGGGAAAGGGAGAAGGAGAGAGAGGGGGAGAGAGAGGGAGAGAGAGACAGAGGAGAGAGAGAGAGAGAAATGTCGATGTGAGAGAGACACATGGATCTGCCACCTCCTGCAAGCACCCCGATCAGGGATGGAACCCAGCTTTAAAGGTGTCTTCCACTGATCATCACAGTGACGTGTGACAAGCTCCCTGGGGAATCTGGACACATCTGTCAGAATCACAAACCGCGGCAATCCTACTTTAAGACGTGGCCCTGTTGGTAATCTCGCACACGTGCGCTAAAACCTTTATCACCAAGGCTCGTGGAAATATTGTGTGTTTGAAAAAGGGCAGAAACAACTTAAATACTATCGATAGTGATATTAATTAAATAAAGCATGGCACAGCCCTAGTATTACATTTTTAAAAAATAAATTAAATAAAGTGCCATTTCATTGTGGCTCTGGCTTTTAAAAAGATAATCAGCTGTTACACTGTGACTGCATCAGTAGTTTGGATCTCTAACAAACTTTTCACTTAAGCCAGTGGTTCTCAACCTGTGGGTCGCGACCCCATTGGCGGTCGAACGACCCTTTCACAGGGGTCGCCTCAGACCATCCTGCATATCAGATATTTACATTACGATTCATAACAGTAGCAACATTACAGTTATGAAGTAGCAATGACAATCATTTTATGGTTGGGTCACAACATGAGGAACTGTATTTAAAGGGCCAGAAGGTGGAGAACCACTGATGTAAGCGATGGTGGTTGTCGGTATTGGGAAGGTCAAGGAAAAGGTGTCATGGTGTTTCACTAAGCCATTCATTAGACTCATGCTCTGCCCAGTTAAAACGGTATTTTTAAACTTTTTAAGAAAAGAGGCATAATTAAATAAACAAGTCTAAATGGAGCAGTCAGCTACCCTTCTCCCAATTGCTCGGCGGCCTTCAGACACCTGACAGACACTTACAGCCACACCCTCCCTCCTGAGTGGTCGTAGGCGGGCCAGTCTCTGGGTCAGGTAGTTAATAACCTCTAAACAAATGATGAAATAAGAGGCTTCCATTTTTTATAAAATGAAACTAAAGATGTCTGGCTTAAAAAATACTTGGGTAAAAATACTACATTTCTCCATCTTTGGGATGCTCTTTCAACTTTTATCTTTATTTTCAAGTTACTCTTCCTTTTTTAAATCTGTACTAGTACATGCTTCCTGTGGTAGGACAGTCTTACTAGTTTCTCTTGTCATCATAAAATCAAGAATGATTTTTAACCTTTTTTCAAAAGTTGCCGCTTCCCTAGAGAAAGCCATGCTTTAAGAAGGGATAAAATCATCCTAGGAAACTGCTCTTGATGACATTCCTTTTAGGATGAGACTTGTTTTAATATACCCTTTTTTTCCTTTTTAAAATTCTTTTGAAAGTAATTTCATAAAGTAAGGAAGCCTGTTGTCTTTTGGGTGGCAATCCTCTAATTCAACTGGTTTATGTGTCCTAACATGTTCATAGGGGCAAAAGCACGTTTACAGTTTGAATACGTGAAAGTTTATTCTTTATTATTATTTATTAATCATTGTCTTATTTATTTGTATTATAACTGTAAACCTACTTTTACCCACCCCTGTATATGAAACGTCTGTAAAGTGCTCCGCTTCAAACTAAAATTATCTGCAGAGAAAGCAGGAGGAAAGCACGTATCCAGTTGCATTTTTCCTTCCCTCTCCCGACTCCTTATCAGGGCAGTCACACCAAGGAGAACAGAAGCAATTGTGGGTCAGAGTAAACAGGGGGTCCCTTGGGCCTCACGGAAAGTCTGGCTGCAAGCATGCTTTCAGAGGTCGCGTAGGATTCAGGTTATAGGTGCTCAGAGCCAACTGCTGTCAGGTGAGCGTGGCAAGAACAGTCTTATAACTGGGGCTGGGGGGGAGGCACAGAGGGTGGGATGTGTCACCCAACAAGGTCCCTCACAATATAATTAAGCTGGAACTTGGGGTAGAAAAAGTTGGTCAGAGGCAGCAGCATTCAGTGATGAGTATCATTCAAGCAGAGATGGAGAAACAAATGAGAGATATCAGGGCCAGGTGTCCTGCGAAGCGGAAGGTACTGATTAGTCTTCCAGGCCGAGTGACTGGGGTCGGGGTGAGGGAACTGGCCAGGCCAAACCCAGGACCATCTTCTCCTGAGCCCAAGGCCAGTCCCAGCAGTAGACCCCTGAGCCCCACCCCCCTCACCCCAGCCCTCTCTCATCCCCAGTGCATCACTGTGACCTCAACCGCCCACGGCTTTCCCCCAGCTGCCCAGGCCTGGCAGGCCCTTCATGGATCCAAAAGAATCAAATGTAAAGAAAAGGCAGTTGCACACTGAGCTGCCTGCTGCCAAAAGTTGAGAGTTCCCGGTACACACCAGTCTATAATTAGCAGGAGGCAGTGCCAAAACCAACAAAGGAGCTTCAAGGAAACTGTACTAAAATACTCCCCAGTTCTTAACTACATATGCATTCGCTACTACTCACCCACCCACCCCATTCTCCCTATTGTAGTCAGACAGTCTTCTGAAACCACCAGACTACAGAAAGACGGGCAGGAAGGAGGGGTGCAGCAGCTTGAGCAAGGCCACAGACAGCCACTGCAGAAACAGAAAAGCTGTTCTTAGAAGCAGAAGGAAATGAAATAATCCCAGCCAGGTTACTTAATGGTTTTAGGGTTGTGTGTGTGTGTGTGTGTGTGTGTGTTATGAGGGGGTGACAGCACAAATGAAGTAAAAAAACAGCTACCGGGCCCTATAAGATAATTTACAAGAGCTGATGGGTTTAAGGCGCAGTATAAAGCACTAGTTCTATATGGTTTACAATGAGCCCTGTAACTCTCTATCCAGAAAACTTCCCTGTTCGAAGAGCATTCCTAAGAATGCCATAACATCATTCTCCGTGGCTACTCAACCACTTAGGAAGGATAAAGGCTCTAACCTTTATCCCCTCCTCCTCTGACAGTTCACAATCCCTCTGGAACTGCCATTAGTCCAGGTGTGACGAGGTGTGACTCCAGTGTGGCGGCAGCAAGGAAGCCAGGCACAGCTGCGCCTGAAAGTCTCTGACTGTGTGGACTCACCTTCATCAGAGGCAACGTGATCTCTTCCGTCACAAGGCTTATTCCAGGAATTTCCTGCAGTGGGGGCCAAACAGACACACGATGTCAACGGCCACAAGCTCAAGCCCTCAGGAAAGGTCTCCTGCACAGACCGAAGCCGAGGGCAGCATCCAGTTTGCTAACCTCTACTTTAAATAAACCCCGGAGTTTAAAAATAACAGTGAACACAGCCTATCTCTTGTCACAGGAAGAAAAAGACTCCTTAAAGTTATGATTTTAATAGTTGACAGTGTCTAAAGGAAAGAAGAAGATGAATAAACAAACAGTATATGGTTTGCATGTTTCCATTTGCACTACCAGTGTAATAATAAGGGGAGCATGTTCCAGGTTTTATAATCCTTCCTCCCTCTCCTCCTCTTTCATTTAAATGCACTGCAGTTGGTTCCAACTCACTAGAAGGAACCAAGATTAACTGGATCCTTGTATGGCTGCTGTAGAAAAGTTTTCTGCACTTCACCCTCCACCATAATTTCAGAGCTAAGAGACCCCTATAAAGTTGGCACAACTCGATCACCATGGCAACTGTGAAGGGTGTGCACTTCATCTCAGGAAGTCCCAATTATAACCTCCTGCTGACAAGTGAGCATTAAAACAGACACTGACCATAAGAGGATAAACTTCCAAAATTGCCTTCTACTCACTGTTATTTTCAAAATGTGTTTCTGTGTGAATTATGCATACCAGCCTCTCAATTAGTCAATTCATCTTCCATTTCAAAAAAAAAAAAAGTACATAATACATGAGAATATAATTCAGAAGGTGTTAAATAGAAATAAAATCTGATATTTGGATAGGACTTAAATGTCCTGGGTTATACTGGGTTTAGAAAGGGATTGCAGTGATAGAGAAATTTCTAGAACAGTCAAGCAGCTGAGTTCTCCACTGCGAGAATAAAAAGCCTGTGAAAAGAATCTTCTGTGTGCTTTACAATATAGGACACTTCAAAAAAAAGCATTAAAGTGTCGCTATAGCTTTAGGTTATAAATAACACCTTAAAATAGGTATAACAAGGCTAATTGTTTGCATAGCATAATTTAGGGTTATCAATGTGTAAGAGCACCCTATTATCTGGTATCTTTAAAAAAATCCAATTCAATTATTTCACAAAAATAATCTGCCTCCATACAGAAGTGTGAAATTAATGTTTTCTATTGTTCCAAGTGCTTGTCAAGGGTGCAGCAATGAGAGCATTTGCAGGTTAGAGAAAGGAAAAAAAATGATTTGCATCATTGCTAAGGAGAAGCATAGATTTTGAAAATTTCAGGATCAGAAGAGACCTTCAAGGTAACCTACTTTAACCACAAGAACCTTAAAGCAACGTGGTAAACCCTAAAATAAGCTTAGTACACAGGGGGTTATAATTTAGGGGGTTTTTACATTGTGCTTCTTGTAGGAGGTCACTTTATATGGCCACAGCAGCTCCTCTGCCGCACGAAGCCATGAGAAATGCAAAAGTGAAGACTCGCCTGTCAGGCTGATGTGCTCCATCTTAAAACACAACCCTGAGAACTACAGGTCCTGACCCTGCCTCCAACACTGAACCTGACAGGGCAGGACGGCAAGAGAGAGCGATGGGTGCTGAGCGGAAGAGGCCGAGATGTGCATTTCCTGACCGGGTGGCTTACCCTGCAAACTTCCTGCCACATTACCACAGCGTCTGCATGTATATTCACAAGGGCTCTTAACCAAAACAGGGAGGACCTGATATAAGCTCAGGTCTTCCCCTTATAATTCTACAGTGAGGCATGGACGTTTAATAACTCTAACAGCTAAAGACAAGAACAGAGGGCCTGGAGGAAAACACTGCCATTGTACATACCAAAAATTGAGATCTTAATCAAACACACCTAAGGTGTCTTTCTTCAGGACTATGTTTAAGTAGTCTCCGTACAAAACGGAAAGGGTCACAGGTCATCCGGGCACATCTTTTCCTAGGTCTATTTCCAGAATTGAATTTATTTCTCTAAATGCCTTTCTGATCCGAACTCCCTGCCTCAAGACTAAGCATGCAGGCTGGCATCTACATAGGAAAGAAGAGAAAGCAGAACCAGAACCTTTTTCGGGGGAAGCCAGTGCTTGCTTTGCACTTTCCCATCCAGCAAAGTGCAGTTCATTGCACCTTGTTCAAGAGAAAGTGAACCGTGCTCTAGGTCGGCGCTTCCTAATTAAAAAGGAGGCAGACGGCACCAACAGGAAGAAAAGGTTCTAGGAGTGAATTTGCTCAAGTTTACCAACTTACTGATTGTAAAGCTCTAGAGTTATCACACATTTTCCGTGCAAGGTCAGGAAGGTGCTAATCTGCTAAGTAAAGAGAACCACTCAGATTAACAGCAGTGGTCCAATGTTCCTTGTTTATAAAACCCCAAGAAATGTTTTAATCCAGTCTAGATGCTAATCAAATTAAGATACCTTTTGAAGATGATAAAGATTTAGGTCTGTTTGGTAGTGGGAAGAATAACAAATATCCTATGCCTTCTCCTCAATTCTCCTGTTTTATAAATACCTTTGGCCAACAGCAAGTATTATTTTTCTGCCAGAAAATGCCAATTCAGTTCCTTATCAGTCAAAATCAAAATGAAATCACAGCCTTAGTCACTGTGACAGGAATGCCCTACAACTGACCCACAACTGTGAGTTAATTTCAATTACATAAGGAACACAAAAACTGTAACTTACTGTATTCCAAGTGAGCACTGAGGAATATGGCAAAAGTTTATCCATGTTACTTGTCTCTGGGTATATGCTCCAATATGAAGAAGCTGAGCAGGTTTTTGAAAGGAAAAAAAATAGACATGGTTTAATAATCAGGCAGTAGACACTGTAATTTGCCAAAATGAGCAAACCAACAACAGTTGTCATCCTCTAAACATTAACCATTATAATTTTATCTACTGATTAGAATGTTCAGATTCTGCTTTTGACAATGACAATAAATTTTTTAACAATTATTTGACATCCTGGCTGGTATGGCTCCGGTGGTTGGAGCATAGGCGTGTGTACCAAAGGGTTTCTCGGTTTCTCTTCTCTCTTTCTCTCTCTCTCTCTCTCTCTCTCTCTCTCTCGCTCTTCCCCCCTCCCCCCTCTAAATCAATTTTTAAAAATAAATAAAAGTAGGAATTGCTTTAAAAAATTAGGCACTTCTAAATCAATTTTTAAAAATAAAAGTAGGAATTGCTTTAAAAAATTAGGCACTTATATTTATCCAAATGGCATTATACCACTTTATATCCAACCAGCCAACACAAAACAAATGCTACATTTTATTGAAAAAAAAATCACTGATGAGGTTATACAATCAAAATCATATCTTTTATCTCATCAGTCTCTGAACAGCCACAGCTTCTCACAAAACCACAAAAGAATGAAATTTAATTAGCTGCTGACTACAATAGAGGGGGTGGGGAAGCTACTAACCAGCATTTTGACAGGTTGAGGCATTATCAGTGTAGTATTTTCCCTCGGGCAAAAGGGTCAAGGATCCAACTTAAAATGTGAACAACACCTACCAATTATAAATTCCTGAATGGGGTCAAATGAATAGTAGGCAGAGATGTTCTCAGAAATCCATTGAATCATCTTTAAAAAGTAAGAAGACAATTCTGTTAATACTTAAATCTGCACCCTGCCCCCACCACCAAAGAAGTGTAAAATATATATGAAACTTATATCTATTTTGGAATTGCCTAAGAATATACTTATTTCTGTACTATACTAGACTAGACTAGACTAGACACATAATGGAAGCCTATGTAGGTAAAACAATATTATAAATAAGATCCTTTTTACATGTCTTTTTAATAAGTGCCCTTGGCTGGAATCCAAATAAACCTTACTGCACCCAATGTTTGTTTTTGCTAGAGGAGGTCATATTCTAGCAAGGAACCAGTGGGAAGAGCTGAGTAAACAAACGCACTGAGCTGGAGGCAGTAGACACATAATGGAACCCTATGTAGGTAAAACAATATTATAAATAAGATCCTTTTTACATGTCTTTTTAATAAGTGCCCTTGGCTGGAATCCAAATAAACCTTACTGCACCCAATGTTTGTTTTTGCTAGAGGAGGTCATATTCTAGCAAGGAACCAGTGGGAAGAGCTGAGTAAACAAACGCACTGAGCTGGAGGCAGCAGAGCTGGGTCTGACTTCCAGCTCAGTCATCAGTACGAACATCGCCACACGATTTAACAGCACTATGCTGTCCTCTGAGGGGAGGGAGGAGGGATATCCTGTGGTCGACAGCTCTCCCATAGTCTCCAAAACCATCCTCGTCAGCTAGAGGAATAAAGCCCCTCATTCTCTACCTTAGAATTTACTCTCATGGTTCTATTCCTACCAATAATTTGTTTTTTCCAAACCTATTCCTGTTCATTGTATTTATTTTCACAACTAATTAAACAAACTATTACCATAGACAATCAAACCATGAATGCAAAGAGTGTTGTTGGGTCAACAAAAGTTGGATGCTTTGGAAAGACTCTAAAACACTTAGTAAAAAACGAGGTATAGGTGAGGCGACTATAAAAGACTGAGGGGGGGAAAAATGCCCTATATAAACACATTGCTTTGAAATTATTGCTCTCCTTAGGAAAAGAAGAAAAAAAGAACTAACAGGAATAAGAGACAACACATTACTAGTGTGTGTAATGTAAGAAAAATGATTTTGAACTTCAATTAGCTGAGAGTCAAATAAAGGGCTTTCATTTACATCAAAAGATAGGTGAATAAATGTACATTTATATGCTTTAAGTTAAAATAAAATGTTTAAGATATCTGTTTTTCAATTAACCAACCACCCATTGGTGCCAATTAAGTCTCTGATTTCGCAGGAACTGTAAAATTTAATGACAGAATGTGTAAAGGTGCTTTGTAAACTATTATGTGAAATTTAAATGTAATTTTCAATAAAATATATGCCACCAGAGTTTAGTCCATTTGGCAATATCCTCCAAATATAGAAAAGGTGAAAAAGTAGATATTTGAGAAACTCATTATTTACGGAGCACTTCCTTAGAATGTTACTGATGTAGCTAAACATTCATTCACAATATCAAAAAAAGAGGAGTCAGAAGAACAGACAGCACCCTCTGAGGTCTGGTTGGGATCCATTAAAAAGGAGCACAAGAGAAAAATATATTCAAGTCAGGATGAAGACATAAACCTTGATCAATTGCTAACAAATAAACATAGCTTCTGTTCATGTTCAACCACTAAATAAATACATCTGATACTGTCTATTTGCCAATTTTTAAACTTAAGCTATGTCCCCACCTGGGCTTCCGGAAACTCCGAGTCTCGGCCACATGAGAGCACGCAGTGCAACACGGCCATCTTCTCACAGTCTGGCCGTGTGTCCCACAGGAGCCGTAACAAATAGGAC
Organism: Myotis brandtii; assembly: GCF_000412655.1. Taxonomy (NCBI): domain Eukaryota; kingdom Metazoa; phylum Chordata; class Mammalia; order Chiroptera; family Vespertilionidae; genus Myotis; species Myotis brandtii. Next base: position 3,631,862 of record NW_005356259.1, read on the forward strand.
TGGTTGAGGGATGCTCTGTAGAGCTTCCCAGAACACCAATCCAGCACCAGGGACCCCGACAGTGACTGCAGAGGTCCATGAGGTAGCATAGCCATCCCTTCATTGTTTCCTGGCCAAAAACAAAAAGATCAGCAAGTAAAAGGAACCTTTCTTACCCAAACATAAACATTCAAGTCAACAAATTCAAATGGACCATGTTCTTGAGGGGAAATCTTCAGCCGTACCTGTCAAAAACAGACTGTGGCAGGTCAGGTCTGGATGCTGAATGTTAAGTAGATGAAAGAAATGACCAGGTAAGTAAACAGCCACGTAATAGTCTGTAGAAGAGAAAGACGGAAGTCATCTACATGTGGTAAAAGCTGTACAGATACAGATAAAGCCAGGACTTCATGGTATTCCTATTTTTTTTTAATCTCTTAAAACAAAAGCTTTGGTCAATGTGGTAATAAGCTGTCTGCTGTCAATACATCCCATCTTACAGCCAACTCTCATTTATTTCTATCTGTGGCTAATTTTACTCAGACCTTTAGCTATGGTTACCTTAATTTGATCTATAGTTTTGTTTCTAAGTGAATTATGGCTTTATATAATTCTAAATGATCTTTGGGAGCAAATTAGAATAGAAAAAAAAATTTTAATAAAAGAAAAGAAAAAAATTAAGCAACATGAATTATTCCTTAATCTGATAAATTGGGAATAGCTTATCATGGGAATTTCCTTCAAAGTTTCTGCCAGTTTGGGGAAGTTCTAAGATTTCGTTTCCCATGTTTACCCACTCATCATCACCATCATCAGAGTCATGCTTATCACTGTCATCATCATCATTATTTTGTTCAGAGAATCTTTAAATTGATATTCATCAAAACTATCTCTGCTGCCCAAACCGGTTTGGCTCCGTGGATAGAGCATCGGCCTGCGGACTGAAGGGTCCCAGGTTCGATTACGGTCAAGGGCATGTACCTTGGTTGCGGGCACATTACCAGTGGGGAGTGTGCAGGAGGCAGCTGATCGATGTTTCTCTCTCATCGATGTTTCTAACTCTCTATCCATCTCCCTTCCTCTCTGTAAAAAATCAATAAAATATATTTTAAAAAAAAAAAATCTCTGCAGGCATCTGACACATTATGAAGTACTAATTTATTTTTTTGCATAGCTCACTCCTCTATAGAATTCACACCTTCATGGTCCCTGCACTAGATATTTTTGTACCAAGAACATTTGTATGCAGATTGAGTCAAAGTGTAAAAGTACATTTCTGGAGAATGGGAGGGTAGAAATACCAATATTTTCTCTAGGATCTTAGGAAAACAGAAATTCACATGATTGTAGTGAATATTATGCAGATGAAACATTTAAATTACAAGTGAGCCAGCTGGGATCTTATTTTCCAAAGAAGCAAATAAATATGTGCTAATCATTTGCATAGAAGGCATTCTATGCAAAGGAAAGGAAAGAAGATGTAAAACTCTAACCAGTCACCATGGATCAAGTGATGCTAAAATGCTTAGCACAAATGGTTGCAATAATATAATTATGGCAAACCTTAAGGAGAAAAACATAAATAATAATATAGTAGGGTACAGTGGTAAGGGTTTAGGCATCAAATGACCTACGCTAACCGGTTCATTAGGATGGCACTATGTCCCTGGGAGAGGGGGCATTTGGAAATACCTGAAGGTGTTTAGGGTTGTCACAATCATTGGGGTGCAGGGGGATTCATTCCTACTGCCATTAGGTGAGTGGGATGTTAAATCGCTCAATGTGCAGAACACTCTCACACAAAGAATTACTGTCTCACCAAAAATAACAATAATATCTGTGGTAAGCTGACCTCCAAATGTTCAGGTGCTAATCACCAGAGCCTACGAATATGTTACCTTAAGGGATAAAAGGGATCCTGTAGATGTGATTAAGGATCTTGAGATGGGGACAGTATCCTGGATTACCCAGTGGACCCAGTGTAATCACAAATGTTTCCATAAGAGGAAGATCTGACTACAGAAGAGAAGGTCATGTGATGAAAGAGACTGAAATGATGTGTCACAAGCCAAGAAATGCTAGCCTCGATGCTGTAGGAGGCAAAGAACCCTTTCTTCCTGGCATCTCCAGAAAGAGACATTTTTGTCCACATGTTGATTTTAGCTCCTCAAGACTCATTTCAGCATCCTGACCTTCAGAACCATAAGAGAATGTTTTGTTGTTTTAAGCCCAAAATTTATGGTGACTGTTTTCAAAAGAAATAAACTATAATAGTGCCCCTGATAAGAGATACTAAAAGAAGCCTGGGCAGTCCAGCCGTTGTAGCTCAGTTGGTTGAGCACTGTCCCATGCACCAGGAGACCACTGGTTCCATTCCCGGTCAGGGCGCATGCCCAAGTTTCAGGCTCAATCCCTAGTAGGGGGCCTGCAGGAGGCAACTGATCAATGTTTCTATCTCTCTCTCCCTCTCTCTTCCTCTCTCTGAAATCATTAAAAACATTTTAAAAAGAAGAAGAAGCCTGGATATACATCTCAGCCTTTCTGAGCCTCAATTTGATTATCATCACTAAGCAAAATTATTGTAATAGTCAAGATAACTTAAGTAAAATAGCATATAGTATTCATTTTTTTTAAATGGAAGCTTTTTATTTATAAACATATTGCTTATATAGTGGTGCTTAGGAGTTTATTGAAAATTTCCCCTAAACTCTATTTTTTAAAATTTCAATCAATATAAGCCCTTTTAACACGGTGGCAATTTAGGGAAATTGCATGCAATTGACAGCAAAAAGTACATCACTCAAAAAAGCAATATTTTTGTCATAAAAATTACCTCTAGAACAGTTTGAGTCAAGTACAATTTTGAGCCTATAAAATGTGTTTACGAAGGAAAGATAACCTATGTAAGACAGCCTATTTTCACAAAGCTCTAGTATTTCTGCCTTCTCCACATTTTGAAGACCATAGATTAAATCATGCCTGCCCTTTTCAAGAGTCATTCCCAGGGTAAAAAAAAAGGGGGAGGGGGGGCGGGGAGAATATCTTTGACCTCACAAGATGCTAAGTTGGGGTTTGTTTGATGCTTTTTTAGTGGAAAGTTACCCCCCCCCACATTGCTCTTTAGATGGGATGCTGATAAGAATCAAGTCCTAGTCCCAAGAAATCTTATATTTATCTCTCTTACCACAGGAAGCAGTAGCAGAGGCCTCTCTAAGGCCATTTCCCACAGGTTCAAAGCTCATAAAATCTGCCACATACCGGCCAACATAGCATAAGATGTCTTACCTCACCAATAGTATTACTCAAAATAAAAATCTTTTTATGAACATTCTTGTCATTTTGGTTCTCACTTTGCCCGCTTCTCTCACATCACACCTTCCTAAACCTTTGTCATGACAGTAGCTTTCCCCCGCCCCCTTTTTTTGTTGTTTTGTTAATTCTCACCCAAGGATATTTTTTCCATTGATTTTTAAAGAGAGTGGAAGGGCAGGGAGAGACAGAGAGAGAGAAACAGCTATGTGAGAGAGATACATCAATTGGTTGCCTTTTGAACGTGCCCAGTTAGATCAAGCATGCAGCCAAGGCACGAGGTGCCCTTGACCTGAATCAAACCTGGGATCCTTCAGTCCGCAGGCTGACACTCTATCCACTGAGCCAAAAGGTAGGGCAGCTTTTCCTTTTTAAATATTATGCCATGTCCCATATGTAGGCAAGCAACAGTTCTGTGCTAACCTGTTTGTGCCCCATATACCAATTAGCATGGAAAAGCCACTTTCCCAGTAGATACGAGGTGCCCTTGATCTGAATCAAACCTGGGATCCTTCAGTCCGCAGGCTGACACTCTATCCACTGAGCCAAAAGGTAGGGCAGCTTTTCCTTTTTAAATATTATGCCATGTCCCATATGTAGGCAAGCAACAGTTCTGTGCTAACCTGTTTGTGCCCCATATACCAATTAGCATGGAAAAGCCACTTTCCCAGTAGAAACAATAAACCCCTTCTTTATTTTCTTCTTCATAGATTCCCTTAATAGAACTCAAGATCCACTTACCATATTTACTCAATGAAAAACAACTCACTTAAGAGGATCCATTAATCATTTGTGGGACTTGGAAGCTTTTAGCAATTAGCAACAGGGAATGGACAATTTCCCAAATGCCTTTGTCCTCTCTAGAATCAAGGGCCAACATGATGTATTATTGCTCATAGGCTTTTAGGGAACAGCTCATTCACGGTCATCATTTTACACTAACAAAATGGCTTTTATGATTGCTACTGCAAACGTGAGGAAGCTCACAGTGTGGGTTCTCTAAATAGAGAAATGCGTGCTCACCTCAGACCCCCATAAAGGCTGATGGAGTTGGGTGCTTCCCTAGAAAACCTTCTCCTATCAGATTTCAAAAAGGACAGTGATTGTCATTGCAATCTAAGTCCCAAAGAGGCATGAGAAGATGGGATGGACAGAGAAGAAAATGAGATGTAGAGGTTGGGGCATAACAAGTACTGGAAGGATGGCTCAGAGCGGAGAGGTGCCCCTCTCCCTCACTCACCAAGGTTAAGGAAAGTAATGCTCTTTGTCACCCGTGAGTGCGCACTCCCAAGAGCAGCAGTGAAGGTCTTGCTGTACCCTGTGGAGAGAGAACACGTTAAGAAACAAAGAGCTGGAATGCCACCTAAGGCAGTGAGTCTTTGTAATACTCTCAACTTTAGTGCTTGTGACACTGATAAAGCAAGCAGCTTTGACTTCTAGACTTCATGGTTCCCATCCTTCTCCCAAAGGCAGCATTAAGGCTAGGTGACGTGAGTGCAGTCACATTCCAGTAGTTGTTCTGGGCTTATTACAACCTCAGACCTTAACAGGTAGGTTGTGCTGGGAGGGAATGATCCAAAGGAATCTACTTAAGGATCCAAGAGATGGAGGAGACCAGCTGGCTCGCTGGCCCTGGTGCTTCAAGGCTCACTCCACACTCCTGAAGTCATTAAGACCCTCTGAGACTTCTCTGAGTCATTTAGGAATACCACTTCGAGGTAGATTGGATTAGGCTATCTACTAAACTTAGTGTTTTAGGCTTCACTCTCCACTTTCTAACTCCTCTTAATCTCAGAAAAGTTTTATTTACTTGTTTTTTAGTGTGTTTTTTTAATATATTTTTATTGATTTCAGAGAGGAAGAGAGAGAAGGAGAGATTAAAAAAAAAAAACATCAATGATGAGAGGGAATCATTGATTGGCTGCCTCCTGCACACCCTGTACTAGGGATCAAGCCCGCAACCCAGGCATGTGCCCTTGACGGGAATCAAACCCAGGACACTCTATCCATTGAGCCAAACCGGCTGGGGCATATTTACTGGTTTTAATCATTAATCATTAGAAAAATGTGTGAAAACTTTCCACAACATACTAACCTTACACTAGTAAAGCATGTATATATGTCTAGTTCTGAAGGTACTTTCATTTTCTTCATTATCAAGTAAGTTATTAAACTTTCTTGCCTCGATCTCTAACTTCTGAAAGAAATATTAGGCCCACTTGCAGAATAATAAACTGGTGTGACCTGGCATAATATTTTTTCAATTTTGGAAAGAAAAATTCATCTTTAAAATTTTTTAACTTCACCTACAGTACGTACTACATAAAAACCAATGTTTAAGGATCTAAATAAGCAAAATAAATACTCCTTAGCATTGTTCAGACTAAAACTATTAAAGGACACACTGTGAGCAATGGCAGAACTGGAAGAGGTTGCACATTTTACTCCTGCTCCCTAGGCTGGCTGTTGACATATCAATTTTGGGGATAACAGATATGTGAAACGAAATATCTTAGGCTTTAGACCTGTTAAGGTCTGAGATCATGGAAACTTTTAACTAAAACCTTAGGTATGTTTGTAAGTTAAATCTACCAACATTTTCCAACTAGTAATAACAGAAAAGCAAACAAACACACTTTGGGGAAATATGTCCATTAGGATTGACCTACAGACCTAGAAAAATATATTGGTCAGGATAAAAAGTATATAGTATATAAAAATATTTAGCTAACTTAATAGAAATCAGTGAATTTCTTCAGGAAACGTATTATATAGGTATACTGGTATAGAATGTATTCAATAATACTAAAATCTACCAAATTTGCTACTATTTGGAAAAAGCAATTATGTGAAAGTAAAACACAAAGGAAATGAAAAGTACCTTTATGAAAGTAAAACACTGAATATGTGATTTGTTCCCAAGAGTCAAACTTCGGGCTGTAGCACACACATAAACTTCCTAGAAATTAGAAGGTATTTAGTAGAATCATAAACAAAAAGATTCCTAAACCACTTAACCTTACTTATATTCCTTTTGATGTCTTGTCTCAATTTACCTCCTAGATTATTCCCAAACTCTAGAAATGATCTATAACAAGTTGCTAAGAAATTTCAATTCAACCATTACTCAGCACACACTATACACAATGTATGAATAGAGACACACTCCTGTGTATGAAATTATGGGAGACTAGAGAAGTTTGCAAAGTTTCATGAGATTCTCCTAATACACACGTACAGCCCTGCCCTCCAATTCAGCTTGCCTTCCAGTCATTGCTAATAGCTAAAGACCCTACTATATCAAAATGTATCTCCTCTTCACAGGAATTTTCCAGTCTTCTTCGTTACCTAGAATAAGAGGTGAACTCGGCAATCTTATGGAGCAATAAGAGCAAATGTAATATGAGAGCCCCCAACCCCCCCCCCCACCCACCCATATTTGCGTCACTGAGGGCCTTGGCCCATGGCTGAAGGAGAGCCTTGTACACCTGCATTGTCCACCACTCCAGGACACCCTTGGTCTTCCCACCTCTTTCAATGTGTGTGAAACTGTACATCCCCTCTAACAACTGTTGCTATGTGGACAACTAGATAAAGTCCATCAATGACCTACAAATGAGGGAATTATGCTTAAACTGATAGTTCATTCTGATGCTAATGTTTATGTGATTAACTGAAATAGGAGATTTTCCAGGTGGAAAGCAACTTGACAAAGAGTCTGGAAAGTTCTAGTCCCCAAGCTAACGTTTAACTAGATGTGTGAATGCAATCATTACTCTGCTGCAATGAACCACCCACTGTTTCCTCCATGAACTCCACTAATTCCTCTATGAAAGAATCAGGGTAGAAAAAAAAGCCCATTTCCCATAAGGTTATTTAAGGATTCTGTTATAATACTTAGCATTTGTGACTATATTCAATGACATTTAAGACTATTGTTACATTTTATTGCAATAACTTAAACATAAAAGAATAACTTTATCAGATTAAAATAATAACAATTCTGTTAGATATAAAATTACTACTATGGTTACCGAGTAAACAATGATATAACTTTTCTTCAAAATTACAATGGATTCACTAAGAATAAAAGTAATGCTATACTAAAGCATAAGCAAAAATAATAATTATGAGAGTTGCAAAAGTCCCATGAAGCACTCTGCCCAGGCTTCACTTTAGATCAACTAAATCAGAATCTCCAGGAGTGAGACCCAGACATCAGTAATTTTTAAATTTGCCTGAGGCAAATTAATTAAATTCTCTGAGCCTCAGTTTCCTCATCTGTAAATAAAATATAGAACCTACTTCATATGTGAGAATTAAGTGAGATAAAGATTAGCTGCTATTATTATTATTATTCCAGAATAATTTCGCTTCTATCTACAAGTTGGGGAAAGTCACAGTTTGAAAAAACAAAGCATGCTCTTAAGGGTGTCTGCAGAGATGTTTAATAAATATCCATCAATGATGAAGATAACATCTCCAAGTTGGCTAGCCTTCGGGAAGCCATTTGGACAATGAAAGCTATTATGGACAAAGTTTTCCAAGGGAAATTATCTCATTGTAAAAGGCTCTAATTCTAAATGCTAAAACACAGGCCTAATTCTGGGAACTTGTGAAGGACAACGCTTACAGGAAGGAGAATTTACACTTTTCACCCCTCACTACCTCCCAGTAGGTGGTACACGCAAAAGAATCATAGCCACTGACTTAGGACACACAAGAGTGCACTCAGTCTAGCTTCAAAGTCGACTATCAGCTAGGAAAGGAATGAGAATATTTTCTTTCCTCTGATTTGCCCTCCCACCGCAGAAGATTTATTAGAAAAATCTATATGAACTCATAATCTTAGAACATACGTGGCCTGACCAGCAGCTCTTTCGCCCACCATCAACTCTCAGGAGCATCCCCCATCATCCAGGTTTTAATCTCTACGGTCTAATTCCTCGGAAGTTCTCGAATTTCATTTCTCAGGGCAGTAGATTCAGCATAAAGGTTTTCCAAAATGTAAGAAGTAATGGTGAAAGGGCAAAGTAGCTCCCAATGACAAATATGTGACAACTGAACATCAAATATCATAGTATCATCACTGATGTAAATAGTTAAAATAAGGCCCTGAGGCCATTGGCATTCCTTTCATGAACCATGTTTTCTGGAAAATGAAGCTACTATAGAGGAAGCCAGGTAGCGATTAGACTAGTTGCTCCCTCCTCCAATCCTACTTCACTGAAATAGGTTTTTGTTTGTTTCTTGTTTAAGCAAAAAGGTAAAAAAACAAAATCATTTTTGAAAAGCAATTTGGGAAATCCATGAACTGACAACCTATTAGTCAAAAACCAAAAAGTTACTTCTCTATCATGTTTCAGATTAAATCTGGAAGCATCTCATTTGAAACAGGCTTTTTTTTTTCTATTTCAAAGCTGACTGTGAAGAGCAAGGCTCATTTTCTACTCTCCCAGACACCACTGAGAAAGGAAAAACAGATTCACATCTCCTGCCAGACGAACCTAACATTTTATTAAATAACATATGTCATAGATAGCCCATTAAAAATTATAGCTGCTACTATTCATGAAACATTCCTGTGGGAATAAAACCAAAAGGAATAAAACCTTCATAGAATAAAAGCCTAAACTGATTGTGTATGTCAGTAAACGGCACCACTGTTCACCTATTTGCCAGAAATCTAAAAACGATTCCTATCTAATTTATTGCAAGTCTTCTCATTTCCATCTCCAAAATGCATTTCAAACCCATCCAGTTCTCTTCCTCTACTGCCCATCCTAATTTAAGCAGTTTCAACTCAAATGTACAACTACAACCTCTCTTGCCTCCTCTAACTCATTCTTCACACAGCAGCCACGGTGAAAAAACTACATATCCAATCCTATCTCTGCCCACTTAAAACACTTCAGTGAATACACATCAATGAATCCTAAAACCAACAGGTGAGAAATTGTTAAGGAGTAGGATAGTCACATGATGCCAAAGTATCACCTCACAGATTACTAACGCCAAGTTTAAATGTACCTTTACAAGGAAGACAGACAGTGGTCTCCACTTAACCTAATGACCAAACATAGCATCACTAGTATTAGGACATCCTGACATTATATCCATCCTGACCTGGTGCAAATAAAGTTCACAATGTCACCTGGGAAGTGTTCTTGCATTTGCCTGTGGGGCCCACAGCCATGCGACCCCCACATGCCACGGACTGATGGACTGCAGTGGGGAACACAAGCTAAGCTAGCCTGATGCTGTATAGATCCTGGCTCCAACATGGAAAGGAAACGCTGGGCACTGGCTCTGATTTTAGCTCTGCTGAAACCCCAGCTACACTTCTATGACAGGGCAAAGGGAAATGGGACTTTGGAAACCCAGGGATGTATGTCCACGCAAATAGAAATCATTCGTTCTCCCATGCTAGTTTCAGAAAATTCCTTTTCTCTGGGTATTACAAGAAATCCACCGCATCAGCAATCAGGGGAGATGAGGCCCACTTCTATCTGTAATACAAGCACTACTTAACTCACATGGCAAATTTCCACTCAAGTTGGAATATTAAAAATGGCTATTAGATTTCGTTATTAGAGTTGATCATTTATGATTGTTGAGATTAATGAGCATTTTTCGCACCAGGTTTGTTCATGTAATCATACTCCCCTCCTCTCATTTTCAGGTATACTTCCCCCCGCTTTTTATTTTCTCCATCTGCAATACACAGGTGTTAAGAGACAGAAGATGAACACTAACAACTGTATGTTCAGCTTTATTATTATCTCAGCAGGTTATAGCATGGCACTTAAAGCAGCTAAGTTCATAGGTTTAGAACCCAAAAACCTCAGTAAGTCTGATGCAAGAAGCATCTCCATCACTGTGCTATTTGTTAAAGATGAAGCAGTAGGCTGATTAAATGTGAATCTATCTCCTCTGTTCGAACAATAATACAAAAATAACTATTAAAAAATAACCTTGTTGAGTATAGCTTATTTTATATAGCTAGCAAATTTATAAAATTACAGTGGAGAAAGTAATTTGTTATATAAAAATCCAAATGATTACTTATAGAAAAATGTGGCCATTGTATTTCACTTTCAAGATCCATACAACTAAACAATGACTACGCTTTGTATAGAACTCAAGTATAGTTGAACAGATTGGAAAATGCAACGCTGGTTCTACCTGTACGGTTGGTAAAAACGCACAGAGTCGGGTATTTGCATAACTTCTCTTGATCTTGAAGATAACCACATCCAAAGTTGACAAGTCTAAGAACATAAAAGACAAAAAATGTTGAATGCATTTAAAAATAACTTCCCTTGCAAAGGATAGTAACCACTAAAATATACCTATAGAAGTAGAGACATGTCCCTGAAAATTTTAAGTATATACATTCTTTTGTTTAAAAACTCCATAAAACAGTTATTTTTTAAAAAAATGCATGGTACATAAATGATATGGTCTGGGAAACAGAAAAAAAAAATTATTTTCAACTTCCATTTTTTTCTGATTTACAGGACTGCATATGTTTCAAAATAAGCGCAACTGGACATTTATATAGGATGAAATAAAGCTAGTAAAACACCGAATAGTTTGGGATTATCATTGCTCTAGTTCAAGAAGACTTTCCTTTTTCTGTGCACTGATGGTGTTGTGTCTAGTTTTTCAAAAGTGTTTCATGTTTTTACTAAAATAGTCTGGGGGGGGGTGGGAATCACCTTTTGTGTAAAAAGGAAAACAGAAAAGACGTAACTCAATTGATTCAGTTGAGCTACAAGTGGATTGACCTCTTTGATGGCTACAGAAAAGGGTTTTTATGTTTGATTTAAATGTGCTGTCTCTGACTCACGGACTCCTTTTATTGAATCACAGGGAGAAGCGTACTTCCGTGGATCAAATAGGCAGAGACAGCTACAGAAACAAATGGCTACAACAATCAGCACAATTGGCTTTACATGGAAACACCCTGTGTTCATGCTTGACAAAGCTGTTTCTATTCCCTATAGAAAACAGAAGGGTAAGAGAAGACATGGAATGTCTGACTATCCTTTTGTCTACATACCATAGATTAGGCATAAATATAACCATTCTGCCCACAGGTGTCTATGAAAATTAAGAGGAGAAATCGAACAACTTACTTAAATCCTGAGTCACTTAATGATATGTCCAAAGGTGCTTCAAACTGTCAAAGAGTCAGGAGAAAACAAAAAATGACATTCAGTGACAATAGTGCTGAAGCCTGACACTGCTGTGCTCGCCTAATGATGAACAGCCCATTTAACTATCAATTTCTTCAGAGGTTACCTGAAGATACACAGCACAAAAAGCCCATTGGGAATATTTTGGAGCTTACTACAATCACAAGATTCACTCTGCTGTGCTCGCCTAATGATGAACAGCCCATTTAACCATCATTGTCTTCAGGGGTTATCCCGAAGACACACAGCACAGAAAGCCCATCGGGAATATTTTGGAGCTTACTACAATCACAAGATTCACCTATATTTATTTCTCAAAGGGCTAATATTTGGCAAACTTTGTTTCAGATTTGAGTATCATAAACGGATTCTATAATAAGCCAATTAAAGGGAGTAAACTTTTACAAGACACAGATGACCACATAAGGAAAGAACTGGTGTCTTTAGCAGGAGCGTGGATGAGTCAAAAAGGGGGAGGGGGAGGGATGCAGGAGGAATAAATGAATTCTTATAATGGTATAATGCCAATCTAGACCAATATTAGTCCTCATCAGGAAGAATAATAATGTACTGTTCATTACAGATAAAAATATTTATGACTCCTCACCCCAAGGGTAGCATTCCAAATAGCTTTTTCAGGAGTCATGCTAGATTTTTACTAAACTATGCCCTCTCACTGACCTTATTCTCAAATCCTCCAACTTCATAAATCCTTTGGCATCAATGACTTATAAGACCACACCTATTTCCTTCTACTAATCCTCACTCTTACACTTGTTTCTTTCATGTGAAGCATTCAGTTATCAGAAATTTCCTATGTATATTCATTGCAATTGCTATAGTGGTGAAGCCTTGAGATGGCAAGAACTATTTTACTTGTTCACACAACTGACAAATAGCACATCAAGCGTGCTAAAATGCTGTTAATGACAACAATTCTCTTTAAAAAGGGACAGCACCATGTTAAAAAATTTCCTCTAGCCCAGTCATTATCTGGACTTACCATTAGGTTAAAGTTCTCATCAGCACAAAACTGGATACATTTTAAGGTACTCCTTGATCTCTAAAAGAGGAAACCAAATAAATGACATTTTATCCCACTAAAACCAACAAAAATACAAGTTATAAAAACAACAGAGCATGAGAGAGAAAGCAGCAGCCAAGAAGCAAACAGTAATGAAAAGCTTTTCATTCTTTTTAATAAACCATCAATGAAAATTCAGTCACTAGTAAATTACAATAATGATAACATCAAAATTCAATTGTACCTATAAAAAGGAGGGCCACCGGACTAGCTTTTACCTTCAGGTCAATGTAGTATAATCTCTGCTCTGCCATATCCCATTGAGCCCAAACAAAATCCTCTGCTATTCTCTCTTTTGGGACATTGCCAGAATTTTTAATCACCTAAAGAGGCAAAAGGATTTTAGAAATAAGTAACTATTTTCAAAGAAAAAAGATCTGAAATTCATTGTTAATTTGCATATTTTATCTGACTAATACATGTAAATATTTCCACAGTTTATTTTTAGCAGTCTTTCCCCACCCCAACACATACATATGGTAAGTCTTTTTAGAAAAGATTTAAGACATCATTTCATTACTTGCTCTTCCCAAACACTTTATAATATACGATTTTACTCTATTCCTACTTTAACAGACAGGCTGGTGGTGTTGAAGGCAAGGCCACACCTAGCACAAATCAATAGCTAAGTTAATAGAAGAGCCAGAGCTTTCTGTTCTGGACATAACCCACTCGGGTCTCTGCTGACGAGGCCTTCACAGAAGCTGGGCTGCCAAGGGAAAACTCAGGCCCAAGACAAAGGCAAAGCTTCCCACCTCTGTGCTCCTATGGCACTTTGGCAGGCTCCTGTTAGTTACATTTTAATGAATTCTCTAAGTCTCCCCAGTGATATGCACTCCTCTATGCCACCTTCCTATTCTCAATGCCTTGTTTCTAGCACGTAACAGTTCTCAAGGAATGCTTATTCAAAAAAAGGAAAATGAGATAAGGTATGTGAATTGCCAAGGATATTACAAGTTTAATGCAAGGAATTAAGTATTCATATCCCTCAAAATGCTTTATGTAGCAAAAGTGATCTATATCGGGACAGATCAGTAAAGAATGTAGACAGGTTGAGGTAGAAGTGAGAGAAAAAAAAGGGAACATAGAATGGTCCATTTTCTTTTTCTTTTTAATGTAATAATTTGTTCTCTTTTTATTTATTTTTTAATTTAAATTATTCATTGTTTAAAGTATTACTTATGTCTCCTTTCTCCCCCATTGACCTCTCCCCTGCTGCTCCCACCCTCTAGCACATTCCCTCACCTCCTACTGTCTATGTCCATTGGTTATGCTTATATGCATGCATACAAGTCCTTTGGTTGATCTCTTACTCTCCCCGCCCTCCTCCCGCTTCCTCTGAGGTTGGACGGTCTGTTCAATGCTTCTATATCCATTTTCATGCCTAAACCCTCTTTAACCCTAACAGGGATTTTGTGATTGAGGCTAACTTGGAACTTGGGGAAGGCACAGGGCACGCAGAATCGTGCACCTCTGATTCTGGCTTGCCGATGCCCAGAGTCTAGAGGGAAGTGTCGCTGGAGAAAAGATCCAAGAGGGCCTGTTTGTCTCTAAACCTTGGAAAGCCATCTTGCTTCCATTTTCCTGAAAAATGTTAGGTTCAGGTCGATTTGGGAACTCTTTCAGATAAAGGTATATACTGACAAGCTCTAGCTGGTTTGGCTCAGTGGACAGAGTGTGGGGGAACTGGTTTCATTCCGGTCAAGGGCACATGTCCAGGTTGCAGGGCTCCATCCCCAGTAGGGGGTGAGCAGGAGGCAAGTGATCAATGATTATATCTCCCTCCTCTCCCTTCCTCTCTGAAATCAATAAAAATATGGTGTGTGTTTTTTTTTAAGGTTTAAAAAAAATGGTATATACTGACAAGAACCTCATTACCAGAGTGTGGCAACCCGGGTTCACATCTCTAGAGCTATGTCATCTCTGAGTCTTGGTTTTGTTATTTCCTGTAAAAATGGAATGAGTATAACACCACCTCCATCACGCAGGAATGTGAGGAATGCGTGGAGCCGCACACTGCCTCAAGAAGCTGTGGCCTAAGCCTTTAAGAATGAAGGCAAAAGTGCCTCTCACAGTAGGGCACACATGGACCACGGATGCTGAGGCTGCACCCTCTGGGCAGGGAGAAGCCTTTCTGGGCTGCTGACAAGTGCCCGCTGCCCTCGCTGTCTCTACAGCGTCTTCTTGGCTCCCAAACCCTCTTCCAACCAGCCAGTCCTTGGTCTATGCCGCTCTCAGCTTCTGAGCCCTGCTTGTTTACTTACATCTCTCCCCTAAATTCTCATCACAGGCTTTGGGATCTTGCCTTGTTCTTTCCTCTCTGACCACTGGCCGTGATCTTGCCCTCCCATCCACTGAGTCACTGGTGGCCCAGAGCTCTAGCCACACATGTTTTTCTAACCATAGATGGTCATGTTCCAGCCTGGCCTCTTGATATAAGGCAATCAATAGTAGATACATGTTAATAAATGTGATTTTCCATTTCAGTTTTCTTCACATAACTTTAAAATTAAAATCTTCAAACACTATTTTGATGCTGATTTAAATATTGAAGGACATTTTAAATAACAAGAAGATATTAACATCACATACAAATTGTCAAGAAAAGACAACCCAGTAGAAAAATAGAAAAAGAAAAAAACAACTAAACAATGTTTAGAAAAATTCAAATAGCTAATAAGCATAGTGGATGTTCAAACTCACTAATACCAAGGGAAATGCAGACTAAAATATTAGTATCAACTTACACCCACCAAATTGGAATTTTTTTAAAAAAGACAAATACACCTATTCATGGTATGGATAGAGAAAAGGGTTTTGCTATACTTTGCTTGTAAAACTGTAAATTGTTACAATTTTCTTGAAAAGCAATCTGGCAAAATCTATTGACTTTTATTAAAGCATCAACCCAATTATCCATACCTGAGGATTTAACCCCGAAATATGTGTACCAAATATGGAAAGCTATAGACACAAAAATGTGTGAGACAATTTCTAATGCAAACAAATACAATAAGTTGGTAATCAAGTAAATGTACATCTGTGGGAAAATGGTTGGGAACTGTGTACATTAAGTGCTTCTAAAGACAGTAAGTTGGAACTATTCTAGGTGACCCACTGGTCATTCCACAAAGGTGAGTGAGGAAGGAGCGAACAATAAACAAACCCCTAGGTGTGTTAGGGGTGAGGATGAGAGACAACAGACGTATAGAGAAAAGCATGATAGGATACATACCAGGTTGTAAACAAAAATAAAGGTGAGAAGGTGAGGGAGAAGTGGAAAACAAGCAAAAAAAATAAAAGAAAATTAAACTACATAAAACCCCAGCATATATGTTATGATCCCATTTATTATATATGTATATGTATCTATAGATAGAAAATTAAAGAAAAAAGTTACATATTTATTTAGAAGCCTGTAAGGATACCCATGATATATTATGCAAAAGCAAAAACAAAAGCAGCAAATTAATATATATGTTATAATTCTATTTTGCTAAAAACAATTGAATCCTTGTATACGTGCACCTGAGCAAGGCAAAAGGTGTGGAAAGAGTCACACGAGGCTGTCATTATAAGTTATCTCAGGAGACCAAATTAGAGGCTGAGATAGAGGTAAAGAGAACATTTAATTCTATATCTAATTTTATTTTTTATTTTATTTATTTTTTTGTTAATCCTCACCCAAGGATATTTTTCCATTGTTTTTAGAGGGAGAGTGGAAGAGAGGGAAAGACAGAGAAAAACATTAATGTGAAAGAAATGCATCAACTGGTTGCCTCCTGCAGGAGCCCTGACCAGGGCCGGGGCTGGGAAGTAGCCTGCAACCAAGGTACATGCCCTTGACACGAATCGAACCCGGGACCCTTTGGTCTGCAGGCTGACGCTCTCTCCACTGAGCCAAACCAGTTAGGGCTCCTTTATATATCTTGTATTAGTTCACATTTTACAACAGCAACACTATAAGTTGAAAGACAGCAAACAAAGAAAATATTGTTTCTATAATGTTAGCCTATTTTTTAATGTTTTTCATTGATTTTAGAAAGAAGAAGGGAGAGGGAGAGAGAGAGTGAAACATTGATTATATGGGGGATGGAACCTGCAACTTGTATGTGCCCTGACCAGCAACCTTTCGGTGCACAGGACGACACTCAGCCAACTGAGCCACTCCGGCCAGGGCACATTAACCTTTCACAGTCTAGAAATGTCATTCTTGGGGGGTGCGGGGGTGGGGGCCTCTGAAGCAAAAGGAACTTCAAATACTTACCACTCTATTTCCATCTTCTTGGATGACTTGGATATGAAATTGTTCAATATCTTTAAACAAAGAAGAAATAGAAAGATCATTTAACCTTTATGAAAAACATGGGTACTACTTTTTCACCTAACCATTGTGAATAATTTTTTTATTAAAAAAAGGGAGATTAAACAACTGACTGAAAAATATTATCACAGACAGTAATCTCACAATAAAGGTTCAAAACACAACCTCCCTTTACAGTCTCTTTCAAGTCCAATATTTACCCTGCTCCTCAATATCAACAATGCGCACATAAACCTTCCTGCTCCCCGGAGTTCCCTCAACAAGCATTTGCTTCCCCTATACCAGTGATGGCGAACCTATGACACACGTGTCAGAGGTGACATGTGAACTCATTTTTTTGGTTGATTTTTCTTTGTTAAATGGCATTTAAATATATAAAATAAATATCAAAAATATAAATCTTTGTTTTACTATGGTTGCAAATATCAAAAAATTTCTATATGTGACACGACACCAGAGTTAACTTAGGGTTTTCAAAATGCTGACATGCCGAGCTCAAAAGGTTCGCCATCACTGCTCTAGACCATCGTTCTTATGTGCAACTACTAAGGGCTCATTTGTTAGGGTTTACTTGCAGTTTCCAAACACCAAACACCTGTTTGTATGAAAATATCAAATAGAAAACTCATAGAAGATACCGGGGAGGCTTTTTTATAGGGAGCAACTTCACATTAACAAAACTGAACATGTTGGGTGAATGTGTAGAGGTTCCCTTTCTCTCAGTAAGCAATTTAGATTCATTCATCCTACTGACCTTCTGCCAGTTCTAGTCACAAAAGTGTGAGACAGACAGCTGGGCAACAGCCCTTCTACAGGAGTCCCAGGTCTCAAATGGACATTCATGGCCCGCAGAGCCTCAACACTGGTGAGTGGACCTCTAGAAAACTCAGTCCTGGCCCCTACTTCAATGGGAGAGTCCACTCATGAAGTCCCATACCCCACCTAAAGATGCACTTACATTTCTCCTCGGAAATCAGTAACAGACGGTTCTCTGGCAAAGGATGACTGTCAACATGCGGGTAGAGGAACTGCAAAAAGAAAATCAATCAAAACCATGAGCAACTACCTTGCTTACACAACTATTTCAAAAGCTGTATTTGATCACCATGTTGCTACATACCAGAGAAGGGGCTGGGGACCACAGAACAGTGCAGGTGAGTCACACATTTAGGCACGCACACGTTACAGATGGAAGCCAGCAGGAGAGCGGAACGCTTTCAGGAGCTCAGTTCCCCAGGGGGAAACTGACTGCAGGTCTAACATAATTCATTTAAATGGTAAGGCTAGCCCTGACCAGTTTGGCTCAGTGGCTAGAGCGTCGGCCTGTGGACTGAAAGGTCCCAGGTTCGATTCCGGTCAAGGGCATGTACCTTGGTTGCGGGCACATCCCCAGTAGGGGGTGTGCAGGAGGCAGCTGATCGATGTTTCTCTCTCATTGATGTTTCTAACTCTCTATCCCTCTCCCTTCCTCTCTGTAAAAAAAAAAAATCAATAAAATATATTTTAAAAATAAATAAATAAATGGTAAGGCTAAAGTGTAAGCTATCTCTAGAGACGGGGCTTCCTATTTGGAAAATGTGATTCTCAAGTCAATCAGAAACAATGGAACATTTGTACAGAAAGCTCTATTTCACATGGCACAAAATAAGAGCGATCAATACATTGGTTGTGCAACTAAACCCTAGTATTTAATTAGAGAGCTAAGTAAACGTACTCTCTATTACAACCTCAGGTCCCACATCCAAGAGACAAAGCACAACACAGCCAGGGACTTTCCAAGAAAGGACAGTGGGTCACAGTGTGGCATGTGGTGGAGGACTTGTAAGCCTCAAGGAATGAGTGCCCCTGGGAAGGAAAGGGGAGGCCACCCCACTCCTCCTCCTCAGTGCTCTCCCCTATGTGACAAGCAGGCGGCCAGAAACCCAGGGCCTGACGCTGTCAACCGTGATATGAGGGGACACTGGTCATGGGATGAGACTCCAGTGACTTAATTCTTTCATCATCAACAGGTTTACTATAAATCAGCAGGTTTGTCTTGCAACATGAAAGCTTACTAGAGAAGATTCACCAGTGAATTTCATTTTTTCCCTCCAAACTTGAAAGCATACTGAAAGGACACAACCTTTAACGTCCCTATGGTATAGCTGGCAGCCTCTCTACAGACTAGGAACATTTTTTACAAACTATATTACCTGGTGTCCTAACTTTTCACAACGACAAATTGGAAATAGAAATGGTCAAATTTTACAAGTTATTTGTAGTCAGGTTTGCCTTTTAGAATGGAAAAACAAAACATTAACTATATACCATTCTTCATAGCAATAACTTCACAATTATAAACTAGATAGCAAGTGCAGAATTCAGCTATAAAAATAATTCAGAATTTATTATCTCCTGACTTGTGAAATGGGGCACATCGAGCAGGGTATTTTGAGTCCTGGGGAGAGGAGAAGCAAAAATGAGTGACACCACATGCATAACGGAAGAGTAGATGCTCAGTGTCTCAACACAAGGAGGTACTCCCACAGGAGATGGCGTGGCCTCCCCTGGGGCCACCACACAGGTGACGGGGCATGCTCGCTTAGGACTGCGACCCGGACGAAGGTGCTGTGGAGTTCTAACCCTCTGCCTGGTCCTTGTACGGCAATCAGTGAGAACATGATTTTGAAAGTCCCACTTAGGTGTTGGTTGTTTTTCTTTCTTTTATGAAGCAACCCTAGAGCAAGGCCTAGAAGTCAGAATATAAATCAACAGGCTGCAGACACAGCTCCACAAAAACCTGCAAGGTTTGGGGTATTTTTTATTTTATTTTACTTTATTTTATTTTATTTTTTGCATTGTGAGTAAGAAGCTATAAAGACGTTAAGGAAATATTTGTCTTCACAGATATGGAGCTTCGATTGTTCATATTCATCAATGGAGAGTTCGCATGATAGGGGTGCAGGTGGGTGTCTAATTATCCCCTGGAACTATCTGGAAGATGCACCTCATGCTGCAGGGGAACTCGCAAAGGGCACCCGGTTAGGATCCAAACCTCAGCTCTAGAAATGTGTGCCCTGGGTAACAAATTCTCCACCGTTTTGAACATGTCTGCAAATGACTGTGAAAGGACCAGGAGTACTGATTTTGGGTTACAAATAAATTTTAGCAGAATTTATAAATTCAGAAGGAGCAAGCAAGGAGGGCTGCCTCGATCTAGTCCCCCTGCATGGTTCACACAGTGCTTCTACGTCCACTTCACGGAGCTGATCAATTACGGGGTTAAGTCATTTAATCAGACAAAACATGATCTAATAGAGACAGAGGGACCAGGATTGTTTTAAAGATTTCCATGTTTGCAAAGGAAGAGCGGATAATTCCTGCCATACCATTTATCAGAGTGCTTTGAGGGTAAAATGTAACAAAGTATGTGAAGGCACTTGGTAAACACCGCTGCCTCTAGGTTCAGGCCTTTTGATTAGTGACATAAGTGTTAAATGACAAGCTCACTCACCTGAACCCAAACATAGCTATCCACCGCTTTCAGAACCTTCACATTGTTGATGGGGTGGATTTCAACCAACAGAGTTAAGCACTTGGATCCTACAAAGTAAAGGAGGCTTTTAGAAACGAAGACCAGAAAAATCACACATTATTTTCTCCACATAGGTCTGAACTTGGAAAATGTACATGTGTTGCCTGTTGTATCACACAAAGAAAAATAATTTTCTTAAAGTTTACTGTGACATTTCTTAGAACCCCAAACAGACACAAAAAAACATCATAAAGGAGAGGCCGACGCACACGGAGTGAGGAACCAGTTCCTCCCATTCCTCGGCCACTTTTAGCGCAGCTTCACAGGCCCTCGCAGCTTCTAAGTCTAAATAAGACAGTTTACTTCAGCGTCGCTCCAGTTCTGCAGCATGGTGGCAGGTGCGGTTTGTATGTGGAAATATGAAGATACCCCTGATGCATGAACATGTTTGAGCTGACAGCACCCATTAGTAGGACAGGGTAGGCTTCCCTCAGGAATGGGTGGAGCTGCTCTGATAAACACCCACTTATTTCCTCAGTGTCACTTTCAAGCAAATGTCAACAAAGATAGCAGCTAGGAGGAAGTCCTTGGACACAGGCTATAATGCGATTGTCACAAATATCCAAATAGAGGCCAAAAGTTCCCCTCCCTCAAGATTAAACTTCAAAAGGAGTTGCCTTATAGTTGAGTTCTTATAAAGACTACTGTTCTCTGGTACTTGTCAATGGCTTCATTTTGAATGACAATGTATAATTTGGGGATAGCACAGCAGCCTGGAATGGAATCAAAGCCAGTTTTCACTATTTAAGAAAGTAACCAGACAGCACTCTTCATTTAATTTTTTTAAAAAGGCAAAGAATGTAAAACAATTTCTGGGATAGTCCTCCTAATTGCAAGGACTGGACATCTCTATAACTTGCCTTTAAAGATTACTTACAAATCAAGACAGTGAGTGAGTTATTATGTGGGATCACAAATATATACAACAGAACAAGAAAATCAAATGATGTTTGGTCAATGGGTACTTGTAGCTTCAAATAAAAATCCAGGATCATACACTGATTAAAAAGGACTGTATTCCCAATAAATGGGATAGAATAAAGGTGAGGTGCTTTAGGAATTTGCCTGGTGACTCAAAAAAATGGTTCTAGGAATAAGAAAGACCATGGTGTCAAAGATACTTGTGATGAAAATAGAAATGTTCTGTGAAATGTGAGAATGAAGACAATTATAATTGAAAAGTAAAAAATTATTTTTTTAAATGTGAACATGAAAAGAAAAAGCAATTTTCCTTATTGAAATAGGAATATGTAGGGGTAAAATAGGCAGGTTTAGGGGATTTTTATAATTAAGGGGGTCCATGGAAGAAACACAGGGCTACAGAGCTACAAAGGTTACATTTCATAAGACAATGGAATTTGAAGAGGCAGCAGTTACATTTCCATAAGACAAGGAAGTTGGAAGCAGCAGAAGTTACATTTCCATAAGATAGGGGAACTGGGAGTAGCCAAAGTCTATATTTACAAAATAAAGAAGAAGGGCCTCACATGCCCCATGTGAGGTTTGACCTTTGAGCTCAGGAGTGGCTATAGTGACCAAATCAAAGGGGAATAGTGGCCAATCAGAGGGGATATTGAGGCACAAAAACCACAGCCTTTATAAACTGGGGGAAAAGAAACTCGGTGGGACTCTTTCCCCCTCCCTACATGGGAATCTGTGCTGTGGGACTCTTTCCTCCTCCCCACATGGGAGCCTGTACTTGTTCTTCAATAAATCTCCACTTTTGCTATACCATCTTCCATCAGTGGTTTCATTCTCTGACTCTGACAGACAAAGATTCTGGGGAAGCCATCCTGCCCAGGGGAAAACAGCGTGATCCATTCCAAAATTCCCATATCATTATCATTTTACTAGAGGCCCAGTGCGCAAAAATTTGTGCACTTGGGGGGTCCCTCAGCCCGCCTACACCCTCTCACAGACTGGGAGCCCTCAGGGGATGTCCACCTGCCAGTTTAGGCCTGCTCCCCGGGGGATTGGGCCTAAGCTGGCAGTCAGACATCCCTCTGGCAGACCGGGAGCCCTTGGGGAATGTCTGACTGCGCTGCCGAGGAGGCGGGAGAGGCTCCCGCCACCGCTGCTGCACTCGCAGCCATCAGCCTGGCTTGTGGCTGAGCCGAGCTCCCCCTGTGGGAGCGCACTGACCACCAGGGGGCAGCTCCTGCATTGAGCATCTGCTCCCTGGTGGTCAGTGCGCGTCATAGCAACTGGTCGTTCCCAGTCATTCCGCCATTAGGGTCAATTTGCATATTACCCTTTTATTATATAGGATGTTCTTTTAATTTGGTATAACTACATTAACATATTAATTAGTACAGCTGGCATCTGACTATTTTATTTCTTGCCCTAAAAGCTTATATATTTTAACTGGGGGAGAAAAAACTTTTGGGGGGGCAGGCAGGGGAATCTTCTCAGTGGAAAAAAAGAATCACTTTATGTTTGCCCTTTTTGGCAGTGAATTGTACCCAAATGAGATAACCAGCTGTCAACTAAATTAACTTGCCTGAAAATGGGAGGATTTTCAAGGACAGAATCCATTTTCCTACACTAATATTTCCCTTCTTTAGAGCAGCAGAGAGACATCTAACTAATATAATTAGCATAATGATAAGAATAATTGTGCCAAAGGGAATTTCTCTCAGTAACATATCATGTGTTTTCACAGTGTACCAGGAAGCACTCTGAATTAAGATTCTGGAGACATCAGTTCTAGTGTAAGCTCTGCCACTAACCTAATATATACCTTTCAGCAAGTCACAAAGATTTCTAGGCATGCCTACCTTATTATTTAAAAAATAAAATGAAGAACTACAGGACCAGATTATTTCTACAATTACTTTCAACCATAAAAATCCCATGGTTCCATGAAATGTCTAAAATTGTCTTAAGAATTTAGAGAATCCAGCTATCAGTGGAGACTGGGAGGGCATCTCTGAAGGGAAAGACAGGGCTGCAGGATATGGGCATCCAGGAAGTAGACACAACAGGATCAAAAGCTACAGCAGGGAATGAACTTCAAGGGCATTGTGCTAAGTAAAAAGTCAGACAGTCCTGGCCGGTTTTTCTCAGTGGTTAGAGCTCGGCCATGGATGGAAGGGTTGTAGGTTCCATTCCCAGTCAAGGGCACGTACCTGGGTTTTGGGTTTGTTCCTAGCTCTAGTTGGGGTGCATGCAGGAGGCAACCAATCAATGTGTCTCTCTCTCATCAATGTTTCTCTCTCTCTCTCTCTCTCTCTCTCTCTCTCACTCCCTCCCTCCCTCTTTCTTCCCCCTCCTCCTCCCTAAAAATCAATGGAAAAAATATTCTCACAAAATAGAAAATAACTAGGAGGGGCAGGGACCTAATCCAGCCTTGTGATTGGGAAGAATACAAGCAACTGGGCCTGTCTCTCCTTGGTAAAGGGATGTATTCTCCCAGGAAATCAGGGTCATATCCTGATTTTGTTCATACCCTTGTTTTAAAGGTCAGGACACCAACATCTTAGATCCTATTTCGCTTAAGCTCATCCAGTTCCATTACCTCTGATGTGAGCACTGCACCTGATTCTAAGAAGAGCAGAGAATGCTAAGAGCAGGACAGGGCACAGAAGAGGGAAGAGGACTGCTGTGGTTCTCGGTGTAACGTGGCAGGAGGGAAGGCTGGGTGAGTAATACATGAGATTTCAGACATTGCATCCCGCTCACCAACATCTCCCAGAAACTCTTCTGCTGAGGATGAGAAGGACCTACCCAGACTTGAGTCTCTCTAAGCTGGCTCTGTGGGAGCCCAGGACTGCCTCCTAAGCCTCGTGTGGGAAGTATGTAACAGGGTTTTTCCATTACATGCAACTGCAGGTGGATACATCCGAGTGGGAACTATGCTAACAAAAGAAGGAGTTTAAGTGCCGAATAAACAGAGCAGATGGAACACACTGCAGGATTGGAATAGCAAGAGATTGAAGTGAGATCCACTAGGCCAGAGGTTGAAAAATGGGAGTCCA
Organism: Myotis brandtii; assembly: GCF_000412655.1. Taxonomy (NCBI): domain Eukaryota; kingdom Metazoa; phylum Chordata; class Mammalia; order Chiroptera; family Vespertilionidae; genus Myotis; species Myotis brandtii. Next base: position 3,656,310 of record NW_005356259.1, read on the forward strand.
CAGGCTAGATCCAGCCACGGGTGGTTATCATTGCCCGAGGATAATTTTTTAAAAATATTTGAGCCAACATGTAAAAGTAAAATGTTTGCATCAACATCCATAGTTGTCTTTTTCAAAAAGAAAATCCTCACCTGATGATATGTTTTAATTGACTTTTAGAGAGAAAGGAAGGGAGAGAGAAAGAAACATCAATCGATTGTCTCCACACATGCCCCAACCAGGGATCGAACCTGAAACCCAGGTATGTGCCCTGACCAGGAATCGAACCCACAACCCTTTGATGTACGGGACGATGCTTCAAACAACTGAGCCACTCAGCCAGGACCATAATTGTCTTGATAAACTGAAAAGCTGATCCCACTGGGCTTCCTTCGAAGATACTCAATGGGGCATCCCCACCCACCACTAGTCCCTGTAATTCACCCTCAGGGCAATTGCCACACCTCTTTGCAAACCACTGTATCCCTAGCAGAATGCAGAGTGCCTGACCCACTGCAGGCATGCAATATTTATTGGGTTCTGAGCAGAGAGATGGATATTACAAAATGTTAAAAGGATGGCAGGGGGGCATCACATAGATAACAAACTATGAAGTGGGCCTTGGCAAATGTGTAGAATTGATTTTATATTTAGAATTGATGGACTACTCATATTGCATTATGCATTGGTCAACAGTTAACCAGATATTTTTTTGTAAATGGTATTGTTAAAGAAATACCAAACTTTTACCCTTTACATCAGCTCCTGACCATGGGGTTCTAATATGTTCTCAATGTGTACTTTGCAGGTGCTAATTGCCTTTTTATACTTCTGCCGTTTACTGTTATAATATTTTCTGTACTTACTTGTTTACTTGAAAAATAATTTAAACTCTTTGACATGCTTGACCTTTACCTTTTCATTCTGAGGTAAAGCTATTTGTAAAGATGCCTGAAATTGGACTAAGTCGTTCAATAAATCTTCATCTATCAGTAAGCACTAGAAAGTATAATTTCATTACCTGGTTGAAGCTCATTCTTTCTTCCTTCTTTAGTAGATTGAACTAAACTTGCAGCTAATGGGAAAAAAAAATAAGTCATTAGCAAATGATTCATGCAGTGGCTTGTTCAAGTTTACTATTTGCTATGTGAATTAAGTGAGGGCTCAAAGCATCTGTCAGGCATGATTAAGGAGGAATACCAGGCAATCTTTTTTTGTAAGCAGACTCAACAGATTCTTTATTTCACATCTAATCCCCTAAGAGCTTCTCTTCAGAGAAAATCATTGTAATACACTAATCAAATATTGTAAAAATTCAATACTTTGAAACTCAAAAAAATGTAATTTAATTCTTGACATGTAGCATTAAAAGAGTTCAACTTACCAAGCAAAGTTCTCTCACTGTTGACAGAGCAACTGACAACTTGCAAGTCTTTCTCGAACGTATAGAGATGCTATTAAAATAAAGCATTTTTTAATTGGGGGTTTCATATACAGATTCCCATTTAGCTGTCTACAAAATATCATTGTGGCGAACATTTTACTAAAGAACCCTCAATGAACCAGTTTATTCATACTGAGGAATTTTTGATTATTTTTTAAGAAAAAAAAATGTGCTATTGCAGGCCATGTTTGGCACTGAAACTTAGCAGTGAGGAGCACAGACTTTGGAGCCAAACTAGACCCAGGTTTTAATCCTGACTCTGCCACTTGCTAGCTGTGTGGCTTTGGACAAGTTACTCAACCTTTCTATCCTCCCATCAGTAAAATAGGAATCATACTACCTATCTTATGAAATTGTTAGAATAGGATCAAGTGAGATGATCCATATGAAGCACTTAATACAATGTTTGCCATACATAAGCACCCAAATGTTAGTTATTAAAATTACTGAGGCAAGTAAAGTTTTAATCAAATTATATAACATGATATAATTAGCCATGTCTAAGAGACTCACAAGTACATCTCTTATAGGACTCCTGTATTTAGTGCATTGGCAAAGTAATCTATCTTTATTTTTATTGTCTTGCTGCTGTTTGAAATTTTGCAAACATTTGTTCCATTTCCTTGATTATTAAAGAAAATGAAAATGGTCACTCAGAAGGAGGATGTGAGGCACAGATTGAGGAACTGGAGACAATTACTTATATTGGGCAAACTTATAAAGTACACTCAGAGGATAAAGAAGATAAAGAGTCTTAGACGTCAGAGGAGAATGGGTTAAGACAGCGGTTCTCAACCTGTGGGTCGCGACCCCTTTGGGGGTCGAACGACCCTTTCACAGGGGTCGCCTAAGACCGTCGGAAAACACATATCTAATTACATATTGTTTTTGTGATTAATCACTATGCTTTAATTATGTTCAATTTGTAACAATGAAAATACATCCTGCACATCAGATATTTACATTACGATTCATAACAGTAGCAAAATTACAGTTATGAAGTAGCAACGAAAATAATTTTGTGATTGGGGGTCACCACAACATGAGGAACTGTATTAAAGGGTCACGTCATTAGGAAGGTTGAGAACCACTGGGTGAAGAGAAACAATAAATAGTAGAAGTATTAAGAAGGTAATTAGTACCTGCAGGCAAAAAAAGCACTGAGAACACATGAGAATCCTATGGCCAGAAGTTGGTTAAAAAAAATTTGGGGAAGTCAGAACACACTAAATTACAGAAAATGAACTTTGAATAAGAACTAAAAATAAGAAGGCTCCGAATTCATGTGAGAATGTTTGGTTTCCTTTGACTCTTGCTCTAATTGAGGAATTCTAATTTGCAAGTAAGAAGAATCATGTATGTATACACTTAATGTTTAGTGTTTTATCCTTTTAATTATAAAATAACACGAGCATAATCTCCATATTTAAAACATGTAAACACTACCAAATAAAAAGTCAAAGCGCTCCATTATGCTCACTCAGTCCTAACTCTCTTCTAAAATGAAACATGATGGTAATTTGCTCTTTTTTTAGTCTTCTGGAGTTTTTAAAATGAGTTTTTAATATATATTTATGCGCACGTGTAACATAGTTTTCTTGCAATTTTTTAAAACATAAATGGAATGTATTACCCTGGCAACTTGTTTTGTTCACGTAGCAATGTTTTGTGCCGGTGTACATTTTTAGACTTCTTAATCCCTTAACAGTTGTAAATTGTTTTTATATGGGCACAAAATGACTTCCTCCCATTTGCCCCCAAAATTAGACAAGCCTATCACATTATCTAATGCCTTATGTGGGTGGCTTGGGGAAAATTTGAGAAAAGCAGACTAGGTTCTATACCTGGATCTTTGAAAAGTGAGGTAAGTGAAGGTTAAGCAGAAGCAGAACTCAGAGCTAGAGGTCATTGTGAGATCCTGAGCTTTTAGGGGCACACAAACCTTGGAGAGGGCACTGGACTCCCTACATTCCTACAGAATATTGGATAACTGGCTTGAGCCAATTTAGCTTAAATCTCAACGGACTAAGAGACTTCAGCTGATGTTTTGGTGCAAAAGACTTTGCACTTAGAGAGAGAGAGAGAGAGAGAGAGAGAGAGAGAGAGAGAGAGAGAGGGGTGCTAAGAGAGGGTAAAGGGAGAAGAGAAGAAAGGCAAAGAAATAAAAACTAAAATTTTAGAAAATAAAACGAGAATGTGAATCTAGAAAAAGGAGGCAGAAAGAAGGAAAACTCTAAAAGCAGTAAAGTAACCAATGAGTAATTTATAATCAACGGTGATTTTTACCTCATTTTGTCTGGCTTGGCAATCATATAATCCAAAGACGACATTTCCCTTATCATCCTAAAAAAAATGTAACTAGGTGTTTATTAAATGTCATTGTTTAGAAAGTTAGGATCTTACAAGTTTTAAAACAAACCTGCAATAAGGCAATCAACATTGGCAACAAGCACTCTAAAGGCAGCATGCTGTGCCCATCAGAAAGGGACGGAACCTATTTCAGCTCCTCGTCTGGGCTCAAAGGGTAAAATGGATTGAGTGTACAGCTCAGTGCGTTTGGGGCACACTGTCTAGTAGGACTGAGCATGGTGAAGGGGCGAATCTCTTTGTACTTCTATTTATTTAAGAGGATATATATAATGTATATTGGGAGTTGCTATATCAAGGCCATGATGTTCTTATAAGTAAAACGTTTCTAATCATACGGTTTCTTAAATGCAGCATACTTATAGATACAACTTAAAATAACTTTTTAAGCAAAAAAATGTACAGTCATACAACTGTGCAAAACAAACTGGCCACTGAAATTATTCTTTCATGTTTCTCTACTATAATAAAATTATCAGTAAAGTTAAATTCTCTTTCCTTAGAACACTTAACATTGAATATGCATTGTTGCCCAGCTGGAGTGGTTCAGTTGGTTGAGCAATGTCCTACTGTATACACCAAAAGGTTGCCTGTTCGATTCCAGGTCAGGGCACATATCTGGGTTGCAGGTTCAAACCCTGGTTGAGACATGTACAGAAGTCACCCAATCGATGTTTCTCTCGCCCCTCCTCTCTTTCTCTCTCTCTATCCCTTACTCTCTCAAGCATGTCCTCAAGTGAGGATTTAAAAAAAGAAAGAAAATACATTGTTAAATAATAATACCTCAAAAGTCTGAGCATATATCTAAGTCTAAACAGATGATGTAGAATAATCATATTTTACATTTCCTCAAAGATAAAAATTTAACATATTAATTGGGTTTAAACATCTTCTACTGGGCACTTTTTCTCTAGAAAATAGAACTTTTCATTTATTTAAAAAAAAAACTGAGTACTATATCAGACATTATGCACAGTTTTATTTTATTTAAAAAAGACTGACTTTAAATCACCCCATTGAATCTCCAAAAATAAAAGAAGTGACATATTAAAGGTTAAATGTCAACAAGAATTATTTGTTACCCCTCAGTAAAATAGAGCATAAAATTTTAAAAAGAGACTACAAATGGTTAATATAATAGTAAATTTTATACTATGTATATGTTACCACAATGAAAAAGAGAGACATAGACATACCTTATAGGTATAGATTATATTTCCATTTCTTTCAACATTTAATACACGTAAGCTCTCATAATTATTTTCTAAAACACCTGAAAGGCAATAATAATAAGTTAATACCTAGCAGGAGATGTTTAAGAAAGCCAAGTACAAAGAATACATACTGATTATTCTATTATATAAAGTTTAAAAGCAGGCATATATGCATAACCCATGGACAGACAATAGTGTGGTGAAGGCCTGGGGAGGGGGCAGGAGCCAGGGGGAGGGTGTCAATGGGGGAGGAAAGGGGACATTCAAAGTTTGAATGAGAGGTCAGAATAGTAGTGACCTTTAGGGAAGAGGAAAGGAGTAGTGATTGGGAGGTATATCGGGAGCCCTCTGAGGTGCTGGCATGTTGTATATACTGCTATGCTCACTGTGTAATAGCTCACTGAGCTGTACACTCTTGTCCTGTATATTTTTCTGCATGTATGTTATACTTCAATCAATTTTAAGCACTATGAGCTTTTGCTTTATGTATGTTATTCATTAGGGGCATCGAAATGTAGACCTGCTATTGCTTCCTGGTGGATTAACCTGTCAGAAACTCAGCAGAGCTGTCACAGTAGCAGATGACAGCAAAAAGCTAATAAGAGCAAGTCACAGTCAAGCCTTTAACACTTACTGTGATCGTAAAGCAAAATGTTAAACCAGAGAAAACACCCCTTCCCAGTCCGTTTCCCCCATGAAATGGATGGAGGATCAGGCAGATCAGCAGAGAAGTGGGGATCTCTCACTGCTCAGGGGGCCTCCAACAAAAGGCTCCTCAGCATTGCAGACCCAAGGGCTCAGAGAAGGAGGAGGGAGAAGAGCTAAGCGTGGAAAAGTACTGAGTACTGAGTCAAAGGGAAGAAAAAGTATCTTCAAGGTTCCCTTCCTTTTCCTGCTGAGGTGGTTTGCGCAGAGGCTCCTAAGGAAGACCTCTACTTCAGCTTCCTGAAGAAAACCCTCTGGGCTGGGAATTATGTATAATTTTATGGTCAACCAGGGGGGCCTGGGCTGCAACTCCCTTTAGGGACTGACGGGCCCTGGCTATGCACCAAGTCTGGTTTGGGGAAGGCAGCTTTCCCCCAGGAGGCCCGCCAAGTAAAGCTTTTGCAATTGCATATGGTTGGGCTTGAAAAAAAATCACACATAGGTTTTTAATCAGGAGGTGGGCTAGTCAACCCTTTCGTTCATTATAAAATGTCCTTTAACTTTAAAAATTCTTTTTACTGTAAAGACTACTTTTTCTGATAGCAGTATAGCTACATCAGCTTTTTTTTTTTTTTTTTTTTGGTTAGTGCTGACATATAACTTTTTCTATCCTTTTATTATTACTCTTCTTGTATCCTTATATTTAAGCTGTCTTAAGGTAGTGTCCTTTAAAGTATGTAATCTATTTACACTTAATGTAATCACTGATATAGTGGGTTTATATCAGTCATTACTATTTATTTTCTATGTACCTCAATAATTTTACTCTGTCCTTCCCTTCTGGTTTAATCGCAGTTTTATTATTTCAGTCTCTGACCTATTAACTTGTCAATTACATACGTAGTCTGTTGCTATTCTTTTTTCTTAAACTTATCTTTATTTTTTAAATTTATCTTTATTGTTGAAAGTATTAGAGATGTCCCCTTTCCTCCCCCATTGGCCCCCTCCCCCTGGCTCCTGCCCCCTCCCCAGGCCTTCACCACACTATTGTCTGTCCATGGGTTATGCATATATGCCTATAAATTCTTTGCTTAATCTCTTCCCACCCCGACTCCTTCCCTCAGTCTGTTACATGTTTCAATGTCTTTGGATCTATTTTGTTCATCAGTTCATCACATATAAATGAGATCATAGGATACTTGTCTTTCTCTGACTAGCTTATTTAGTTTATTCTCCAGGTCTCTCTATGCTGTCTCAAAGGGTAAGAGATACTTCTTTTTTACAGCTGCATAGTATTCCATTGTGTAAATGTACCACAGCTTTTTTTATCCACTCAACTAATGCTGGGCATTTGGGCTGTTTTAAGATCTTAGCTATTGTAAATTGTGTTGCTATGAACATAGGGGTGCTTATATCCTTTCTGATTGATGTTCTGGGATTCTTAGGATAATTCCTAGAAGTGACATCACTGAGTCAAATGGCAGTTCCATTTTTAATTTTTTGAGGAAACTCCATTCTGTTTTCCACAGTGACTGCACCAGTCTGCATTCCCACCAGCAGTGCACTAGGTTTCTCTTTTCCCCACATCTTCCTCAGCATTTGTTTGTTGATGTGTTGATAGTAGCCATTCTGGCAGGTGTGAGGTGATACCTCACTGTCATTTTAATTTGAATCTCTCTGATTATTAGTGACTTTGAGAATTTTTTCATGTGTCTCTTGGCCATCTGTATGTCCTCTTTGGAACCAAGAAAGACCCCAATAGCCGTAGCAATCTTGAAAAAAAAGAACAAAGTAGGAGGGATCACAATACCAGATATGAAATTCTACTACAAATTCATTGTAATCAATACAGCCTGGTACTGAAACAAGAACAGGCATATATATATCAATGGAACAGAATAGAGAGGCCAGAAACTGATCCAAGCCATTATGCTATTCTTTTATTAGTTACCCTAAAGGTTATAACATGAACCCTTAACTTCTTATGCTTTAATATTATGTGGTGCCATGAAATTTGAATCAACTGAAACTTTCACACACTGCTAATGGGACTATAAATTGAAAAACTGGCAGCATACACTGAAATTGAACATAGATGGCTCAGCAACTGCACTTGTACATATATCCCAACAGAAATATATGTATATTTTGGAAGATAACACATCCTGTGGATAGCCAAACTGTGGAATATTATGCAACAATAAGAAATAATTTGCTATAACATACAACATAAATAATTGAGCAAAAGAAGCCCAGATCCTATCCTCTCCCAAAAAAATATCATAAACTGTATGATCTAATTTACACACAAGTTCCAAAAAACGGCAAAATGAATCTATGGTGCTAGATGAGTGATAGCGTGAAAGGAGCATGAGTGGGACCTTGGGAGTTTATTAGTGTTCTCTTTCCTGCTCGGAGTGCGAGGTGCATGGGCGTTTCCCTTATGATCTGTGTACTTTTCTGTTGGAAAGCCATATTTTAATGGAAGATATAAAGATTCCTAACATAATACATTTAACATGTAAGTTAACTGAGTATCATGTTTCTTCTAAAATTTTAGGCTATTTCTTCCAACTCTATAGTTAGAGGACTTAAACACCGGTAGATACAACATCTATAATTATCATTATTGATTAAGGAGAAATATCTCTTTCCCCAATTTCCTCAAAATTAATTGCTTAACTTGACTCATTTTCCTCACACATGAATAGTGTTTTAGACGTTAAATATTATGACAAGTTCCAATATTTAGACAAAACATATGCAAAATACCCTATAACTCGTAGCAAATTTCAGTTTGCATTTCTGATTAAAAAGGAAAAAATAAGGTTAAAAAAATAAAGATAATTGGTGAGCTGGTCCCCTGCACCAGAGCTGGAGGTGGGAACCATTAGAGACAAAGCATATGTTTCATTGAGAATTTAGGAATCATCCTGAGAGCTCGCTTCCCTCCTGACAGGAAGAAGTTGCATGATCTTCTGGGGGCAGGACAAAGAAAGGGGAGAAGTGTTTTTTATACATGGTATACATACTGTTCAATGGATATTGGGCTGTCAGACACATTTCCCACTGATTAAACATATAAGCTTCCTGCCCTAACTGGTTTTGCTCAGTGGTTAGAGCGTCAGCCCGCAGACCACAGGGTCACAGATTGGATTCCGGGTCAAGGGCACATAACTCAGTTGCAGGTTCACATTAATGTTTCTCTCTCTTTCTCTTCTTGGCAGAGAAGTGTTTTTTATATATGGTATACATACTGTTCAATGTATATTGGGCTGTCAGACACATTTCCCACTGATTAAACATATAAGCTTCCTGCCCTAACTGGTTTGCTCAGTGGTTAGAGCGTCAGCCCGCAGACCACAGGGTCACAGATTGGATTCCAGGTCAAGGGCACATACCTCAGTTGCAGGTTCAATCCCCCGTGACCCGACCAAGGCCACATGGGGGAGGCCACCAATCGATGTGTCTCTTTCACATTGATGTTTCTCTCTCTCTCTTTCTCTTCCTACCCCACTCCTCCCTCCCTTCTACTCTCTCTAAAAATCAATGGGAAAAATATCCTCGGGTCTCTTAGAAGAATAACATGATTCAATCAGATTGCTACTCAATAGCACTTCACAATTTTCAGAGTTCTTATTTCTATTTCATCCACACTATGTAAGGTATTATAGGTCCATTGTAACAGTAAAACAATTGAGTTTAAATAAGGTTAAGACACTTGGCCAGTATCATACATGAAAAAAAGTGGCACAGACTAAATTCAAACCTTAGAAAATGGTAAAGAGAATGAATTAAATTTCCTGTACCACGTTTACAATGGGAAAGTGGATAATTACTGAAAAGTCCTTTTACAATAGATTTTGTGGACATCTAAGGAGAATTTCAGTGAGTTTCTTTTCGCCCTGCACATGACTCAAAACTTCTGGAATGCAATGAGTCAATACTTTGAGCAGTGTTTCTTTCTCTTTTAAGATTTTAAAGATAATGAGAGACTTTTTCCAAAATACACTTAAAAGGTTTCAGCTAAGATAAGAAACTCCTTGACAAGAAATCTTGCTAAGAAAATCCAATTTCCTTGCAGAAGCACATCTATTTTTCAAATCACTAAAAAATTAAGAGAAGACTATTCTCCACAAAGTACAGATCACAATAAATGGTATATGCTTATTCCTTTAAACCACTAGTTCTCAACTCTGGCTGTGCACTAGAATCATCATGAGAGCTTTTAAAAGAACATTAATCCCCAAGCTCTACTCCAAAATACTCTGATTTTATTGGGCTGGTGAGGGGCCTCATCTCTCTCTCTTTTTTTTTAAATATATATTTTATTGATTTTTTACAGAGAGGAAGGGAGAGAGATAGAGAGTTAGAAACATCGATGAGAGAGAAACATCGAACAGCTGCCTCCTGCACATCTCTACCTGGGATGTGCCCGCAACCAAGGTACATGCCCTTGACCGGAATCGAACCTGGGACCCTTCAGTCCGCAGGCCGACACTCTATCCACTGAGCCAAACTGGTTTCGGTGGGGCCTCATCTCTTGCGTATGTGTTTCTAAGTTCCCCAGGTGATTCTAATGTGCATCGGGGTTGGGAACCACTAAACTACATACAGGGTGTTCCCCCCAAAAATGTATTCACACTTTGAATAATAATAAAGGCAATGTTTATTAAAATACATTTCATTTTCAAAATGTAATAGAATCAGCTGTTAAAGTGTGTATACATTTGGGGGGGCACCCTGTATTTATAATATACAGGAGTGGGCAAAAGTAGGTTTACAGTTGTGAGTATATGAAATAGTTTTTCTTGTATTATTAATTATTGTATTATTTTCCATATGAACAACTGTAAGTGTACTTTTGCCCACCCTTGTATATTAAATAATATTCATTATATAGCATAACTAGGACCAGCTTATAATGTAACCATGTTAGACAGTTGAAAGAAATAATAAAAAGAATACCTTCAAGGGTCTGTTAGGTAGCAATAACTGCAGTTTAAATAATCCTGCAGGGGTGTACTAGGTTCTCATCTCAAAACCATTTGAATTAGACAAACTGGACATTGTGGGAAATTCGGAGACCAACGTCTCAACACACACCATTAACACAACACACATCGGAGCCCTTCTTCCCTGGATTAGTTGCTCATGTTTTAGGCACACCCTTTTAAAAGAACTATTTAATAACCTCTCCGCTTATTCATCCTGACTCTTCTCCCAGTGGTTCATCACCGGAAAGTCCAGAGGAGGAAGTTTAGCAATTTCAAATGAGGAAATGAGGTTTCACCTTACATAAAGACTCAGTGCTCATGAAGAAAAAAAAAATGTAGCATTTTGATTGATAAGACACTTGCATAAATAAACATACTAAAGAAAAGGAGAGTACCTAGATATTAAAGGTGTTGGCAAGTCATTACTCATGGAAAATTGAAGCTGGTTTGCCTAATTCACATAAATCCTCAGGCTCACAGTGACCAGATATTATAATTTCTAAACTTATGAAGTAAACACCATTATATGATTTAAAATTCACATTATGAATAAAATGAGACAAGGCAAGGATAGGGTGATTGTTAAGAAGCAACAAAAAGATATGAAAAGGAGAAAAGGAGAAAAGGAGACTGGGAAGGGAAAAGGAGAGACAGTGCTGAGAGGACAGTAAAACAAAGAATGATTAAGAAGCCAGAAAAGGAGGCCCATGTCTATGTGGAAACGTGATGTGTGACAGAGTGCCTTTGCTGCCACTGAGAAGTGGCAGGGCTATTTGGTTAGTGATACTACAACAATTAGCTACTAACATGGAAAAACAATAAAACTGGATTCCTATGTCATAAATTTCCGTATGAATTAAAACAAAATATGAAGAGAAAGCTATAGAAGTTAATGTAAAAATGTCTTCATGCCTACTGAATAGGGGAGGATTTCTTTTAAAGATTCTAAGAAGCAACAAAAAGATATGAAAAGGAGAAAAGGAGAAAAGGAGACTGGGAAGGGAAAAGGAGAGACAGTGCTGAGAGGACAGTAAAACAAAGAATGATTAAGAAGCCAGAAAAGGAGGCCCATGTCTATGTGGAAACGTGATGTGTGACAGAGTGCCTTTGCTGTCACTGAGAAGTGGCAGGGCTATTTGGTTAGTGATTCTACAACAATTAGCTACTAACATGGAAAAACAATAAAACTGGATTCCTATATCATAAATTTCCATATGGATTAAAACAAAATATGAAGAGAAAGCTATAGTATAAGCTAATGCCTACTGAATAGGGGAGGATTTCTTTTAAAGATTCTCAAATAGCATAAACCACAAAGGAAAAGACTCATAAATTCGACTACTAAAATTAATTGTTTATCAAAGGTACCATCATGAACTTAAAAAAAAGTAACATTGAGAGAAAATATTTGCAACATACATGAGGAATAAAAGACTAGAATCCAGAATACATTTTTCAAAAACCCTTAAAAATAAATATGAAGAAAAACACCACACAATAAAAAAGTGGACATAAGAATGACAGACATCTCATGAAAGGGGAAACTCAAATGGCCAATAAATATATAGATACTTAACCTCAGACAACAATTAAATAATATTTAGACCCACCCATTTGACAAAAAAATCTAAAATAGGGAAATATTAAGAGCTTGTGAGGATACAGAATACCAAAAACATCTCTGTACTACAAATGGGGTTATTAATAAGTTCAACTACTTTGGAAAGTAATTTGGCACTATCCAGGAAGGATGAAGATGTGCAGAGCCTATGACTCAGCAACTCCACTGTCAGACATCCAGCCGAGAGAACCTTGCACACTGTGCACCAGGCAACATCCACAAGGTTAGTAAAAGCACTGACTGTGACAGCACATCCCAGAAACCTCCCAGATGTCACCAACAAGAAAAGGGGTTAAGTGCAGATGGGTTCTCGAGGAAGCGGTCTGAGACCGTTTAGTATCCGGGATGTTCATGAGGGAGTGCTTAGTAAAGTGGGATTCAAACATGCAGGAGGAAGGAGAAGTCAAGATGCAATGGAGGCCCATTAGCTTTAGGCGACCTCAGGGTCCTCCACCGGGGAACCCGTAGAACTGAAACAGATGGTCAAAGTTGTCCTATTTTAAGTCAAAATGGCCAGGCCTTATACCCCACCTCAAACACTAATTAGAAGTGGTCCACACCCAAAAGGCCAGTCAGCCCTCTGTCAGAGCAATCCCTGAAGGTCTGACAGCTGAAGGCTATCTGCTGACCACTCTCACAGCACCTGGGACAAGTCCTTCCTTGAAAGGAGGATCTACCAGTGAAGGCGAACCTATGACACGGGTGTCAGAGGTGACACGTGAACTCATTTTTTTGGTTGATTTTTCTTTGTTAAATGGCATTTAAATATATAAAATAAATATCAAAAATATAAGTCTTTGTTTTACTATGGTTGCAAATATCAAAAAATTTCTATATGTGACACGGCACCAGAGTTAAGTTAGGGTTTTTCAAAATGCTGACACGCTGAGCTCAAAAGGTTCGCCATCACTGATTCTCAGCAGCATACTCCATGTTCACCATATTGCTGTATATTCACATGATGGAATACTATATAGCAGTGAACATTAATGACCTAAAGCTACAGCAGTCAACATGGATAAATCTCACAATAGTGAGAAGAGAAAGAAGAAGAAAAAATACAGATCGTTTGCTTTCGTTTATTTAAAATCCACAAACAAGCAAAATGAAATTATATTTCCTTAGGGAAAATTACATATGGGTTAAAACTATAAACAAGATCAAAGGGATGTTAAAATATAAAAGTTTAAACGGTCATTACCTCTCGGAGATGAGGGATAGAGAGAGAAAAGGGATCGGATAGGGGACACAAGAGCCTCTCAAAGTCTTGATATTTTTCTGTTTTTAAGGTGGGCCTATGGTTTTGTTTTGTTATTGTTACTATTTATAGCTTAAGTGTATTAAAATATTCTTTTGGATAATTGTTTTAATTTTTAAAAGAACAAATATTTTCTTTATTTATTTCAGGAGAACTTATTTTCCCAAAGTTCAACCCAGAACCAGGAGATGCTGTAACCAAATCTGGTCTCCTTACTCCTTGACTCCTGACTGATTAAAAGAGGGAATTTCCATGGTTAGCCTTGGCTGTTTTGCCAGGAATATGTCATACTTCACCAGTGCTACCAAGCACCACTATGAAATCTTCAATTGTATTTGTTGATGTAAAAAATCTTAAGGCTTCAAATTTAGATAGCAAGTGTGCAGGCAGGAGACATTACAATGGTATAATTATTCACAATTTACATTTGAAAAGCTGCGACTTTGAAAGGAAAATAATTTGCACAATGTGTGAAGTAATAGCTGTGCTAGAAATAAAATGGGATCCCAGACTCTCCTGCCAGTGCTACAAATTACAGCAGAAGAGAAATTAACTGGGGGGAAGGTTTTGAGCTACCACCCACTGGTAATTATCAGTAGTAACAATTTCTGTCAGTATAACACTAATATCTCGCTAAGGTGCTCTGAAACAGCAAAAAATTACCAATATTTTTTAAAATCTGGTATTTTTAGTAAGTTTACTTTCTGAGGCCCCAACTTTCTGTTGTTTAGTGGAGTGTCAATACACAAATTTCTATTTCTTCACAGATGAGTAAAAGACACAAGGAAGCCAAAATCTAACTGGCTCACACAGAGATTTTCAATCAAAACACACATTACGGGAACATAAGACTGTGGCATTTCACACTTCATCTAACTTCTCCTTTGCAGACATCTGCCATTTAGCTATGTAAGGTGGATGTTCAGAGAACGGACCACTTTGGGGTGGAAAGCACTTTGGAGCTGCCTGCGGTATTTTTAAATGTTAAACCATCAAAACCTCTTTAGATATTCAGGTGACTTTTTTTTTAATGTCCCCCCAAAGTGAGAAGTGTTGCTAATAATGACACTAGTTATTAGTCAAACTCACTAGTCAAACTCAAGCCTTGAGCTACAAAAACATGGCTCCTGATTTGGAACTAACAGCCAACAGGCCAAGACAAGGAACCCTACAAATATTCCACTGAAGCCTCAGGATAGGGTGAAGATATAAGGTGAGGATAGACACCTTCCACGAGAATTAAGGAGAAAGGAGTTGTATAAATGGGTAATTTGAGAGTCCTTCCCCAAAAATGTCCTCCAGCGTCTACAGTATCTAACAGGGGAGACTGAGAAACAAGCACAAGGTGGGACCCAGGGGTCTCACTTCTTTGAAGCTGAATGTAAGCCCTTAAGATGCACCATTGTACTCGTACACAGCACACTTCTTACACACACACACACACACACACACACACACCGCCTGGAAATCACAGCGTTCCCCTTTAACGTTTTGATTGATCCATGCCGAGAAGGTTCCAACGTCACTTTTCTCTCTCTCTGATCAAAATCAAAACAAAGGATTTGTTGGTGAAGGAAGAAGCCTCAGCTGCCAGGAATGTATTCCGCTCCCCCTGGGGAAGCTGGGCAGGGAACCTGAGCATCCATCGGCTGCCTGAGGCCGCCCTGGTTGCAGGTGGCGGGCTGGGCGCTGCTTTGGAAAACAAAGCGCTGTCGGCTCCCGGCTCTCGGCTGAGGGCGGACCCCCGCCCTCTGGCACTTCACCCCCAAAGCGGCACGTCCCCCAGATCACAGACCCCGTTCACACGGATGCAGGAGCGCGTCGCACATACGTGGGGACAACCCGTGCCGCTAAGTATTTATCTACGTTTCTTGGGGGCCGTGATTCTTTTCTTCCTCACAGCGCCAACAACTTCCAGGCGCCTCCGGTCTGGCCAGAGCCCCGGGGGTGCTGGACCTTCCAGCCCCGGCAGGTGGGATGCGAATGGAGCGTAAGGAACCCCCCTGCCCGCGCCCGCAGTCGCCCCCGCCTCGCTGCTGAAGGTGAATTACTCCGGCCACGAGCTAGCGGGAGGCTGGAGGACTCGCTAGAAAAATAAATGCATCCCAGGGGCGGCCCCTCCTACGGTCTCCCGGCGGCCGGGGTGAGGGTGGCACAGCCCGGACTCCAACGGGGGAAGCTCATGCCTTGGGCGCTGACCTTCCCAGGTTGGCGGGGGCCCACGGGCTGCCCACGCCCCT
>NW_005356259.1:3672434-3677064 GCF_000412655.1 Myotis brandtii
CAGGCCCACCGGCCGGAACCTCAAGGTGCACCCTCCGGGCGACGCACAGAAAGGGCTGAGGATCTAGGGGGTTTTAAGGGCTTTGGAGGAGATGTGTCTAAACCAAAATGGTTTCCAAACTGTTGCACATCAGGTGTGGGCGCCAGGCATCTTCCTTCCTTCCTTCCTTCCTTCCTTCCTTCCTTCCTTCCTTCTCTCTCTCTCTCTCTCTCTCTCTCTCTATTTATTTATAATCCCCTGGTGATTCCACTTTGCAGTAAAGTTTGGAACCCGCTTGGCTAGAAGTGTTAGTAACTGGGTCTTCTGAGAAGGTTCAAGTTCATGGCAGGGGCAGAGGTGAACCGCATTTGGGGCCTATTGGACCCAGTTTCAGGGTAGTAATGTCTTATCAGTAGTATAGGTAGTAAGCAGCATCAGGAATCATGTGAATAGGATACTTCTATTTAAGAGAGATAATGGAGGCACCAGAAAGGGTTGATCAGCTTAACATGGACTGGTGTCTGTTTATGGGTTTCCTACCACTGGCTTCAGTGAGGCTGAATTGTTTAGGATTCTCTCTGCAATTGGCCTTTCAAAAGGTGCTCTCGTTCTTGTGAGGGCACCTCCTCATCCCCATCATCACAACTATATCCAGTGTTTTCTGAATCTCCTCACAGCTTTCTTTTCATTCCTGCCCACAGCATCCTAAGTTTACTGCCAGCTCCAAACATCAACTTATCCCATGGCCATCTGATCCTGAACATCAACACCAGGTAATTACTCACCCTAAAACAAAGCTGTCCTCACGTCCCTATACAGAGACCATGAGTCGCAGCTGACCACCCCAGAATAAAGTGCCTACGCTTTACTGAACCCTTGCAGCCTTTCACCCAGAACTTCAGCTCCAGGCTAACCTGACTTACAGAGCCCCTCTGATTCTACCCTCCGTCCTCGGAGAGAAATCACCAGGCCCTTCCAACCTGGATCCACAAAGCCTTCTCACAACTGCAGCCCATAGCAACCTTCCCAGCCCTGAACTCCTAGAGCAGTGGTTCTCAACCTTGGCTGCACATTGGAATCACCTGGGAATCTTTTTAAAATCCTGATTTCTGGGCCTCCTCCTCCGGAAATTCTGTTTCTTTGTTATGGGGTGGGGCCACAACATGAGTAACAAAGAAACAGAATTTCAGGAGGATGAGGCCCAGAAATCAGGATTTTAAAAAGATTCCCAGGTGATTCTAATGTGCAGCCAAGGTTGAGAACCACTGTCCTAGAGAGATATTCCTAGTACACCGCATAGACGTCTTGAGACATGAAAATTGAATCTCGAGTCTTGGCACCCCTCTCTGCCCTATTGTCTCTTACCAGGAACTAACAGAGCCCCTTGAAGGTGCTCAAGAGTTATTGAAGAATAAGTACAGTAATCAGAAAAAACCTTTGTCACCTGTTCCTTAAAGCTCGGGTCTGAAAACTACCTGCATTGCAGTCACCTGGGAAGCTGTTTTATAATGCAGACTCCTGGGCTCACGTCTAGACCTGGGCAAGGTCCCAACATGTTCCTTTTTGCCAGAGCCTCAGCTGATTCTTGGGCTTGCTGTGGTCTAAAAACTACTCTAAACAAAGGTTAAAGAGGGGTTTGAAGATGGTGATGGGGTAAGTGGATCCTTTTTTGCACCTCCTCCCAGAACCAAAACTGGAAATAAAACTAAATTGGGGAACATTCACCCTGAATTACCAATTGAAGACTACTTGAAGAGGAGACTTTTAACAAGGAAGAGCAGAAAACTCCTCAAGACTGGTAAGAAGGGTGGGGTTGCAAGAGCAGCCCAGACCCCAGGCTGGGCTCCCCAACCTGGAGCATGAGACCAGAGCTGATTACATCAGCCCACCTAGCCCTGAAAGCCAGCAGGGCTTCTATCCATCAGGGAGAGATGGAGCTTGCCAGATGCAAAGCCACTTTGAAAACAAAAACAAACAGAGCACAGGATTTTCGTTTGAAGCCACTCACTGAGGCTTAAGTAGAGGGAAGGCAATGAGGAGAGTCAGGGGTGGGAGACATTGCAGGGCCAGCTGGGATATTGGTGCTCAGTGATAAGTGCATGCCACACTCTCCCAACAGCAACAGCCTGGGGAAAGGCAATTACCCCACCCTCAGGGATGTAGCTTGACCCCTGTTGAGGAGGCAGCAGAAGAGGCCCAGCCTATGGGTCTGGCCAGTCTCAGAGGGCATCAGTGACTGGCTTTGAGGTCCAGCCATTTCCCCCACTTTCCCAGGAACCTGACTGGTGCTTCCTCCTCATGGGAGAGCTGATAGAAACAAGGAAACGGCCACCTTAAATGACACACTAGACCTGATGGATCTGACACTTACAGAACATTTCATCCCAAAGCTGCAGCATATACATCCTTCTCGAGTACACATGGGACATTATCAAAGATAGACCACATGGTTGGACACAAAGTAAGTTCACAAATTCAAGAAGATTTAAATCATATCAAGCATCTTCTCAGATCACAATGGCATGAAACTAGAAATCAACTACAAAGACATTCAAACACATGGAGGCTAAATAGCATTTTATCAAACAATGACTGGATTACCGATGAGATCAAGGAAGAAATTAAAACCTTCCTGGAAACAAATGAAAATGAACATACAACAATCCAAAATCTATGGGACACAGTGGAAGTAGTCCTGAGAGGGGAGCTCATAGCACTACAGGCCTACCTCAAGAAACAAGAAAAAGGCCCTACTTGGTTTGGCCCAGTGGATAGAGCGTCGGCCTGCAGATTCTCGTCAAAAGCAAGGGCACATACCTTGGTATCAGGCTCTTCCCTGGCCCAGGCCCTGGTCCAGGCTTGTGCAGGAGGCAACCAATTAATGTGTTTCTCTCCCATTGGTGTTTCTCTCTGTCTTTCTCTCTTTTAATCTCCCTAAAAATCTATGGAAAAACATCCTCAGGTGCGCATTAAAGAAAAAGCTCAAATAAACAATCTAACCTTACAACTAAAAGAATTAGTAAGAGAACAAGAAAAGCAGAAGGAAGGAAATAATAAAGATCAAATTGAAAGCAAATAACATAGAGACTAAATGACAATACAAAAGATCAACCAAACCAAGAGCTGGTTCTTCAAAAATATAAACAAGATTGATGAACTTTTAGCCAGACTTATCAAGAAACAAAGAGAAAGGACCTAAATAAATAAAACCAGAAATGAAAGAGGCAAAGCAACAAATGATATCACAGAAATACAAAGGATTGTAAGAATATACTATGCCAACAAATTGAACAATCTTGAAGAAATGGATAAATTCCTAGAAATTGAAAAAATTCCTAGAAACAAATAATCTTCCAAAACTCAATGAGAAAGAATCAGAAACTTGAATAGGCCAATAACAACTAATGAAATTGAAGCAGTAATCAAAAAATTCCCAGCAAACAAAAGTTCTGGACCAGATGGCTTCACAGGCAAGTTTTACCAAACATTTAAAGAACTAACACCTATCCTCCTCAAACTATTTCAAAAAATTTAAGATGAGAGAAGACTTCCAAGCTCTTTTTACAAGGCCAGCATTATTCCAAAATCAGAAAAAGACACTACAAATAAAGAAAATTTCAGGCCAATATCCTTGATGAATATAGATGCTAAAATCCTCAATAAAACATTAGCAATGTGTATATACATTAAGAAGATCATACACCATGACCAAGTGAGATTTATTTCAGGGATACAAGGCTGGTAAAATATTCACAGAACAATAAACATCATGTATCACATAAACAAAATGAAGGATAAAAATCGCATGTCTTATCAATAGATGTGGAAAAAGCATTTGACAAAATCCATTACCCATTTATGATAAAAACTCTCAGCAAAGTGGGAATAAAGGAATGATACCGCAACATAATAAATGCCATATATGACAACCAGCCAATATCATACTCAATGGGCAAAAACTAAAAGCATTTCCCTTAAAATCAGGAACAAGACAGATATTTCTGCTTTTGCCACTCTTATTCAACACTAGAAGCCCAGTGTATGAAATTTGTGCACAGGGGCTGGGGGGGTCCCTCAGCCCAGCCTGCGTCCTCTTGCAATCCAGGACCCCTTAGGCCTAAACCGGCAGTAGGACATCCCTCTCGCAATCCAGGACACTGCATGCACCAGTGACCATACTTTTCATACAGGTGAAAGGTATCTAGCTGTTGTATGGGCAGCTACATTTTTTTTGCTCTGATTATAAAAAGTAGTACATAGGATGATCTTTCTGAGGCAATAGTACCATTTTCCCCATCTTATGGGTGGAAAAACTGAAGTAGAGAGAAGTTAAGTAATTGGCTTTGTCACACAGTTATAAGTGTCGGAATCAGGGCTGACCACAAAATGTGCAGGCCAGAGTCCATGCATGTCATCACTGCTTCATCCTGTTTTTTTCAGTGTTAGAGTAGGCTTGCCAGGTTTTAATTTTTAAATCTAAGGGACTGTTCCCAATATATAGAGCAGGGTCCCTAGGCCTGGCCAGCAATCAGGGCCATCTGTGGGGCGACCAGCGGGCAGGGTGGTTGGGGGGCCCCCCACTGGCACCCACCTTGGCTGGCGGCCTGGTGCCCCCCACTGGTCTGCCCCTCAATTGTTGCTGTCAGTCTCC
>NW_005356259.1:3677079-3679473 GCF_000412655.1 Myotis brandtii
GGGGGGCAGATGCTCAACACAGGAGCTGCCCCCTGGTGGTCAGTGCGCATCATAGCGACTGTTTGTTCTGCCGTTCAGTTGATTTGCATATTAGGGTTTTGTTATAGGAAGGGTTTTGTTGTTTGCATATGTTATATGCAAAGCCCTCTGTGGCTAGGATAGTACTGGAAATCCTGGCCACAGAGAGTCTCTTGTAGATAGCATATACATGGGTCTTGCTTCCTCATCTATTAAGCTAACCTATGTCTTCTGATTGGAGCACTTAAACCATTTACATTTAAAGTGATTATTGATAGGTACGTATTTATTGCCATTTTATTCTTTTAACTCTCTTTTCTTCTTATTCTTCAAGATGGCTCATTAACAAGTTATACCTGCTTGGTGGTAACAAACTCATTTAGCTTTGTCTTATCTGAGAAGCTCTTTATTTCTCCTTCAATTTTAAATGGTAGTCTGGTTTTTAGGTCCTTACTTTTCATTTCTTTGAATATTTTATTTAATCCCTTCTGTCCTGAAATAATTCTGTTGAGAGATCAGCTGACAGTTTTATGGGAGCTTCCTTGTAGGTAATTAACAGCTTTTCTCTTGCTGCATTTAAGATTCTCCTTTTGTCTTTAACATTTGCCATTTTAATTAAGATGTGTCTCATCCTGGCTGGGTGCTCAGTGGTTAGAGCATCACCCTCAGACCAAAGGCATGTACCTCAGTTGCAAGCTCAATCCCTGGCTCCAGTCAGGGTGCAAATGGGAGACAACCAATCAATGTTTCTCTATCCTCCCCCTGACCTTCCTTCCTCCACTCTCTCTAAAAAAAAATCAATGGAAAAAATATCCTTGGGTGAGGATTTAAAAAATTATGATGTGAGTTGGTGTGGGCCTCTTTGGGTTCATCTTGTTTGGGCCTCCAGTGTGTCTTTTCCTTCATTAGGTTAGGGAAATTTTTAGGCATTATTTCTTCAAATAGGTTCTTGATCCCTTGCTCTCTCTCTCTCTTCTCCTTCTGGTACCCCTATGATACAGATGTTGCTATGCTTCATGTTGTCCCAAGGTTTCTTTAAATTATACTCATTCTTTTTCATTCAGCAGGCAGGGTCTACACTTGAACAAGCTACTACGTGATGCTGATGCTGCTAGTCCATTGATGATACTTTGAATAGCAAAGTTCTGCTATTAATGCCCAGATCTTTCCACCTGTGCAGTGCTACCTTACTCTAGCCACAGAGGGCCAGGTGTGGCTAGGCTTGGATGGGCTAGCTGTGGAGATACCCCAGAGCTAAAGGTCTAGGTTCAGAGAGAAATCTAAAATGGGGTTGAGAACTGATTCCATAAGTGAGAACCAGGCCATAGGCAGCAAGTTCTAGTAGCAGACCACAGAAAGACAGGAACGAAAGGGGAAATTTTAGAAAAAGGAAAAAGCTCTTACCCCAGCACTTCTAGAAAGCAGAGCCTGGGCAAAGATTAAACTACTGATACTTTTAGGAGAGATGCACACACAAGGCAAGAAAAAGGTGAATCAAGACAGGGAACCAGAATCCGCATTTGAATAAGCTCTCTGGATGATTCATGTGCACACTGAAGTTTGAGAAGCAATGTTCTGGCTACCAGATGTTTTAAATAGAGTTGTTTTCTTTCTTTTGTGACTGAGTTATTGAGTTTCAGGCCTGTGTTGATTTGGTGCAGAGCAGAGACTTTACTCTAAGATACAAGAGGCAAAGAGGTAGGAGTACAAGAGTCCTCCAAAATATACCTACTCTGTCAGAATCACAGCACAGTATCTCAATAAAATAAATGGGCATTCTAAATCAAGATCTTCTTTGCTATGTTCAGACTTTTCAGTATTTTACTTAACATGATTCCGGTAACAGTATTAGAGATCTATACAATAGAAGATGAAAAAAAAGATGTGGCCTTTCTAGAGGATTTTTTTAAATCTATAAGATGTTCAAGGTAGGTCATCTATATGCCCCTAAATCACCAATTCCAATTTCTGTTACACCAGGATATTTATGCAGTTATTTCTTAGTATTTTTAAATTCTGTCCTAGAAATGAAAATGAAGCATATTGACATCTTACACATTTTCTTCATCTAAGAAAGGAATCTTATTTAGATATGTTTAAAAATAAAATATAGAGTCCCATTTCTTACCAGTTACACATGTAATTCCAAAGACTATCTCAACTGTTAACAATAGTTATATCTGGGAAATGTGAACTATATGACATTTATTTATTAAAACTTAGGCACATGTGTTTTTTTTTTAATTTTAAAAATTAGCTTTAGGAGGAAACCAAGATGGCGGCATAGGTAAACACCGGAGTTTGCTGCCTCAAACAACCACTTCAAAAATACAACTAAAAGACGGAACGGACATCACCCAGAACCACAGGAAGGCT
>NW_005356259.1:3680943-3694039 GCF_000412655.1 Myotis brandtii
AGGGCAGAGGGTGGGGTGGGAGCTGGAAGGAGGGGAGTTATGGGGGGGAAAAAGAGGAACAAATGTAATAATCTGAACAATAAAGATTTAATTTAAAAAAATAAATAAATAAAATTTAAAAAATAAAAATTAGCTTTAATTTTTAAAAAATTTGTCCTCACTCTGGTTTTGGTAAAAAAAATTCTTGTTCAGCCTTGGCTAGTGTGGCTCAGTAGGTTGTCCTACACACTAAAAGGTGATGGGTTCAATTCCCAGTCACAGCATCAGGGCATATGTGGGAGGCAGTGGGTCAATGTTTCTCTCTCTCTCCCTCTCCCTCTCTTTTCTTCCCTATTTTCCTCTCTGTAAAACCAATAATAGAAAAGTAAATAAATAAAATAAGAGGTTTTAAAAATTATTGTTTAGGCTTTAATGTACCCTCTTCCTGACAATTTGTGCCAATTTTTGTCCTCTGCAGTTGCAGAGATGGCTGAATGGCAAGGGACATAATATGTTGTTTTTATGTTTTTCTTAGAGAGATGACACTGTTCAGCATTGATTGATAGAATAACTGTTTAAATCTGCTTGCTTATCTTTTATGTTAATGGGAGAGCACTCTCCCTGCAATTTGTTGAAAAGATGACTGACATAGATTTTTTTAAAGGAAATGTTCTAAAGAATAATAGCCCTATGACTCGGAGGGAGATAAAGGGTTGCCATTTAACAGGATGGAGTAGACAATAGTTTGAATCCATTCTAAAGGAATTATGCCTGATTTAATCAGGGAATAAGGGAGAATTGGAATAAACAGATAGAAAGGGTGCTAAATATCTCTGACAGCAAGAATGCTTCAACAACTTCCTTTAAAAATTTGGCTGATGAATGAATAGTATTAACTGTGTGGAATTACTATATCTCAAATAGAAAGAACAATGGAACATACACAAGATGAAAAGATTATCCAAAAATAATGTGAAAGATGGGCTGTCATCTGTAATACATGGATTTTGCTATTATTTATAATAATCAGGGTGGCTAAGGTTATATCCTA
Organism: Myotis brandtii; assembly: GCF_000412655.1. Classification (NCBI taxonomy): domain Eukaryota; kingdom Metazoa; phylum Chordata; class Mammalia; order Chiroptera; family Vespertilionidae; genus Myotis; species Myotis brandtii. The sequence continues at coordinate 3,681,974 of NW_005356259.1, forward strand.
TCTCAGTCAGGAAATACTCCATTTCTAAGTGGCTTTTTAGATTCCTCTTTTCTTTACACTTAATATGCTTACTTGTGATTTATTTAAACATAAATTTGTTCTTTTCCCTTTCTTCTTCTTCCTCCTCTTTTTCACCCCTGTTTCCTTCCTCCTTCAATCTCTGTCCATTCTGTTCCTAAGCAGTTCCATCCTAAAACCATTTGGTGGGCAAAGAAAAGTAAGCATCTGTACAGATAGTTGAGGGCAGGGTGTTGGCCAAAATCCAGATGTCAGAACCCAAGGAGGGTAAAGAGGGTACTCAAGGGGGCGGGGGTCATCACCCAGGGTAAGGTGTCAGTGTCCAATCAGGGTGAGTGAGACATCTATGTGGGTAGGTAGGTGGCAGTAGTTTTGTCCAGCATAGGGTATCAGATTTTAAGTGGCTTGGAGAGGGCATCTGCACAGGGGTGGGAATGGCAGTTGAGATGGGAGATTGATTGTCTACTTACATGTGTATTGATCAGTTAAGCAAATATATTAAGAATAACACGAGCTATGTTTCTCACTGGCAGTCAAGGGTGTCAACGGAAAGAGAAATAACTAAAATAAACTGATTGAAATTGGAGGTATTGGTGTAAATTTACAGTTTTCATTAGATAGATGATGATAGGTATTGATGTAGATGGCTAAGTAAATTTGTGTATGTGTATAGACATATGCATATATATTCCCTAGTTATATCTACTGAAAGCCTGGGAGCAGCAATACCCGCGATATTAACGAACACACCTGGAACAAGGAAAGAACAAGATGAGCATGGAACATCTCAGAGTGTCAGAAAGCAAGAATAGGTTCCAAATATGCTGAGGCTATGTCAGAAGGATGCAGGAGCTATTAAGAAGGGGTTCCCAGCGGGCCAAATCTGGAACAATTTGAGCACCGAAATAAACAATGACAATAAATGATAACTGTTAAGATATCAACTGAGGCATATTAACATTTAAAGAGTTTATTGGAACAAAATCTATTCAAATCAGGCAGCACCAAACAGGAATTGATTAGAAGTGCTCCACTGGGGAAAAACTTTTATAGAGAAAAGGCAAAAACGAAGTAAGGGAATTATTGATAGGCTGTAACTGAAAGCCTGATTGGCTACTTGTGATTGGCTGTCCTTAGTTTTTAATTTCATAACCTTGAAGTATTTATGGGTCTAGACCAGTGATTCCCAAAGTGGGCGCTACTGCCCCCTGGTAGGCGCTGCAGCGATCCAGGGGGGCGGTGATGGCCACAGGTGCATTTGGGGGCGATGAGTAACTGCTATTAAAATTTTTAAAAAATTAATTTCCAGGGGCTGAGTAATATTTTTTCTGGAAAGGGGGCGGTAGGCCAAATAAGTTTGGGAACCACTGGTCTAGACTTTGGTTTGTTTAAGTAGGCTGCCATTGGCATTATAGCCAACTCAGTCTAATGGCCTTTTTATTTAATTAATTTAACAAACTTATTAAATAAAACAGAAAACCATAGGAATATACATATAGAAAGTTTGATACAGGACAGGATATCTAGTCAGTTTCCAAGTACATCCCCACAAAATACTTATTAAGCCTGGTGTGCACTACCTAAACCAGGGGATCAAAGCAACTATCATTAATAAGGGGACCAACGGAAATTATAGGATAAAATCACTTCCAAAAATGATAACCTTAACCTAATCATGGGGAAACATCAGACAAAAACAATTAAAGGATAGTGTACAAAATAACTGGATTGTTACCTTTTTAAGTGCTGAGGTCATGAAACCCATTGAAAGACTGGGAAACTGTTCCAGACAGAAGGAGGCTAAAGGAACATGACAGGTAAATGCTGCACGTGATTGTGACCTGGATAATTTTGCTATAAAATTCATTATTGGACCCAGCCAGCGTGGCTCAGTGGTTGAGCGTTGACCTATTAACAAGGAGGTCACAGTTCATATCCCCAGTTTGGGGCATGCCGGGGGCAGCCAATCAATGATTTTCTCTTTCATTATTGATATTTCTATCTCTCTTTTCCCCTCTCCCTTCCTTTCTGAAATCAATAAAAATATATTTTTATAAATTCATTATTGGTTCAACTGAATTAACTTGAATGGATCTGAGGATTAGGTGGCAGTGATGTATCAAGGTTCATTTCCTGATTTTAATTGTTGTCCTGTGGTTATATAGGAGAATGTTCTTATTTATAGAAAACTAGTGGCCCAGTGCACAAAATTTGTCCATGGGGGGTTGGGGGGGGATGTCCCTCAGCCTGACCTGCACCCTCTCCAATCTGGGACTCGTTGGGGGATGTCCAACTGCCGGCAGTCAGACATCCCTCTCTCAATCTGGGACTGCTGGTTCCTAACTACTCACCTGCCTGCCTGTCTGATCGCCCCTAACCACTCTGCCTGCCAGCCTGCTCGCCCCCAACTGCCCCCCCCCACTGGCCTTCCTTGCTGGCATGATTGGCATGCCCCCCTTGCTGGCATGATTGCCCCCAAATGGCCCCCACCAGCCTGATCACCCCCAACTGCCCCCCTGCCAGCCTGCTCCCCCCCAACTGCCCCCCTGCCAGCCTGCTCCCCCCCAACTGCCCCCCTGCCAGCCTGCTCCCCCCCAACTGCCCCCCTGCCAGCCTGCTCCCCCCCAACTGCCCCCCTGCCAGCCTGCTCCCCCCCAACTGCCCCCCTGCCAGCCTGCTCCCCCCCAACTGCCCCCCTGCCAGCCTGTTCACCATCTACTGCCCCCTCGCTGGCCTGCTTGCCCCCAACTGTCCCCCCTGCCAGCCTCCTTGCCCCCAACTGGATCCCCATGCCAGCCTGCTCGCTCCCAACTTCCCTCACCGCTGGCCTGATTACTCCTAGCCCCATTCCTTGGTCGCTGGGGTGACCCAGGAAGCCAAGCCTTCCCACCCACTTTCCCACTCTCTGGCCGGCTTGGTTTCTCGCCCACTCTCCGGCCAGCTCCATGGCTCTGGCTGGCGCCACCATCTTTATTGCATCAATTTGCATATTCCCTCCTTATTGGCTGTGGGTGCCGCCATCTTTATTGCAAAGTGATGGTTAATTTGCATATTACTCTTTTATTAGATAGGATACATACTGAAGTATTAGAGGATAATGAGACATGAGATAAGCAATTACTCTCAAATGGTTCCGAAAAACAGTTATTTGTATGATACTCCAACTTTTCTGTAAGTTTGTGATTGTTTCAAGATGAAAAATATTTTTAAAAACCTAACTGTTATCTGAATGACTGGTGTTTCAGAAGCCTCGTAAAGTTTTTCCCCATAAAAGGAACTATCATCTCCTATCCTGCTAAGAATGAACTTTAAATAGTGACATGGGTGGATTTTATTTAAAACACTGAATGAGGTAGGGGAGGCCAGGGGAAGGTCGATGGGGGGGGGGGGAAGGAGACATATGTACTACTATTTGTAATACTTTAAACAATAAAATAAAATTTAAAAAAATAATAAAATAAAACACTGATGACCAGAAAATGCAAGGTCTTTAAATTAGATTGTATTTTCCTCCTCTACTGAAAACTTATAGTTACTGAACTTATTAACCTTAAGCTCTGAAGTAAATTCTCCAAACTGGCTGAAAATAAAAGGTGGGAAAATTATATTTTCAAAAAGATTTTCTACTACATGGATTTTTTTTTTCAACTGTTAAATGACTATCTTTTTACCTTAACAGAAATTTTCCATTAAGTGGCCTTAGAGGGGGAAAATTACTAAAACATTTCTCTCCCAAGCTATCACATGACTTTAGTTCATAGGAAAATTGATGGCAAGGAATAAATAATATCTATTATATAAATATTTTCATTAAAAATGCACACATGGATTTCATGAAATTCTTTGTGAATTTTATGAAGAGTACTTAGCCATTAAAAAAAGAAACCTAAAACAGATAGATATTTGTGTGTGTGGCAGATTTTTAATGTCCAGTTTGCCATGTGTTCTGCACATAGATGATTTTTTTTTTCCTTTCAAATTTCTAAACACAGCGGAAGCCATGAGAGAGAATATCTGAAGCAATTCATTAAAATCTTGGCAGCCGGGCCCTCAGCTCCCGCTCTCCCTGAGAGCTGCCTATACTAAATGCTGAGAGTTCTCCCAGCATTTCCCTCCACAGAAGACCTATTGTCAGGGCCTCTGGAGAGGCCATTCCTGGAGGGACTGCCTCAGCCCATCTAGGGCTTTGCATAAACAAAAACTATGCAAATAAATTACCATCTGGGAAGCACTGGGTTAGTGTGCTCTTTCAAATGCTCCCAGGAAAACACATTAGATTAAAATGAAATATTCTGTTGTATGATGTAATGTCCCAGTTCAGGGGATCCTGGTGTCCCTCTGGCAAGTGTCACTTGTGGGAGGAAGGGAAATGATAGGCTGTCCTTCCGCTGTAGAATCAGAGAAACCTCTTTCCTTGGACAAGATTGTACATTTAAAATGTGTTGTAGGTGATTTAAAATGACAGGTATTATTCCTTGCTAAGAACATTGCATTTCCTGCCTTTTTCACCTGTTTTGATTCTAATTTTTTTTTTCAGCTGCTTTCCCTCCCACTTGGCTTTGGTAATTATGGCTGGGAATTTCCTGATTCCAGTGTTCCATGGTAGCCTGCCCACCCGCTTCCCCCCACCTCCCAGTTTCCTCCCAGTGGCCCTATCTCTTTGGTGTCTTTGTTCTCACATAAAATAGTCCCTGCAAGCATTGATCAAAGTTCTATGAATACACACTGACTCATTAGCTACTTAAGATCTTCTTCGCTAAGTGGCTTCTTTTTAAATTTCGGTGGTGGTTGTTTATTTATTTGTTTTTATCTTACCATGAATCACAATATACAAAGGGAACATGATTTGACCTGAGGGCTTAAAAAAATCCATGTAATAGAAAATCTTTTTGAAAAAGATTTTACTGTGCCAAAAAATAAAAGCAAGCCTCTGAACCTTTCTCTGTGTGCATTCTAATAATATAGACTACTTGAGAGAAATAGAAACCAGCCCAGCACATTCAAAACAGGATCTAAGAGCACTTACAGAATATTTATGGGGATATAAAGTACATAATAGGGAATATAATAAATAATATTGTAATAACTATGTATGGTGCCAGGTGGGTACTAGACTTATGGGTCAGGGGCAGGGGGAGATCACTTTGTAAGTTATATAAATGTCTAACCACTCTGCTGTCCACTTGAAACTAATATTGAATGACAACTGTAACTGAAAAAATGTTTTAAAACAAAAGAGGATATGCCTGGCTGGTGTGACTCAGTGGTTGAGCATCAACCCATGAACCAGTTTGATTCTGGGTCAGGGCACATGCCCAGGTTGTGGGCTCAATCCCCAGTGGGGGACATTCAGGAGGCAGCTAATCGGTGATTCTCTTTCATCATTGATGTTTCTAATCTCTCTCTCCCTCTCCCTTCCTCTCTGAAATCAATAAACAATATATATATTTTTTTAAAGATCTAAGCAGTTAATCACCAAAATGGCTATGCATCCGTCCTCTTAAAACCTATTATTTTCTAGAAATAATTTAAACTGTGGAACTATTGAGATTTGTAGGGGATTTTTAAAAATTATTATTGATGGTTCCATGAGTGTTCTCCCTCATGTTCATTTAATTTTTGGAAGTATTTAATTTAAACTTTCTTCATTCTCAAAAATACAAACCTTTTCCAAATTTTGAGCTTACCACCTCCATCACAGAATTTTTTTAAAAAAGATGACCTCTATCTATGTCATTTTAGTCAAGACTGGTCTTGGGTCTGCTGAAAGAGGGACTACAGAGACAAATTAGAGCCAGTGGGAAAGAGATCTCTCTTCTGCATGGAATCAGAATACTATCAGAATACTTAATAGTAATGTCAGCCTGTAATGTGTCACCTTTCCCTACAAGGCCTCCAGCTTTCCAAATGCCCATCTGATCTGTGTCCACCCCTGGGACTAGATAGTGCAGTTCCCTGCCTGGGTGCTCGTTGATAATATCAAAACCTCATCGCTTAAGAAAAAGCCTGATATCAACACCAGGTTGGCCAACCGCTCAGCTCAGCCTCAAGAGGGTAAAGAATTTCAAGTGTTTAAAAAAAAAGAAAACCAGTAAGACAAAAGGGTGATGTGTTCAGTACTTGACTGCGAGTTAAAAAGCCAGAATTCTTGTCACAACTCTTTCATCAAGTTGCTCTGTGACCTTGGGCAAGGCACTCAAACTTTCTGGACTTGGGTCCTTGTTTATAAAATAAAAGAAGTTGCACTATGGCCCCCAAAGTCCTTTTTAGTTATACACAGTTCTAGGATTCTTACCTATGGTAGCAATAAGATGATCTGAAAAAGGTATCCACTCGTCAACCCCTGTCACCACATCCATCTGTGAAGAGAGGCTTAGGGGGAATATTGCAAATCTAGTGTCCATGGAAACAAAAATGTTAACAGTGAAAGATGCCCCATATAGCAGGATAAGACACATTCTACAACGCAACCCAGGAAAATGGACTTGAGGATTAAGGAATATTAGGGAGTTTTTAAAAATAGCAGTTCAGTTCTACTTTCTAATTTCTCCTCAGAAAGCAAACAGTAGATGTATCCACATAGTTAAGACCTTCTGAGATTCAAGCAATGTTGCTAATTTTTGCTTTAAAATGCCTTAGTCGTGGTTTCTTTCAGTGTTAGAAAAATCCTAACTTCCCTGCTTACTGATTATATGGACTCTCATTAAACCAACACTGTGCTTAAATCAGAAGTCTCCTGCAGTGTGTGCACTGAATAATTAGCTCATAAAAAGATTTGATATTAGAACAAATAAAGACCCAGATGTCTCAGGTGGTTGGGTCCACTCAGTTTTCTCTCTTTCATATATTTTACATATTAATTTTAAACTATAGGTGAAAATTAATGCCTGCTCTCTCTCAGTCTCTCTTTGATGTTGCAAAGATCAAAAACTTCCTAAGGGAAGGTTTCTTGCGGGGAATACTGATTCCACGTATGACTAGTCCCCAAATCTGACTGCTAAGATGTGGGAGCAAGACTGAAATGCTCTGTGGGCCTCAGGAAGTGGGCCACATTGTTAGCCACTCTCCAACAAGGACTGGGGTAGGGGTCTGGGGTCCATTTGGAAACTAGGTCACCAACAGTTGAAATTGGGATATACAACATAGTAACGTCTGTTTAAGTGAAAGACCACTTCTATTTCCAGGAATTGCTTTTTGAGAGGGAAGAGGGAGTGGAGCTGGACACAGAATAGTCATGGTTAGCTAAGACGCAATTAGAATTCTGACTGGCATCATAATCATGCAGGCTAATGGGTGAGGTCGGGACTAGCCTGGGTAGCCTCTCTCTGAGCCATCTCAAGCACATATGTCACCTTCATTCTGTCACCTCTCCCAGTGTTCACTGGAGAGCATGCTGGACACAGGGAGGTCAGGAGGAAAAGGAGAAAAGAATAGTGGGAGGGGGTAGCAGAGATGAGAAACGGTAATGGTGGGGATCAAACCTATTTCAGGCCCTCTTGTCTCTTTTCTCTCCATCTTAGGCCCCTCTTTCAGCTCTGTAAAGGAATGTTATAAGAGCAATAGAGAAAAGCTCTATCATGGCATACAGTATTAACCACAAGTCAAAATATCTCCCATTAGAGCATTTATCTGAAATGAAATCTGAATCCCAGAGGAGAATAATTCCCCTCCCAAAATACAAGTACTGAGCTGGCTCCGACACAGGAGCACCCCCTAATGAGTCAGAGTGATGAGCTCAGCCACTGCTCATACTGCCCACAAGATGCCCAACCCAGTCCCCACCACCCTGCGAAATTCCAGTTGTAAGAGGCACCCTTTAGTTTAGCACATATGGGAACCTCCTGGAGGGCTTGTTAAAACTGGCTCCACCCCCTGAGTTTCTGATTCACGTAACTAACAAATTCTCGCGTGATGCTGATGTTGCTGCTCTGGGGAACCATACTTGAGAACCATTAATCCAGAACATCTTACAAACATTTGTTGTTCATTTTCATAATGGGAGGTCAGAAATGCATGCTGTGGAACAGAGGAAAATAGGAGTCATTTCATTCTGGATTTCTGGGTTTCTATGTATTTGTTGTACTTTTACTGCCTCTGTTTCCCATGTTGTTGATGCAATTTTAGCACTGTTAATGAAATTTTAACAACTTTCAGAAAAACCACTTTGCTTTCCTCTTTGAAAGACAATGAAGGTTGAATAACAGGGAAAATGATATTTTGGAAGAAATTAGTGTTTCTGATGTATCCATGATAGCCTTGCTTCTTCCATAACTGACAGTAGACATTATAGGGGGCATGTCAATTGAACTTTGATTTTCTTTCCAATCTTCAGGAAAACTTGTCAATTAAAAAGGTCCAGGTGATTTGTCAAGATTTACACAGGAACTATTTTTAAAAAAGCAGAAACAAGCAAGTCTGACCAGAAGAAATATCTTCTAACTCCAGTGATCACTTTTGATCATAAGCCCAACAAATAATGGATCTGCCCAGGGAAGCTCAGGATTGCTGCTTACTGCATGTTGTTTCTGAAGCTCATCTTCTTTAGCTTCAAGCCTGAATGCAAGTGAGTTAAAAGAAAATGGATGATTTAAAACCTACATTTGTGGTTGATTATCCATTCTCCAAACTCCCTTCTCTTAGACATACACATGTTGGGAAAAACTCACAGAGCATGAAGAGCTAATAAAATGAAATAATGCATATTCATCAATATATTGATAACTGGAATTACTTAAGATTTGCAAGGACCACTGCAATGACAATATATTTTCTTATAATTTTACTTTTCCATGCTCAAAAAGCTTTATGAACTTTTTAAATGAATCTCTATAACATCCCTCTGCAATGGAATTACTTAAGATTTGCATATGAACTTTTTAAATGAATCTCTATAACATCCCTCTGAGGCAAATGAAGAACAGTTGTAATTATCCCCTTTTCACAGATGGATGGGTAGACACACAAAGGAGGGGACTGAATCAGCCAGGAAGGAAACCCAGCTAAGGGCCCAAATAATTCTAATACTATCTGCCTCTACAATCAATGCCATTTTCCTTTTTTTAAAAAAAAAAAATGTTTTATTGATTTTTTACAGAGAGGAAGGGAGGATAGAGAGTTAGAAACATCGATGAGAGAGAAACATCGATCAGCTGCCTCCTGCACACCTCCCACTGGGGATGTGCCCGCAACCAAGGTACATGCCCTTGACTGAATCAGCCAGGAAGGAAACCCAGCTAAGGGCCCAAATAATTCTAATACTATCTGCCTCTATGATTAATGCCATTTTCCTTTGATTCATAATAACGTGCTGTGCAAAAGTCTGAAGGCACTGTTATCATTCTTTAGTGATGTACCAAACTCTATGGAGACCTCTAAAGAGAGGACATGATGATGAGACTTGGTAAATATAGGCAGCAGCAGTGCATGTCTATGGAAACCCAAATTCAATTTCCTGTGTGGATGATATGATCAAGGTCCATCAATGCCGAATTCCATCAGCACCTGATCAGCTGGCATCATGCTGTTATTTTCATAAGCGCACACATAAAGAGGGTAATGTTTAACTAATAAATATAATTGCAAGGCTGCAAACTTCCAAAAGTACCCAACATTTGGGAATTTTTTCTGCGTGACAATAGTTTTCAGTGCAACCGGCTTAGAAAATGGGCTGTCCCTGGCCAGAAGCCAGATGGCTAACACAAAAAGGCAGAACACAGACTCAAAACCTGCACTGCAGACCCTTTTTCATATCATGCCATGTTTTACTAAGAAGAGATTCATACTACAAAACTGCCTTCTTTAGGAATTATTAGTTTTAATAATCCCAACTTTTAAGCAATGGACAGAGATAGGTCCATAAACCAGAAGGCCTGGAAGGCTCCAGTCTGCCGACTTCCTTGAGGCTCCTCCATATCCCCCGTCAGGGGTCTTCAGCAGCAGCAGGCGCCCCAGCTCTCCAGGGCCCTTGTCGTTCCTGCCCCTCACACGCTCCCAGATGCCTCCATCCAGGGATCCTGAGACTGCAGGGGATGAAAGGCCACTACGCCCCCAGAGCGGGGAACCTCAAAGTACAAAGGTTTGGGGTTTTCCTTTTCTGTAAGTACTGTTCTTTACTAAGTGCAGTACGTTTTGAAGTATGGAGTTCCCCTGTTCAAGGGGGATGGGGCAGAAACAAACCAAGTTTCAAAAGAGGCAGACATTACAAAATGGGTAACCTGCTATTCCAAAAGTTTGCCTTAAATTTCAAAAAATAAAAATAAAGGGCATATCTGTGCAGTGTTCCTCCTAATACTTTAAAATTGAGAGGGTAACATGCTACATATACAATATGCCTGGCTGGTGTGGCTCTGTGGTTGAGCGTCAACCTGTGAACCAGGAGATCACGATTTAACTCCCCTTCAGGACACATTGCAGGCTCAATCCCCAGTAGGGGGAGTGCAGGAGGTAGCTGATCAATGAGTCTCATCATTGATGTCTCTATCTCTCTCTCCCTCTCCCTTCCTCTCTGAAATCAATAAAAAATATATTTTAAAAAAAGAAAGTAAGAGAGAGAGAGAGAGAGAAGCATGAGAACAGATAAGCTCTCAAGCTGGGAGGGAAAAGGAGAGAACGTGTTAGAATTCAGTAAGGGACCAGGACTATGCTGGTGGTGGGGCAATCTCCGCTGACTATTTAGCATCTTTCAGCTTGCAGCTATGACTACTGCTGTATCCACGATACCCTTTGGATACAAAATAAGGTCAGAGAAGACAAATATTGTCTTCAGTTTCTTAAGTAACTCCCATAAACACAACTAAAGCAGCAGATTTATCAAAGCCATCCAAAACAGAAGTGGCTTTCAATAGCAAGACAGGCAGTGCCCAAAGAAATACATATTCTTCTAGGAAGGAGGAAAAAAGACCATGAAGTACTTTCTCTCTATCAAGTACTTTGTATGGAAGGAGCTTTCATATGTGGGTGTAATATTCATTCAATAAATTTCTTCTTCAGAATCGTGCAAAGCACTGAGTTAGGTGTTAAGAATGTAAAAGGGATGGTCTGTGCCCTCGTGAATCTTACACTATAATAAACGTAGATGTTTAAAAATAAACGTAAGTGTGAGTTATGTAGTAGGTTGAAAATTTATCATCACAACCCAGATGTGCTGAAGGTGCCTTTATCTTTTCTAATGGAAACTTCGTTCTTTAGTCTGCTTTTTGCTGATGGAAGAAAAATTAACTCAGTCTTGCCTCTTGAGGAAAACAGATTTATTACCTGTAGCTTTCCCCACAGTCTGGGTTTGGCTGCTTATGTGCCTGTGAGATAGTTACATGGCAGCTTTAACATTAAGGAAAATGTTCCTGCATATTATTAGTCAAAAAAGTCAGGAGTACACGAATGTAACTTTGTGTATAACTGAATTCTACATACATAGCACACAAACCATAGTTCCCAGCTCAGAATGGAAAAACATAAACTCGACAACTCTTGGTAATCATTTCCGCATTGGAACTTTTTCTCTTGTGACTAAGCACCAAGTCAAATTCAATTCTTCCTTCCTCTTGTCTTCTCTGTAGGGAGAAAGAACTAAGTTCCTGGGCCAGGGGCATCCCATATATCTGCTGTTCTTTACGCAGTCCTCTTTTTTTAACGGAGGTTGAGTCTATTTCTTCATTCTGCATTTGTCCTGATTTCAGAGGTTTGTTGGAAAAACTCTATGGTCAGTCAGTCCTCCATATAGAGAAGGGGAGACTCAGAGGAGACGAGAGTAGATTGTAGATGCTAATGGGAGCTGAGAAGTTGCCCCTGATCAACCACACCTCAGGAGATGCATATATATGGCCCACCAAAGACCATGTGCGCAACTGCACTATACTAGTAGAAGCCAAGGCCACATTGCCAGTTCACCACGAAGGTGTTTTGAGAGGATCAGATAACATTTGGGAAATGGTGTATGTAAGAACACGTAAAGTGTTAAGTGTCAAACAGATGTTAATTACCATTATTACGACTGTGAGAAGTTTTTTAATGTCTTAAATATATTTAATAACATATAAGATTAAAAAATAG
>NW_005356259.1:3696300-3716804 GCF_000412655.1 Myotis brandtii
ACACCAGCCTCCAGAGTCACCTTTTGGGAGGAGAGGGGAACAGGCTGTGTAGCAAGTAGAAGAAGCAGATAAAGCCCCCAATCCCTATTTAGAAATGCATTCCTCATTTTGTCTAGAAATTAATATCAAACACTAGCTTGTTTTGATAGGTTTATTTCACATCCTATGAATGTATGTAAATAAACTGTACATAGGTACATCTACATAAAATATCTTTTAATAACATCAGCATTTGTATAAATTTGAAATTTTAAAAATCTATAAAGCTGGTATATATATGTTACAATTATGTATATTTTCTTTGGTCCTTCATAAAAATATATTTACTTTGCCAATAAAAAGAGAAAAGAACTCAATAACTTAAAATAATAATAATAAAACTTTGAAAGGTCTTATTGTAAAAAGACATAAGTGTGTAATGAAATAATGAATCTAAGTAATGATCATGAATGGCAGCTAAGACCACAGGTGAAGAGCTGAGGGAGAACTTTATAATAGTTGGATTGTTACAGAGTAGAAAAATTTTTTAGGCCTGCTTAATTACCTATCCACCTCAGCAGCTTACAGCCTGTGCAAAGTTTCTAGGAACTGAGCTCGCACACCTGAGCAACGGCCTACAAAGAACAAACAGATCAACACACCTGAGCAATGGCCCACAAAGAACAGACAGATCAAAATTAAGAATAGTCCTGACCTTTAAGTTACCCAGAAAAGAATAACAGGAGGATGATGAATAGCTTGGCTAAAACTACGCAATTAGCTTCTGTAACTTGGCTTTGCTTGCTATGGGAACCTGAACACGGATGTAGTTGTCCCCTCCAAATATTGGACTCTGCAGATGATCGTGGCCGCTTCTCCCTTGGACTTCCCGAGTGGAGGAGCGGACACTGGCCAGTCAATAAAGGCTCTCCAAATTTTAATCGGTCTGGAGTTCTGGTCATTCTGTCGCTCGCACTCCGCAACAGGATCAGTGTGACAATTCTTAAACTTACTGATGAAAGTTAATATCAAAAAGAGAGATAACCAGCCTTGGCCAGGTGGCTCAGTTGGTTGGAGCTTTGTCCCCTACACCAAAAGGTTGCAGTTTGATTCCTGGTCAGGGCACATACCTAGGTTGTAGGTTCAATCCCCGGTTTGGGTGTGCACGGAAGACAACCGATCAATGTTTTTCTCTCTCTCTCTCCCTTCCTTTCTCTAAAAAGCCTTAAGCATATCCTTGGGTGAGGATTAAAGAGAGAGAGAAAAAGAGAAAGAGAGAGAGAGAGAGCCAGATATAGATGTATTCTGATGAAAGCATATAACCCCATTTATCCATTTATGATGAAAAATTAAACCTGAATCTAATCAAGACTGTCAGCCTAACTCCAGTTTTTAGGAAATGCTGGGGACAGAGGTACACTAAACTGTCAAACAAACCATGAGATGGAATCAGCCAAATCCAGAATCTGAGTATAATTATAAGACAAATGATTTGGTTTCTTCAATAAATTCCAAGATAAGAGGGAGAGGGAAAACTACGATTTTTGAAATATTTAAGGAGAATGTATAAAATGTATTGTCTAGCCCTAGCTAGTTTGGCTCAGTGGATAGAGCATCAGCCTGCGGACTGAAGAGTCTCAGGGGGGTTGTGCAGGAAGCAGCTGATCAATGATTCTTTCTCATCATTGGTGTCTCTGTCTCTCTCTCCCTCTCCCTTCCTCTCTGAAATCAATAAAAATATTTTTTAAATAAATAAATAAAATGTATTGTCTAGAGTAGACTTTGTTTGACTTGACTTGAACAATTGATTTTTAAAATATAGGGGAACTTTGAATATTGACTGGATTATTTAGTGATAATAAGGGATTATTGCTATTACTTAAATGGGCTATAGCATTGTGGGGCTTTTAGGCCTTATATATTAGCAATGCAAATGGAAATGTTTACACGTGAAATGATATATTTATGTTTACTTAAAAAAATTTAGTGTGGCAGGGGAGTGGGGCATATAGATGAAACAAGACTGGTTATGAGTCAGTAATTAGTGAAGCCAGGTGATATGTACATGAGATGTTATTATAATATTCTATTTTTATATGTGTCAATTTTTCTATAATGGAAATGATTTAGGAGGAAAGGGGAAACAAGATGCACCAATTGAAAACAGTGTCTGAAGCTGAAAATATTATTACTCTGAAATTGAAAATAATCCAGTTAAGTTTCATTTTCTGTGTGTAAAATGAAAATACATTGCAAATGTGCTCTTAAAAAAGAAAGAGTCAGAACCACTGGGGATTTGTTATTTTTTGTTTCTTTCTTGTTTAATTTAGGAATTAAGAACTTTTAAAAAAAAAGGCTACATAACTTAAATTTAATTGTTATTAACAACTGTTCACTGAGCATACACTAAGTGCTAAACTTGCATTTTGCTGTATATATTTGTGGAATTTGAGCGATAGTATAAAACCAGCGGGGGATACAAGGAGACCAAGAAATTATAAGTCAGTGCAGAATAATAACACTGTATGTAACAAAACTAGCTAGCTACCCTCTAGAGATTTGTACTTCCCTCCCAGAGAATATGGTTTTAGGGGATGCAAATGTTCAGGCAGGGAGTACATCTCCCAGCACAAGGTGGATTGGAGCCCAGTGACTAGTTCTCAGCAGCAAAAGTGCTGGGACACGTCCCTCCTGGACTGAGGTGGTCAGAAGCAGGTGTGCCGACTCAGCTCTCTCTCCAACTCCCACACAACTCTGGGAGCTTCGTGTTAAAGATGGCAGAGCCTCTGTCACCCTGGGTCCCTAAATGGCTGCAAAAAGCACTGCCACCATCATTGCCAATACACCAATACTTATACAGTGGGGCCTTGACTTACGAGTGTCCCGACTAACGAATTTTTTGAGATACCAGCTGTCTCTGGGCCGATTTTTTGCATTGAGTTGTTAGAGTAATTTGAGTTAACGAGCTCCTTAACGAGCTCCTTAATGAGCTCCGTCTCAGAACGAATTAAACTCGTAAGTCAAGGCCCCACTGTACACTATTATCAATGAACAACAAATATCCGTGTATGATGTTAAGCCAGTGATATTTAGGGTTTTATCTGTTATAGGGGCTAGTTATCAGTTGCTAATTGGGATGCTGCCATGTATACTCAGAGTTGAGAAAAGTTCAGAAAATGTTTCATAGAAAAGGTGGAACTTGAGCTGGATTTTGAATGATAAGCTGTATGGAAGTGGCTAAACGAAGAGGGGTTGGGTGGGTAGAATACCAGAATAAGAAACCAACACAGGAAACACAACAGAAATTCATATACAACTTGCGGGGGGGTATAACCATTCTGATGAGCAGGTGTAGGTTGGGGATAGTGGGAAATAAGGATGAAGAGGCAACATGGGATCAGAGGATTGAGATCCTTGAAATTTTAGGACCTGGTTCAATGGAAACCACTGAAGTTTCTGGAATACAAGGATGACTGATAAAAGATCTATATTAGGGAAATTAGTGAGACAAGAGTGCAAGATGGACCCAAGAGAAAAGGATTAGTCTGAGTGACATCCAGTTTTGATATAAGTGCAAGAATCATCTTAAAGCACAAATCCACAGGGCTTGACAACAGAGAAACAAACATGAAACCAAAAGGTTATTCAATCAGATCTGTATCTAGTCCTAACTCTCAAAATTGTCAGTTCTATTTTTTAAGGCATATTATTTCATCTCACTGAGAGTCTTTCTTCCTTTGTCAAATGAGGGAATAGAATCAGATGACCCCAAAGGTCTTTCCATCTGTAAAACCTTAAGGTTATGAAATCATGAAGGAAAAGATAAAACCACATGAGAGATATATCCAGTGGGAGGAGGCAGAGAAGAGAAAGTATTCCATAGTATGGGCTGAAACAATTAATTTGAACTGGTCCCCTACAGGTGGATACTTGAATTGTTGCTAAATGTTTGTTTTCTTAAGTAAACTAAGAAAGCACTCATTTCCATCCTGAAAGTAACCACCAATACTATTGAGGGCAAATAGGAAAAATAGGAAAATCCAAGTTTTCTGGGACTCCATGATTGGCATTCAATAAAGATACCACTTATCTATAGTATTTATTTCACAAATTCATAAGAATCTTTGGATAAATATGTAGACAATGCTTGATTTGGGTTCAATTATGTTACAGAATGGAGGCCAAGATTGATGAAATCAAAGAAGAAATGGGTTCACAAACATATATCTGACACTATACAGATTTTCAAACCTTCTGATTTATCAAAATAAAGTGTTGGGTGACGGAAAGGAAAACATGGAACTTCAATTGTATTTCTAATCATGATGCTTGATCAGAAGAGCAGTTGGTAAAAATAAACTTTAGAGCAACAGGAAAAGAGGAAATTGGTGATAAAATGAGGTTAGCTAACATTTAGTAAGCTTCTGGTACTCTAAGGTGTACCTGAATTTTTATAAACGATATTAGATTTAATAAAGGTATTAAAGCTGTGGACACTAATATCAACCTCTGTTATTCAAGGGATCTGCAGAAAGAAAATCAGTGTGGGGGTGGGAAAGACTACAAATAAGAATAAAGGGAACAAAAGTGAATTAAAGAAATCAGGGAAAAGCTAACGAATAGGATAAAATGTACCTTTTCATTGTGATCAATTTTATAAGAATGCCAGATGGCCAGTTTTGAATTCTCCAGAATCATGGTGTTTTTGGACACACATTCCCAGCTTCTGAATTAAGCGCTTCAGTAAGATTTTGTGTACTACTTGAATACTTATATTCACAATGGTTGCAATAGAAAAATAAACACATTGACCTCGATTTTAATATCGATCAAAGCAGTAATCAAGGTAAATGTGACTGGAGGTTTCATTTGAAAAACAAAGGGAAGGGCCAAAAAACTCAGTAGATAGAAGCGAGGTTGTTGGGGGGAAGAAGTGTCTTATCGCAATGGAGAGATGATGTTTCGGGAACTGAAAATAAAGATACCATCATTAGTGGGACGCACACCTGTCCATAATGAAGTATTTGTCTCAAAATAGATTTTCTTTGAGCCTTAAACCTACATTCTGCTGTGTCCCTGAGGATATCACAGGATGGCCTATTTTCACTTGTTAATCCCAGTCCTAAATGCTAATCTTTTACTTTGCCTGTTAAAGGATAGTTTAAATTGGTATGGATTGCAAAACTAGACATGTATTAATATATCTTTTATGGCCCTGACCTAGCAGAGCATGAGAAGCATCTGGGGTATGAAATAAATGCAGAGTGGTGCTCAAAAGGGATTATATTTTAAATTGCAAATGCAGCATTGATTTAGTTTCTGTTTTGCAGATTCTTTTAATTCTACAAAGAAGAAAACCGCTTGCAATATTGAACCACTTTTGTCTGCAGTCTGTAAACATAAAGAATCTTAAGTCAATGGTCTTAATCAATTTAGCACATATCCATCCCCTTTTCGAGATGTAAATTCAATATCCTGCCACTACAACCTTGCCCGCAGTCTTAACATATAGGTTGCAATGTTTTAAAAGATAATACTGGAATTTCACCTAGTTAACCTCATTTGAATGCAAGTACTTTAAGAACATATTTATTTAGGAATTAAATTGTTTGTTTTTCTGTTACACGAATTGTCAAGATATATTTATGAAATAGGACTCTGCAAAAGAATCACTAATCTAGAAGAGCCTTGGACATGACATTCTGAAAAAATAATTTACTTGCCATTTAAAACATAAATATAACTTGCCTTCCACGGTTTCACTGGGCTGGGTTGGTCATGCATGGTGACGGTGACACTGAATGGGAGCCAGCCTGGGGAGTGGTGAGGTAACTGGCTCTGCTGGTGAGTGGCTCAGAGGCCCTGTGGGCATGGGGGCTCACTGTGGGGCACTTCCGCCCCCTGTGCAGTAGCATCAGCCAGGGTGCCACAGACTTCAAATACATGGCTTCCTCCCACTCCTTAGTCTTAGGGTCGGTCTTAGAAAGAATTACTGAGCTACTTGATGTGGGCACAGAGGAGGTACAGGACCCAAAAGGAATAAGAAAGGGTACTGTTTCATCCACATATTTATCTCACTTTATCCTCACAACTACTCTAATAGTTACTGTTATGACCCCTTTTGCACAAATAAGGAAATTGAATGTCAGAGAAATTAAGTAATTTGTCTAAAGCCACCAGCTAGTCTGAAATCAAACCTGGACTTAAAACCGGGACTGAAAAACCCTGTGTCTGCCCATCACACTACAGAAATGGATCTCAGCCTGAGTGCCCAGGGAAGCTCCCCAGAGGAATCAGAACTGGAAACGGGCAGTAAAGGCTGCAAGGATTGGATGAACAGGGAGAAAAGGCGAGACTTGTCTAGAGGGAAGAGCAGAAGAGAAAGGACAGAAGCGGGAATGCCTGTTTCTGGAACAGTGAGGGAGCGAGCCTCGCAGGGTTAATAGATCATTCTATTTGGAATAATAAGGTAGGATTTTTGCACTTGAAAGTACATTCATATTAAAAAAAAGAAAGTACATTCATATCCATCTCATAGACATAGATCCTCAGAACAGATCTTTCAATGAGGGAAAAGTTATTATAATCCCTCTTTGCATATATACAGAAATAAAAGCTCAAGAAGATTAGTGATGCCTCCATCACATACCCCTCCCACCATAGGGCCTTTGTATCTATTGCTCCTTCTGCCTGGAAAGTACTTCCTCTCTATCCACCATCAGCTCAGTTTAACCTTGACTTCCTCAGAGTCTTAACTGACTTCTGCCTTCATCAAATCCCTCCCTCGTGTCTATACTCATTAAACCATGTGCTTCTCCTTTGCAGGATTTATCATATTTATTCTCTTGTTAGTGGAAATATATGCAAAAAGATTAAATCATTGAATAAACAAATTAATAGGACCCAGCTCTGCCTAGGGTTATTGCTCATACATTTTCCACATTATTATACTATTTATAAAAGGTACAATTGAAAGAGCTGAGGCTATTTTACCTGGGAATGAGAAACTTTAGGCGAGAAGACCTGACAGTTGTCTTCAAATGTCTGAAAAACTATCATGTTGAAGAATTAGACATATTCTGCATTAACTCCAGAGGGCAGAACAAAGACAAACGGGGTGAATGTCTAGGGAAGCAGATTTCATTACAGCATAAGGAAGTGAAACATGTAACAATGAGACCTGTCCAAATTTGAACTGGGCTGGCTTTTAAGGAGGTGAGTGTTCAAACAAAGGCCGAAGAACACCTGTCAGGCTGTTGTAGCGGAAATTCCTGTTCTGGATGGGAAATTTTTAGCTACTTAATATGCTTCTCTAGCTCTGGCAGGGACTTGAAAGCAAAATTGAATTTTATTTGAACTGACCTCAAAAAGAGAGAGCTGCAATGAATAATTGTTCTTACGATGCCCTACTAGCATTGGGCCCTTTAAGAAATACATCTGCAACTGTGGGTGGCCACTTCAGTGCCATCGCTGAGGTCTTTAAGAGCTAGCATTCCAACAGTAGTCAGGGATGTGCAGCTGCCACTGTGACTAAACAGCAGGGAACACTCCAGTGGACAAGGGATGATTCCAGGGTCATTCCCCTCCTCCAAGCAGAATCTCCCCGTCCCCCACCCTCGGTCCACATACACACAAACACATTTCTACGCTGGAAGCTACCGCGGATGTGCTGACAGATCTTGTTCCAAACTATTATTGGAAGCTGCCCTTTCCCCAGCTACTTAGGCAACCCCCTTGTGCTGAGCACCACTTTACAGCAATGCTTCTCTTCATGCAAACACTCAGATCATGAAAGAGACATTGGGAGAGAAGAAAACTAAAAATCATCTTTTTAATACATTCATTTCGATCTTAAATTCACACACACACACACACACACACACACACACACACACACACGATCTTAGAAAATTATGCGGAGGCTGAAAACTAGGAATTCTGAGTTAGAAATTGATGTCTAAGGATGCTAATAGATAGACAGGTGAGCTTGCAGATCTCTAATTTTATTTTCAGCAGGCACAGGCCTGGACCAAAAAGGGCAGTTTTTCTTTAGAAAAATGTAATCTGAGTATCAAAGAACCAGTTTGCAAATTTTGGAATTCAACCCATTTGTGGACAATCCAATTCAACATATTGTAATGTTAAAATTATAAGTTATACTTAATCACTTATATTTCAAACCACAGTGTCCATTTCGTTTAAAAGATATCTGGTAATCCAATCATTAAATATTTATTAAATGCCTACTACATGCTAAGCACTATGGTAGGCACTGATTATAGGGAGGTAAACAAAATAGATACGATCTCTGATGTTACAGGTTTATAATCTAATTTAGAAAATAAATTATAAACACCAAGTTAATACATAACACAAATTGTGACAACATGAAGGAAAAGAGATACTCCTAAAATCACAGTAGACTTTTCTGAGGAAGAGACATTTCACTGAGAAATTAAGAATAAGTGGAAATTAACCTTTTGAGGGGTTAGAGAAAGGACACTCCTGGCAAAAGGCATGTCCCAAAGCTCTGTAATAAAAAATAATATGATTCCTTCAAGAAATGGAAAGAAAGCCAATATGAGCAAAGAGGAAAAGCCTCGAGATGACACTGGAAAAGTTTGCAAGGGCACAGCTTGCAGAGCCTTGAAAATTGAAGGTCACTCTAAATACAATGGAAAGCCCAGCTGGCGAGGCTCAGTGGTTGAGCAACGCTATGAACCAGGAGGTCATGGTTCGATTCCCGGTCAGGGCATAAGGCCGAGCTGCGGCCAAGTTGCTGGGGCAGGAGGCAGCCAGCCAATGATTCTCTCTCATCATTGATGTTTCTATCTCTCCCTCTCCCTTCCTCTCTGAAATCAATAAAAATATATTTTTAAAAATAAATTCAATAAGAAGCCCCAAAAGAGGGGAGTGATGTAATTCACATTTTTAAAATGATTATTCAAAAGGTCAGATGTGGAAAATGGATTAGGTGGAGGCAAAAATCATGTCTCTTTCTATATAAACTCCCCATTCACAAAAATGACAACTTCCAATTTATAAACATATTAATGTAGCATTTTAGAGTTATTTCTTTTAAGTAATTATAAAACTTTAACATCCCACACATTTTGTTTGTTTACTAACCAACTCTCTCCTAAGGAAACATACTATTGCTAAGTGAATGAAAACTGATGAAATCTTTTCTATTCAGGCAGTATAAATTCTAACTTACTAGTACATTGAAAATGAAGACAAATTACTTTTTCCAAGACAGAGGAAGGAATAAAAATAAATGCCTTTTTATGTAATGTTGCATTCAGAACATTGTCTCTATTTTACAATCAGGGGAAACTATGCACTTCACTGAGGATGCTGGGACAGAAACAGCTAGAATTAGACATTCTCCATGAGTGGCTATTTCTGTTTTTGTTACCCAGTAACTATTTCTTTCTGTGGAGCATGTAGGAGCTGCAGCCAGTCCTCTTCATCATTTTCATCAAAGTTAAGTGTAGACTGCCAGCAAAATCAAATATGTGTAACTGGGTAGCACAATAATACTTTGAAAAATAATGTGCTCTTCTATTACTGCTGTGAGAACAGGACCCATGGCATGGTTAGTTCCGGGCGGGAGGGGGAGGAAATTAGTACATCTTCAAGAAGGACTACAAAGGCAAAAGTGATACTTGGCTCCTGGCATTCACAATAGGATCTTGCAGCAATCCAGCTATCTTCCAAATTCCCTCCCCACTCCCTAAGCAGCCCCAAAGGGTCCAATCACACAGTTTTGCTTGTTTGTTATGTGATTTCTTTTCTTTTTTTCTTTTTTTTCTTATAAGCCAATCTCTCTGACTTTAAAACCAATGGTATATGTACTATATAAATAGATTCTGTTAAAATACACTTTTTATTTCAGAACAGCTTTAGATTTACAGAATAACCACAAAAACTAGTATAGAGAGTTAGATATTCTGCACCAGGGTTTTCCTTTAATGAATGTCTTACATTAGTATGGTACATTTGTTAAAATAAAGAACTAATAGTGATATACTATTATTATGGTCCTTACTCTATTCAGATTTGCTCAGTTGTTACATGATGTTGATGTGAAAGTTGATGCTTTATGGAAATAGGATATTACATTAGGAAAAGTAAAAGAAAAGCTCTTCTTTTAATCCCAGAGGATTGTGGAAGTGTGTGTGTGTGTGTGTGTAAAGGAGATAGAGATAGAGATAGAGATAGAGATAGAGATAGAGATAGAGATAGAGATAGAGATAGAGGTAGAGGTAGAGGTAGAGGTTGAGATAGAAGTTGAGATAGAGGTTGAGATAGAGGTTGAGATAGAAGTTGAGATAGAGGTTGAGATAGAGGTAGAGATAGAGGTAGAGAGAGAGAGACCAAGAGAAAAGAGGTCAGTGAATTTCATTAAATCTGTGGTTCTCAAACTTTAATGTGCCTCAAGTCACCTGGAATGCTTGTTAAAACACAGTTGCTGGGCTCCACCCCACCGTTTCTGACTCAGTAGGTCTGGGGTAGGACTCAAGAATTTGCATTTCTCACAAGTTCCCAGGTGATGCTGATGCTGCTGTCTCAGTGAGAACCACTGTTTGCAATAAATGTAAGTAATCCCAAAGGCAAAGGAGTTCCTTGTCCTTGATCTTCATGCAGTGCCCTAGAAAGAGATCATCTCTAAGATGGACCCCTGCTTCAAATCTCCCCCAACTCATCCCTCATCAATGGATATTTGTTACTTATTCTGATATTCGAATATATTAACCACATCCCTCTCCCATTTATATTAGGGCATCTTCTTAAGGAGAGAAACAGGTTGGGTCAGGGCATCTCAGAGATTGACCAGTTTTTCCTAGGAAAACATAGCATTACCTAAGGGATGGTTTAAACTCCCAAACCTAACTATTCTTAAACCATATTGGACACATAGTCAAATTTCTTTCTCTCTCATTTACCTCTCCAATAACCATGTCAGGCTTCATAAGGCCTTCTGCTTCCCTATTTCCTGTTGGTATGGTGGTGAGCCATCTTCAGCAGTGTGAATGATAAAAACTATACCTTCAAGAATGGCAAAGCCCAAAAACAGAAGGAGCCTCAGACCCAGACACTACCAAGCCACCTTACAGATACTGGATTTTACTTATTTAAGTCATTGTATATTGGACTTACTTAATACAACAGTCTAATCAGTATCCCAACCAACACAAATGGAATGAGAGATATGAGTGGTGTGGGAATAATACATAAATTCATTGCAGTGCAGTGCTTTAAATGCGCAAACACATATTTCCTGTTATATTTTCTATGCTGTTTGTCACTGATTCACCCAAGATTTCAATTAGATCAGTCCTTTAATGTTTCACTCTTCTTATTTCCAGTCTTCCTTCTCCTTTTGGACTGTTCTTTGTCTATCATCATTGCATTTATTCAGGTCTAGCAATCTATGTAATTTTACCTCATGTTTTATTAACATTTCTTCTACAGTGGCTTTAGAGTTGTTACAATTTGCTCAGGCATTTTTTTTAAAACCTTTTAATATATTTAAATATCAGAATAAGTAGCAAATATCCAAAAGAGTATACTTGTTTTTGTAATTATCAATTTTTTACTTCCTGGTGACTTAATAGATATGATATTGATTATGGTGATAATGTGAAAATTATATCCAGCTGAATCTTGGGACAACATACCTAAGAATATAAGCATGTATTTATTTAGATATACATATTTATCTTTATTTATTTACATATATATCCCCTAAACTTTTAATTTGTATGTATGTATATAATAGACACAAAGATAACTTCTATTGAATATAAAACCCTATAAAATATGTTTAAAATCCTTTTATTTAGTAGTTAAATATTTTAATCAGGTTTGTCTCTTCATAAACTCAATACATATTCATATAATGTTAAATATTCTTTTTTAATTCTTTATTAGTTAAGGTATTAAAAAGGTGTCCTTATCCCCCCAATGTTAAATATTCTTAATACTTTTACCAAAATAATGTATTACAGGTAATAAAAATAACCTCCCAAGCATTGCCACTCAGACTGTAGGACACTATATCAATTCCATCCTCAGTGAATACCAATTTTGAAATATTTTTGGTTATTTATAGAAATCACAATCCTTCAGAATACAAATCATTCAAAACAACCAGTAAACATTCTGAATTCCTTTCTGAACTGTCAGACCATTAACTTAGTTTAGCCAAGATAAAACAATTTGAAAAATGAATGTACATCACAGTTTATCTCTCTCCGGAGCCAATTAATGTAATACTATTTTGTATTTCTTCCATTGAAAGCACCAATAGTCAGGAAGTACTCTTTCCACACAAACAAAAAAGTACAGCTTTAAAATTAAAATAGATGGCATCATCATTTTTACAAAATTATAAAAACATGTCAAATTTTATTTAAAACATTTTGGAGTACTTTTAAATATAGTTTGGAAGAAAGGAATAAGTGAATGTGTTCTATTAAGCTCAAATGCTTCAGGAAACCACAAGATAATCTTTTACTCATCATAGAGATGGGATAAGAAGCCATGACTAGGAGACTGAAACAATGAAACTTTGTGACCAGCTACCAGAATACAGCAAAGCCAGAGACATATGCATTGCCTGGGAGCCAGTGTTCAAGACAGAATCAGTAGTCAAGAGTCAAGAGAACCATCGTGAGTTAAGGAGCAAACACATACAGTTCAAAACAAGTCTTGAGTCACACGGAAAACAGAGTCCAAAGCAAGGCACAAAATCAAGAATCAAAACAAGAATTCAGAATCATGCATATGGAGCACACACTGTCCTACCCATTGGTCATTTAAGTAGATCTAGTTGCAGCAAGATAGTGTGTGTTTTCATGTGTGGGATATAAAACTGAAACTCGTGGACCCAGACAACAGTGTGGTGGTTACCAGAGGGAAGGGGTAGGGATAGGCATGGAGAGGCCCTAATATATGGTGATAGAAGATGGTTTGACTTTGGGTGGTGGGCACACAGTGCAATAACACAGATTTTGTATCATAAAAATGTACACTTGAAACTTATATGATCCTATTAACCAATGTTACACCAATAAATTTAATTAAATTGATGAATTAAATGTTTTAAAAAAAAGAATAGTGTGTGTTACCTGCATATGAATCAGTCCTAGCCATTCCTTCCACCGCAGTGGCCTCCCAGATACTGGGACTAAGCATGCCATTCATTTTTCCCACTATCCATCAGTTGGGACTTCAGAAGGAAAGTCAGACTGGTTACAGACTAAATAAAGAACTTATATTTTCTTTTCATGTCTGAGTTGCAGTGTGAGTTAAATTTCCACCCTGCTACATTAGCTATTGGCTGGACTTCAAGCAGAATTAAAGGGCAAAGCAAGTCTGAAATTAGGCATGGGAATGTTCAGCTAGCCAGAGCTAGGAGATAAAATGAAATGGAAAAATACACACACACACACACAAAAGCAAACAAACAAACACCACACACCTTTTTTCTTTTTCACAGCTTTGTTCACATGTAATTCACATGCTGTACAATTCACCCAGTTAAAGTGTATAATTCAATGGCTTATAAAATATTTAGACTTGTACATTCATCACCACAATCAATTTTAGAACAATTTTATTACCTCAAAAAGAAACTGTACTCCCCTGAGCCGTCACTCTAGGCAACCACTAATCTACTTTCTGTCTTTATAGATTTGCCTATCTGAGCATTTCATAGAAATAGACTCATACAATAAGTTTTTTTAAACTAGTTTCTTTCATTTAGCATGTTTTCAATGTTCATCCATGTTGTAGCATGTATCAGTACTTCATTCCTTTTCATTGCTAAATAATATTCCCTTTTATGGACATGGCAGATTTTATTTATTCATTCATCAGCTAATGGACATTTAAATTATTTCCACTCTTTGGCTATTATGAATAATGTTACAATAAATATTCTTGTATAAGTTCTTGTGTGGACACATGTTTTTACTTCTCTTGAGTATATACTTAGGAGTGAAATTGCTGAATTATATGGTAATTCTATGCCTAACTATTTGAAGAACTGCCAAGCTGTTTTCCAAAGTGGTTATACCATTTTCCATTCCCACCAGCAGAGTAGGAATGGAATATGGATTCCAATTTCTCCACATTCTTGCCAATAGTTGTTATTATCACTTTTTAATTATAACATCCCACCATCTATTTGAAAATCTCAAACAGATCTAGATCTTTGGATCTGGTAATTGAACCAGTTCCCTGGTTAGAGAAGCCTACTTACAAAAAGCAAAAACCTGAGCACAGGCATGCCTAATGAACAAGAAGGAAAGAAAAGACCAGAGTTGTTTGGATATGTGTGGAGATGTGTGGGGGAGGGGGCCGGGGGAAGGTGACCATATGAAATCGCCAATAGTCAACCATTTTTTGGCCTACAAAAATAGTACATTCATATGATTCAATATAATACAAAATAATTCCCATGGTGTGTAGGATGAATGTTTAGGACTTGTAGGTGAATTAGTTAGATAAATAGTTGGGGTGAGTAGGAAGAGCCTTGCATTGCCTTCTAAGTTTCAACTTTATCCCATTGGTGATAGAGAAGTCAATTCACAAAGGAATTTCTGACAAATGGCAAATAAATGTATTTTTTAATGTTTAAAATATTTTAGGTTCAAAAGAAAACTCTACATTATTTTCAGTACCCCTCAAAAAATATTTAATGATAACATTCAATATTAATAAGGACTCAGGGAAACTGACTGTTCTTCTATATAAACTGGAAAGACTTTTCTGGAAGGCAATCTGAATACCCTATGACCAAGCATTCTTCTTCTAAGAATTAATTCCAAGGAAATAGTCATAAATACTAAAAAAAGAAGAAAAAAAAGTTTAGCCACCAGGATATCCTTAAAGTCCAAAAATATCAAGTTAAATAAATAATGAACCATCCTATACAGATACTTTAAATATTTAGATAAATATGTAACAACATGGAAATGCTCATAAAATTTTGGTATATGAAAAAAAAATTAGATTATAAAAATATGTGTGTAAGTCAGGGCTCTTAAGAACTACATCAAAAAAAAAAAAAAAAGGACTACATCAGACTGACTAGGTTTGAATTAAAAGCCGCCATTTACAGTCATGTGACTGATCAAGTAACCTAACATCTCTGTAATTCAGTTTTAATATCTATAAAATGGGGATAATACCATAATGTACATCCTAGGATTGTTGTAATAATTAAATGAGTTAATACACATAAAGCACTTTGAAATTTGCCTGACACATATTTTTTTAAATATATTTTATTGATTTTTTACAGAGAGGAAGGGAGAGGGATAGAGAGTTAGAAACATGAGAGAGAAACATCGATCAGCTGCCTCCTGCACACTCCCCACTGGGGATGTGCCCGCAACCAAGGTACACGCCCCTGACCGGAATCGAACCCAGGACCCCTCAGTCCGCAGGCCGACGCTCTATCCACTGAGCCAAACCGGTCAGGGCTGCCTGACACATATTTTAAACAGTAAGCCACTTATCTAAGAGTTATTTACTGTTAGAATTTGTTGTCAGTAAATTAAGTCAACTTTTAAGCTAATTACAGAAGTAAAGGTGGGAAGACAAAACACTGGGCAAGAACTGTACCCAAAACATTCCGCAGAGCTGGTCCTGTGAAGTTACCCCCGCAGCTGCCAAGCGCTGACCCCATGGCTCGTACTCAGATGCTGGACACTGCACACTGCCATGGTACAGCTGTCTCTGCCGCGCTGGAAACCGGATGCAGCTGCCATCGCCACCGTCCCCTGGCCAGAATGGATTCTGCGTCATTCCTGCTGCTCTGAGTCACCAGCTCCTGAATCAAAGTCTAGAGAGGATGCATCTGCGTGGCTGCACCCAGTCCCCAGTTCCCAGATGTCAGGGAGGTTGAGAAAAGAGCATTGAGTGTTTTTATCATATAGAAAAGGCAGATTCTACTTTACAAGACAGAGGATTCAACACAGAGAGCAAATTTACACACGGGCAGCAAAAGAAAGATATAAATGATTCTTTTGTGGTTTAAAAATACAGGTATAACCTAAATAGATAGTTACATGCAAAGAAAAAAGGACTAAAAGGATATGCATCAAAGTGTTAATGATTAATTGTGAATTGACCATTACGGTTGATTTGAATTTTTTTTTATCTCCTCTGTGACTTTCCAAATCTTCTATGGCATGGGAAAGACCTATCCTCTTTTAAAGCAAGACTGGACAAAAGCAGATCTCTGTTTTGAAAAAGAATTGAGTTTTTCTGAGAAGTGGCCATGGAATGGGAAGTGAAAGACTAGGCTCAGGTGGTCATTGTTACCCTAGAGCAGGCCCTTGCTACTCAAAGGTGGTAAACAGACAGCAACATCGGCTTGACTCAGAGGCATTTAGAAATGCAACATTTCAGACCCCAGCTCCAATCTACTGAAAGCAAACACGACTCATCAAGAGATACTCTAGAAGTATAAGCAGCAAGGCTTGACAATTAACAATATGAAAAAAAGTCATGAACTTTGGAAGCATTTCCAAACATGAAAGAAGTCAGGGTCATTAACAACAATGAATTACTAAAACAGGATCCAGTTTTAATGGAAAAAGATAAATTTGGGTTTAAACACATGAGATTTGAAAACTTGAAAAATGGCCAGATGGATATACTCAGCCTGGGAAATGTAAAACTGGTAGCCAATAAGAAATGTCAAGATTTGGTTTACAAATTTAAGAGTAATCTAAGCAACGGAGATAATAGAAGCCACAAGAACACGCAGAGCAAGAGAAGAGATCCAAACAAGATTTCATAATAAGCCCTATCTGCTGGAAACAGGAGAGAAAGAGAAATAAGACAATAGGTGGCCACTACTAAGATCATCAGGAGACGATAGTGTCAAAGAAAGCAAAGAACAGATGTTTCATTATTATTCAATTCTTTCCTCCTTTCATGCCAAACTAGGAGTGGTTTACACGATTATACTTGCTCTAAACAGGATAGTGATGAATTAATGGAGATCTTAATTCTTAAGACATAGAAGGACTAAAATATTTGGAGCAGGGTAGAAGAGAACACTGTAACTTGGATGTTATAGCAGCAACATCCAAGGTCTCATCATCAGAAGGTATTCAAAGTTTTATGGCTTTTTAAGAAGTTGTGATGAAAACTGCAATTTTTACAGTGTAGTGCTGCAAATCAAATAAGACCATGGCTTATCTTTGTTTCATTCATTCATTCATTCATTCAACAAGCATTTGCTGACCACTTCTATGAGCCAGCCACTCTTCTGGATGTTGGCAAAACAGTTACAGATCAGACAAAGCCCTTTGCCCTTCTAGGGCTCATATTCTGGAGAGGGAGACAGATAATAAACAGAAGAAATAAGTCAACATTTTATGTTAGATGTTGATAATTATTATGGAAGGAAGGGGTAAAGGGGTGGTTTCAGAGTTGTAATTTTATGGTAAAAAAGGTGATAGGGAAGATACCACAGGGAAGATGAGTAGACCTAAAGGAGGTGAGGAAGCCACTCATGCAGATGTTTGAAGGAAGCACATTCCAGGATAAGGCTGAAGTGGACATGGTGTGGTCAAGGAGGCCAGTGTGGCTGGACTGAGGGAGTGTAGGGGTGAGCAGGAAAATAGGACTAAGGAGTAAAGGCCATCAGAAGTTTTTAAGCATGGAAGTGACATCATCTGTCTTGGATTTTAACAGAATCATTCTGGCTGCTCTTTCACGAACAGATGGTAATAGGGAAACCAGATAGGTGGCTATTGTAAATATCTAGGCAAGAATAACGGTGACTTGGACCAGGTACCTTTGACAGTTTTATCTCTTTTCAGATAGCTACCGTTTTTGTTTTTCTCCTAGTATAGCATACTAAAGTGGGATGAGAGGAGGGGGAAAGAGATTGTGTGTATATCAGGGAAAGGAATGCAGAACTCTCAACTCTTCTAGTTAAATAATTCTATGTGTTTTCACATTTATCTTCAGCCACACAGGAAAAAAAGGTAAGCAATGTAATCTAAAATTTTAAACTTAATTTAAACATGCTTAAATAATTAAATCTTCTTAGTTATTACAGCTTCAAGAAAACGTTTTTTTAACAAACTAAAAATCAGTACCATCACCATGTCAATAAATTTGTATTTGGGCCAAAGTAACAATAAAAGAAACTTGTCATTTACTTTAAAGGCATAAGCAATATTTTCGAAAAGGAGAGTCACTAAATAATGACTGATTCTGAAAGGTACTATTTTAAACCTTCCACTCCTTCAATGCTATAATTAAAACAAAAATGTACTAGAGAGTACACACAGAGATCTGAGTCACATCAGGACATGTAACTTGCTTTTTCTATGGATCTGACACCAAAGGCTCCATTTATTTGCTAAAGATTAAAAGGATAAACTGATTATTTATTTTTCCAAAATACAGAGGCAGGATTCCAAGATGGTGGCAGATTAAGTGGAAGCTACACTGGCATTCTCCCAGCAGCAAACTGGAATTATAACTAAAACATAGAAAAATCATCTGAATAACCAACTGAAGACTAGCTGGAGAGAACCCTTATCACCAAAAACATGAAGAGGAGGCAACATCCAGACTGGTAGAAAATGTGGAGGTGCGAGAGAGCTGGCTGGGCTCCCAAAAATACTCAAAAAATTTATATGCAACCAAAAAAAGATCGTGAATAGCCGAAGCAATCTTGAGAAAGAAGAACAAAGTAGGAGGGATTACAATACCAGATATCAAATAATACTACAAAGCCATTGTAATCAAAATAGCCTCGTACTGGCACAAGACAGGCATATGGATCAGTGGAACAGAATAGAGAACCCAGAAATTGACCCAAGCCATTACTCTCAACTAATATTTGACAAAGGAGGAGTAAAGACAGTCTCTTCAATAAATAGTGTTGGGAAAATTGGACAAGTACATGCAAAAAAGTGAAACTAGACCACCAACTTACTCCATACACAAGATTAAACTCAAGCAGACCCCGGGGGGGTGAGGGCATGAATGGGTTTGGGGGGGGGGGGCATTGGGGGGATAAGGACACATATGTAATACCTTAATAAACACAGAAAAAAAGAATAAACTCAAAATGTATAAAAGGCTTAAATGTAAGTCAGAACCATAAAAGTCCTAGAAGAAACCATAAGCAGCAAAATCTTAGACATCTCTCATAGCAATATGTTTGCTGATACATCTCCTAGGGCAGTGATGGTGAACCTTTTGAGCTCGGCGTGTCAGCATTTTGAAAAACCCTAACTTAACTCTGGCGCCGTGTCACATATAGAAATTTTTTGATATTTTCAACCATAGTAAAACAAAGACTTATATTTTGATATTTATTTTATGTATTTAAATGCCATTTAACAAAGAAAAATCAACCAAAAAAATGAGTTGGTGTGTCACCTCTGACACGCGTGTCATAGGTTCGTCGCCATCACCCTAGGGCAAGGGAAACAAAGAAAAAAATAAACAATGGGACTACATCAAAATAAAAAGCTTCTGTACAGCAAAAGAAACCATCAACAAAATGAAAAGGAATCCCATGGTATGGGAGAACGTATTTGCCAATGATACATCTGATAAGGGGTACACTTACAAAATATACAAAGAATTCATACACCTTAACAAAGGAAGACAAGCAAGCCAATTAAAAAATGGGCAAAGGACCTAAATAGACACTTCTCCAAATAGAACATACAAATGGCCAAGAGACACGTGAAAAAATGCTCAAAGTCACTGATCATCAGAGTGATGCAATTTAAAATGACAATGATGTATTACCTCACACCTACTAAAATGGCTACCATCAATAAATGACAAGTGCTGGCAAGGATGTGGGGAAAAGGGAACCCCAGTACACTGCTGGTGGGAATGCAGACTGGTGCCCCCATTATGGAAAACAGTATGGAGTTTCCTCAAAAAATTAAAAATGGAACTTCTGTTTGACCCAGTGATCCCATTTCTATGAATATATCCTAATAATTCCAAAACACCAATCAGAAAGAATGTATCCACCCCTCTGTTCATAGCAGCACAATCTACAATAGCTAAGATTTGGAAACAGCCCAACTGCCCATCAGTAGATGAGTAGATAAAGAAGCTGTGGCACATTTACACCATGGAATACTGGGTAGCTGTAAAAAAAAAAAAAAAAAAAAAAAAAAAGGTTGGTCTTCATCAGGGATGGCACATGTGTGGTTTTGCCAACTGTGAGGAATCAGTCACAGCTCTGCACCGCGTCAAGAATGACAAGTATCACATGATCTCACTTACATGTGGAATCTAATGAACAAAATAAACTGATGAACAAAATACATCCAGAGACATAGAAGCATGGAACAGACTGTGGAATCTCAGAGGGAAGGGGAAAAGGGTTAGTCAGGAAGAGATTAAGCAAAGAACTTAGGTGCATATATACGTAACCCATGGACACAGACAATAGTGTGGTGAAGGCCTGAGGGAAAGGGCAAGAGCGAGGGAGGGAGGAGTGGTCCATG
>NW_005356259.1:3716878-3729527 GCF_000412655.1 Myotis brandtii
GGGGAAGGGAGATATCTGTAATACTTTCAATAATAAAGATAAATTAAAAAACAAATAGAAAAATAAAATACAGAGGCAACTGTCACATTGAACATTGATTCAGAAAGAAGAGTGGTCAACACTCTTAATATTACCCTAGATCAGCAATTTTCAAACGGTGTGCCGCAAGAATTTTTAAAACAAGCAATACCTGACTGTTCAGTCAGGGGTACTGACCTCTCTTCCCTTAGATTGTCAAATTAAAAAATGACAACAACATCACAGCAATAGCCATCAAATGTGAATGAATCCAAATTATACCTATTATTTATTAGATGGGCAAAAATACATATATTTTTTGGTGTGCCACAGAACTCTAGTAGTTTAATTTATGGATGCCATGAGATGAAAAGGTTGAAAATTGTAGAGAGATTTATTGTTTACAAAGCACTTTCACTACCATTATCTCATTTAAGCCTCAGAATAAACCTATTAAAATCACTGTTATTAATTTACAAATAAAGAAACCCAGACTCAGAGAGGGTAAGGGACTTATCCAATGCCAGTCAACTAATTAGCAAGTACCAGAGCTGGAACAGAATCTTCACTTCCCTGTCCACTGTTCTCTATACTATACCAACCCGTGTTCTTTTCTAGATATAGAATTAGGGGGAATTTTTTTTTTCTTTTCCCTGTGCAGGAATAACGAGGTCAACAAAACCAAACATGGAAAGCAATACCTATGGAAAAGTGCTACTTGGGAATAATAAATAGTGTTACGGTAAATTCTGTCGACCCCATTTAATGTTAGGAAAACCAAGGAGCAGAAGTTTGTTAGTCAAACACTGGCTCTTTAATTATTCAGGGCTGGCTTGCCATATAGGCAAACCTTGGGTCTTTTTCACTGCTTCCCTTTAAGGCTGCTTGATCTCCTGGCCTGCTCTTTAGCACCTCCACCAGAGGGCGGGCAGGGCAGAAGAGAGCGTTGGAACCTGTTTGATCAAAAAGTTGGAAGAACAAAATGTAACTCCTGATCTTAATTTAGGCGTTTGGAGTCTTTCTAGATTTCAGTTACTAATGAAAACTTTGCTACCATTCTCCTTTGTAGACCTAGAATAAACCATGCAGCAAAATTATTTCAGAACTAGAGAATAACCTTTCATTATACTTCTTTATATTTCCACTCTGATTTTTCTAAACAATAAATATAAAATGTTAAATCTTAAATATGTATGCTTAAGAACTGTGTGGAGCCCTAGCTGGTTTTGCTCAATGGATAGAGTGTCGGCCTGCAGACTGAAGGGTCCCAGGTTCGATTCCAGTCAAGGGCACATGCCCCGGTTGCATGTAGGAGGCAGCCAATCAATGATTCTCTTTCATCATTGATGTTTCTATCTTTCTCCCTCTCCCTTCCTCTCTGAAATCAGTAAAAATATATTTTTTTAAAAGAAAGAAAAAGAGCTGTGGGGAAATACACGGGCAATGAACAAGAACAGAAAATTCACGAGAGGAAATTCAACTAGCAGTGAACATGGGTAAATGTTCCATTTCACAGGCAATTAAAGAAATAAAGATGTAAAACAAAAAAATATTTCATCTGTCAAATTAATGAATGTTACAAATGAGAATTACTGGTAAGGGTGTAGTAAAACAGGCATTTTAATATATTTTTAGTGGAAATGTACATTGGAACCATATTTCTGGAGAGAAATCTAACCCCATAGAGAGATTAATCCTGACAGAAGAAAATCAGAGTAATTTCCTACTACCCAAGTAGGAAATTAACTAAAACATGGTGTTTTTTTTCCTCAAATCAAGTGAGTCCTTACTAGTACATGAAGAATACAGACTCATGATATGATATATGATAGAAAAAGCAAGCTTTATGCCACTTCCGGCCCACTGTAGTCTCAGACGGCTAGAAAAGGGAGGGCTCTTACCCCAGGAGAGTGTGAGGGTTATAACGTCACCACTCCAGGAGAGATGCAAGAGCACACTATCAGTGGAGATGACTAGAAGCATCTGGATGCCTATGAGTCTCCCAGGATCACAGGGTCTGCCTTGCACCCACAAGAGAGGAAAGTGGTGCTCTCTGCAGGTTCCAGCAAGTGTAGCACATGCCACTGACCTGCATCCTGTTATTCCAGGTTGTCCCAGAGAAGGAGAGAGCCAAAGGGTTCTGATGTGTATGGGACTATCCAGATATAGTCATGGGTCTTGTCAACAATGGCTAAGCATGCATGGACTGGATCACCCATGCGACCTCAAATTACAATGCTGTAACCCACTCACAGTCTTACTGGTCAACTACAACATTTGCCCCTAAATTCAAACCACTGCATAGTAACAGAGTTGCTTAACCTTGCTTGTAACTTAACACCCTCTAGCTTCAGCTAATTTAAGAGATAGTCTGATGGCAAAAAGGAGGTCTCATTACAATAGGAAATTGCTTGGAAGGCCCAGGCCCCACAAAAAGAGATTTTTCCTGAGTTCTCCTAACCATCATAATTTAAATAGGGAGGAACTGGGGACAACCCAAATGTCCAGTCAAGAGTGTAGTATGGCCCAGCCGGTATGGCTCAGTGGTTGAGCATTGACCTAAGAACCACGAGGTCACGGATCGATTCCCAGTCAGGGTTGCAGGCTCAATCCCCAGTGGGGGATGTGAAAGAGGCAGGCAATCAATGAAAAAAAGACATTCCAAGTAAGAGGAATAGACTGTGCAGAGAAGTGTGGTGAGAAAGCAACATGAATTCGGGGAACTAAAATTTAGTTCAGCATGATCAAGAAGTTAAGTTGGAGAGAGGAAGAGAGTGCTGACAGGCAAGACTGAACACAAGGGCAAATGTCAGACCATAAAGAATCTCGTACGTCATGCTAAAGGTTTGAATTTTATTCTCGAGGCAATTGGAATACATTGAAGGCTTTTAAACAGAAGAGGGCCATAATCAGGTTTGTCTTTTAGAAGGTCATTTGTTGGCAGAACAGAGAACAATGTTGGAATCAGGGCAAGCAGCTGGGAGCTGGTACAGTCATCTAGGTAAGAAATTGTAATGGTGTCAACTAGGTGGTGACACTGGAGACAAAGAAAAGAGGATGCAACTAAAGATATTTGAGACAGAGAGTCAGTAAGGCCTGATAACTTCCTGGATGTGAGAAAGGAAGGTCTTCCTGGTCATGATCATTATAAATGTTTGTGAAAATGTTTGATTAGTATAAAATTCTAATGAAAACAAATAATACTCATTCTTATTTTTGAGTCCTAAATTTTTATATTGAAATCTTTTCACTCTCTTGAATGAAAAAGATTCTTTTTTTAAAGGAATTTATTTTTTATTTTTGCTCTTTTAAAGTTTCTTCTCATTCTCAAAAGCCACTATTTTTTTTTTTTAAGATTCTGATGGTCTTATCTCTCACCAGTGCATCTTTTTCCGAATCATAAAACCACCAGTTGCTAAGAAGGTGACCAAAAAAATGGGGATGTGGTTCTTTAGAATTGTGGCAATTTCACAACTCTGTCACCACAATCTACTACACCTGTTTAGACACCCACCTCCTGTCATTATTAATAGTCCTTCGCTTTCTCAATTTTCCATTCAAACCTAACTTTTAAAAAATAGGCTGACCACCAAATTGGGTGAGTCACTTTTAAAGCCATTCTTATGGTTAGTGGAGTTTCAGTTCTCAAATGTGTTTTAAATAATGAGAGTTATCCTAAATGTCCAAAAATGTGGTTGAGTAATTCTGCCAAACTTCTTAAGTATATTAGAGGAAGGCAAGGGAATTGCCATGTGTAATGCAATATGAATTTAAATTTAGTCATGTGCTACGATAGGTGTGATTTGAAGGAAAGTGTATGCATTAATGTCAACTTGCAACACTTGAATCAAATAGGAAAGGAAAGGCTCAACAGACTTTATAAATATAAGTTGTAAAATGTAATATTGCACTAGAGACTTTGCAAGCTTTTTTAATAAGCTCATTAGCCTATGAAACATATTAGCATGCTTTTAACTTGAACCATTTTTTCCTTTATATGCCCTTGCATTTAGTGTTAAATTTCTGTTTTTATAATAAAATATTTAGAACTCTATTACCAGTGGCACTTAATGGTACAATTAAGAAATGGGAATTAGTTTGGGAAATTCTGACTCCACTATCCTTAAGTGACTTAATGTCCAAGACAGAAATTTGGGCCTGGGTTTA
The DNA here is from genome assembly GCF_000412655.1 of Myotis brandtii. Taxonomy (NCBI): domain Eukaryota; kingdom Metazoa; phylum Chordata; class Mammalia; order Chiroptera; family Vespertilionidae; genus Myotis; species Myotis brandtii. The sequence continues at coordinate 3,721,064 of NW_005356259.1, forward strand.
TCCAGGGGTGGGCAAACTTTTTGACTCGAGGGCCACAATGGGTTCTTAAACTGGACCGGAGGGCCGGAACAAAAGCATGGATGGAGTGTTTGTGTGAACTAATATAAATTCAAAGTAAACATCATTACATAAAAGGGTACGGTCTTTTTTTTTTTTTTAGTTTTATTCATTTCAAACGGGCCGGATTCGGCCCGTGGGCCGTAGTTTGCCCACGGCTGGTTTATACAGTGGACAAGTTCTTGTAACTTAAATTTACAGATGAAACCAAGGAGATCTTGCTTAGACCTCTATATTAAGAACTGAGAACCAGAGAATTATGTGATATAACCAACAAAACAAAAGTGGTTGGTAATGGCCGTAGAATCTAGACCGGAGCTCTTCCCAAGCATCCCTGCCTGGCTTTTCCATGCTCTTATCAGCAAATTTGTTAAACCAGAGAAGTTTCAACTAGAGGAGGAAATCTTTTTCATAAAGTTAATAACCAGCCTCTAAATTATACTATATTTTATATAAATTCTGATTTTCATATCTATATTCAGTATGCTTAAAGAAAAATACACCCAAATAATTACATTTATCAAATTTGAACCTGAAGGGGCCGGAAGTTGTGTGTACACATAACCTGAATTAATCAAAAGAGTGAAATTTTTTTGCCCCAGCAGATTTGGCTCAGTGGATAGGGTGTTGTTCTGTGGACTGAAGGGTCCCAGGTTCGATTCTGCTCAAGGGCACATGCCTGGGTTGTGGCTTTGATCCCCAGTAGGGGTCATACAGGAAGCAGCTGATCAATAATTCTCATCATTGATGTTTCTATCTCTCTTTCCCTCTCCCTTCCTCTCTGAAATCAATAAAAATACATATTTTTTTTAAAAGAGTCACTTTACATTTTTTAAAAATGAAAATTTTTTTTAATTTAGAATTTTTTCTTTGGTATAAACATAGCAATGAGACTAAGCTGACCATGACTTGCTTAGAGATTAGAGGTTCTGTTTTAATAAGTGGATATGGGTGATAAGTAATCAGTATATATCACATGCTCCATCACACCCTACATCAATGAGGTCTAAAGCAAAGCCAGCTTTTATCTAATTTGTGATTTTCAGTTCTAATTATGGTGTTACTGTAGTTGTAAAATATCTCCAGCAAAAAGAAAGTGGAGGCGTGGCAGGAAACTGCATCAGAGACCCTCAGTGGAGACCCAAACAGGAACTTTCTCTGTCTCTAGTTCTTTATCTCCTCATATCATCCATCATGAAATGTGAAAAGACACGGGAGATAGTTATGCTGAGGATATGACACACAAGAGTCCTTCAATTTATTGGAAATCTTGATCTTCATATGCAACATTCAACTATAGTTATTTAATTCCTGGCCATTAAATTCTTTTATAAAAAAAATGTGTTGAAAGTGCTCACAACTGAGGAACACTTGGCTGCTCACTAGTATTCATTTTCATAAGGGCTGGGTGGGGCCCTGTGTCAAAGGAAGTTCAAAGTAATAAAACAATTACTCAAGCCCTTGCTACTGAGCCATTATTATTCAAGAATCAGGCTATTCATTAAAGAATTTACCTTCTGAGTCTTAGTCATGTACTGACAACTCTTTTCATAAAATGATGGCTACTCCTAGTCAATAGGGAAGGGACCTGACATTTGAATACCTGCAACGTGTTTTACATGTTTCAACATCCTCACAACAGCCCTGTAAGAAACACATTACCCCATTTCACATATGAAGGAACAAACTCTGAGAAATGAAGAAAGTTGCTTAAAGTCACACAGCCAGAAGACTGGTCTGTCTAATCTCAAAGTTCAAGCCTGTTTCGCCATGTTCTGCTCTTTCCTCAATTTAAGAAGAGTGGAGGATCCCAGAATCTCCATTCAGAGTAAAAATATATTGTAAAATCCAATGTCCTTTGGATATGAAGAGAGTTAGCCTTGCTTTGATGCCAGATTATGCCTCTGTGCATTTCATCTGCAAAATCTGATGGCTATCCTTCAGAGAGCCAGAAATTATCTCTATGATTAACTAACTCTAGGGTGGGTGTTTAAGAAATGCAATGTGATGATGACTGTGGGAACATTTGCTCTACAGTCATCAAACCAGACCTAATCCCAGCTTCGCTGCATTGAGATTGTCAGATGCCAAAAGAAGTGATGACAGGAGGCCAAGGCAGATGTTATGATAAATTAAGGAGGCTGCAGGCCAGGAAAGAGTCATAAAGAGTTTGAAGCATATATTGTAGTATAATTTCAAGTCATCTAACATTGTTGACTGAAAGAGGCTGTCAGAAAAGTAACCTAGTTTTAACTGAAAGAGCCACAGAGTCAAGACAGCTGAGCTCCCAGCAGGATCTGGTTTTGTCATCAACAGTTTCACTGCTCTGTAGCTAAGCATTTGGGCTGGCTTTCACATGCAATAGCATTGTGTAAGATGGAACATTAGGTCATGGCCAGTTTACCAGAGTCAATCAAGTGTGTTCTACGTTTAGAAAAAGAGGAAGAATTTCTGGGCCTCTGCCCCCTTAAAAGGCCACAAGACAACCTAAGGTCAATTAGAATGACAATGTCTTGGTTTTACTTACCCTACATATACATGGAAATTGTCTCTAGCACTATATAGGCCACATTTTTATATTATTCATCTTGGAAAAGTAGTAGTATTTTCTTCATATTCACAAAGGTGAATATTAAAGACCTGCCTAATTGTGACGATTCACATTTTATCAGTGCAAATTATCTCCCAAATATGCTGATCATAAAATGCAATGGTGTATTGAAGGGGCCAAAGAATAAATGTGTTAAATTATAAATATGGAAAAAACAGAAAGTGTTTTTAACCAAAAACCAAAAGACTTGCAAATAGCATTTTAAAATGTTCACCATCACACTAATAACCAAAGCTGTGCAAAATTGCAATGAGTTCACTTTTTTGCCTCTAATGTTAAAAAATTACAATATTCAATGCGATAAAAGGATCAGTGAGATGACCTTTCTATACTATATAAATTTCTCTGAGCTCTCTGGAAAGTAATTTACCACTATATTTTAAAAGCCTTAAAATATTCATAAGCATCTGAAAGTACAGTGTTATCAGAAATTCTGGGGTGGGACCAAGCAATCTGTTGTAACAAGCTACCCAAAGTGATTCTGATGTACATTTACATTTGAGAACCACTGCCCTTGGGATTCTCACCTACTCCAATGGCTTAACAGCCATATCTAGGCAGATGAGTCCTAAATCTACTTTCTGTACCCAAGATGTCTTTTCTGAATTCCACATTTCCTTTTTTGATATTTCATAGATATTTCAAAATAAACACATTTAACTCTAGGTTCAGATATTTCTCCTCCAAATATTCTCTACCTCCAGTAATCTCAATCTCCAAAAATGGCAATTATCATTTCTACTCATGCCACAAACTTAAGTGTCATCCTTGACTTCCCTATCCTTTTCCACCTCATTCCTACATCCAATAAAGCACTATTTCCGAAACATATAAGATATTGCTACAGACTAAATTGTGTTCCCTAAAATTCATATGTTGTACTAATCCCCACTGTGATTGTATCTGGAGACAGGGGCTTTAGGAGGCAATTAAAGTTACATGAAGTCATAGGTCGGAGCCTTATAAGAAGAGGAAGAGAGAGAAAGAGAGAGAGAGAGAGAGAGAGAGAGAGAGAGAGAGAGAGACCTGCCATGTAATATGGTCATCTGCAAGCCAGGAAGAGAGCTCTCACCAAAAACCAACCCAAATGGACCTGTATCTGAGATTTCCAGCCTCCACACTGTGAAAAAATAAACTGCTTTTTAAGTCACCCAGTCTTTATTATTTATTTTATTATGGCATCTGAGCAGACTAAGACAGTTATCTATAAACTGCCCATTTTATTTTATCTCCACTGCTACCATCCATGTACAGACTACCATCACCTCTTGCCTGGACTATTGCAATATCTTTCTAGCAGTTTTCCCTCTAGATCAGTCCCACCTCCTTCAAACCATTCTCTAGACCCAGCTAGAAGGATATCATCAACTCAGGTTTCTATTTAAAATCCTTCAGTGGCTTTCCCTTATCTTTTAAATAAGGCTCAAATACTTAACATACATATGTCAGGATGATATAAGAAATATTAACTGATGGGCTCCAACCCCACCCCCACCCCAATATATACTGATCCCTTGTCCCTCCTTCTCTAGACACTTGCTGCCTCAGTGTGTACACTGCCTCACCAGCACCCTCCTGGTCAGCCTGCTCCTCAGTGTCACTTTCTGCCACACTGGAAAATATCTGGCTGCTCCTTGGGTCTTTGCACATCATGGCCCATCTGCCTGGGATACTTTTATTTTGCCCTTCCTTTTGCCTACTCACCTTTCATGTCTCAATTTAAATATCATTTCCTTAGGAAAAACATGTTTGACCACGTTTGTACAAGCTAGATCTCCTGTCATATATTCTCAGCACACTTAGAATTTCTTTCGATTCATAATTTATGCACTTATAATTATTTACAATTATTTTTTTAGTGACTATCTATCCTACTAGGCCCGTGGTCAGCAAACTGCGGCTCGCAAACCACATGCAGCTCTTTGGCCCCTTGAGTGTGGCTCTTCCACAAAATACCACGAAATACCACGTGCGGGAGCGCACGTATAGTGCGATTGAAACTTCGTGGCCCATGCACAGAAGTAGGTGCTGTGTCACATATGGAATTTTTTTGATATTTGCAACCATAGTAAAACAAAGACTTATATTCCGACCACTGTACTAGGCTATAAATTTCAGGTGTCTGTTTCCTCTAACATAATTTCAGTATCTAGACCAGTGATGGCGAACCTTTTGAGTTCGGCGTGAGGTTCGTCATCACTGATCTAGACCATACTAAGTGTTCAATAAATATTTATGACTGATCCACTGACAAGGTTAAGTCATTATATGGTAGATATCAGAATTAGGGTTCTTGTACCATATCTGTTTATTTACAGTATTCCAAGATTGTAAAACATGTTGTTAAAAGAAATTATTCCATTTGTAACCACTTTTCTGAATAAGTCAGGACTTCATCAATATAAATTTGGAAAGAAGTGTGTTTGCCCACATACCCCCCTTGTCCATATATCCTGGTTTTAAATTTTTATCTTCATAAAAATAGATAAATTGTTCTCATGAACCTAGACAGCTTTAGAATAAATAAATGGTATGTATTTGAACTCAATCAAGTATAGTTACATTCCTGAAATATTATTTCTGCATAAGATTTCACTTGAAAAAAGAGCTTGAAGGCCTCTCTAAAACAATGGCTTTAAGTCCTGGAGAAGAAACAGATCTTTTACAATATGTTGGAATATGAGTCCAGAGTCCTCCTTTACACAAAGACCTGTGAGACAGCTCAGAAACAGCATTATTTTACCCTACCTAGTTTGTGGGCCAACTGAAACATGTGTAATAATACTTGTAAACTTAGTTTTTATTCTCTTCTCTTACATGTATCCTACATAATTTTCCTTCCACAATTTACACAACTAATATATATTTACCACTGGGCTGGAGAAAGGGGAAGAAACGATTAAGGGAGAGGGGAAGGAGAGATCTAGGGAAAGAGCTGGGACTTGGGCATCTCTTAGGCAACCTATAGTACTGACTATTCTATCATGATTCTTCTCACTCTTCCTCTTATGCAAAATATATTTGACTCTATGTCATGTTGGGAATGATGCCAATAGATGTATGTCATCTTTAGGACAATCCTGGTTGCACCACATTAAAGAAATAATTTAGCTACAGTAGTAATTCTCTGAAGTGCACTCAATAGAGAATCCATCCCAATAACCAACCTCCAGGGCCGAGTCATTAATCCATTACAAGCTGCTAACAATATATCATCTTCTTTGGGAAGAACCAACAAATCTCAAATAATATTCATGATTTCCTCCACAAACTGGCTTACCTTATTAATTTCCCTGTTTGAACAAGTGCTACAATTATAGTCCTAGTCAGCCAAACCTACAACCTGGTGCTACCTTTAACTTTCCTCGTTTCTCGTCCTCCACAGTACAGGGAAGAATGAAGGAGCAAGGGCCTACTCTGTCCTAACCGCTGACATCAGAGAGTTGTCAAGGTGCAGTTCAAGGCCAATGGATCAGAATGACCTGTTGCATTTGTTAAAAATGCAGACTTCCAGCCACATCTCCGACTACTGAATCAGGGATGTTGGGGGGAGTCTGCATTTTAAATTAGCTCTCCAGGGAACTTCTTAGGCCAACTAAACAGACTACTCTAAAGGAAATGACCCAGTTGAGAAAAGACACACTGAGAAGGCAGCCTGTTCATAGGGCACAAGAGGCAGTAATGGAGTCCAAGGCAAGTGGATGGAACGAACATACTAGTAGAGGCAGAAAAACAGAGGACATAAACAGCGTGTAAGGGTTCAATACTCTGAAGCCACCATTTAGATATATTCATGAACAGCCTTCACCAGGACAAGGCAGGAGAGACCCCAGCTCACCAAAGAGAGAGCCAACCAGAACAAGTGGGGCCTCTGCTACATGGCCATAGAAAAACCAAAGCCTCCACATCTCTGCTTGCTAGTAGAAACAGCAGAAGTGCCACCTCTATCTTCCAAATATGACATTCATATGTCTGCCTTGCCAGAGAGACTGGGCCACATGTGGAATCTGAGGAAGTCTGGGAATGGAAGCTCCAGCTCTCTATCCTCTGTTACAAGGGGAGGGAGGTGGAATAATATGGGCCACAAATGATGATATCTCTCTCAGCATCATACTCACCTGTAAACTCCTCTACTAGACCGGAAGCTATCAGAGGCCAGAGACCTGATTGATGTTAACTGTTTCAGAAGTCCAAGCACTTAGCAAACTGATGAATAATAGAGGAAGGAAGGAAGAGAGGGAGGGAGGGAGGGAGGGAAGGAGCAAATCAGGAGTGGGAAATTCTGTTTTGTCAGTATTCAAAACTTAATATGAAATGAAGCAGGGACTGACACTAACAATTCTCATTTCTTAGTAGCATTTACTTTCCAGTCTGTTTCCATTCATTTCCATGACTGTGAACTTAATATAGTTCAAATTCCTTATATCTGGAAAAAATCAATTGTCTCCTCACTGTTGCCTTGCCAAAATTCTCCTCGTTCTTTTCCATTCTAGTCCCTTCTACACACTGATTTCTAACCAGGTTTTCTAAAATAGTGGTCTTCAAACTTATTACTTGCAAATACTTTCAAAAGAATTTTGTAACACTCTGTATCCTTGTGCACATTATTAAGCTGACATGTAAAGCTTTTCATCCCAAGTTAAAATGGTTGCAAAGAATGTGACTTCCAGTGTATTGTAAATATTGTCATCAAAAAATATTACAGCACTTTAAAAAATATATCATACTGAATCTAAATATCATGTCATCTATTTTTTTAAATATATGAACAAGCTGTTGTTAACATATTTTTATTTTATTTTTTAAAATATATTTTTATTGAACAGTCTCGTTTGGCCTAAAGCCCAGCATGGCCCTTGCCAGTTAACATTGCTGCTTTTACCCCTGCTGCTCGGCCCCAGTTCGGTTCTCGCCATCTCCTTCCATCTGCCCATCAACTCCCACAAGTGCCTCTGCAAGGAGATCCACGCGGACCTGCTGGTGACCAGCGCATAGAGATCACCGACCAATCTGGGGGCGCTGGCGGCCTGCGCACCCGCCTCAAGGTCACAGATTCTGCTGGCCATATTCTGTACTCCAAGGAGGATGCAACCAAGGGGGCATTTGCCTTTACCACTGAAGATTGTGACATGTTCGAAGTGTGTTTTGAGAGCAAGGGAACAGGGCGGTTACCTGACCAACTCTTGATCCTCGACATGAAGCATCGAATGGAGGCGAAAAATTGTAAAGAGATTGCAAAAGTTGAGAAGCTCAAATCTTTAGAGGTAGAGCTACGACGCCTAGAAGACCTGTCAGAATCGATCGTTACTGATTTTGCCTACACGAAGAAGCGAGAGGAGGAGATGCGCGATTCCAATGAATCAACAAACACCCGGGTCCTGTACTTCAGCATCTTTTCAATGTTCCGTCTCATTGGACTAGCCACTTGGCAGGTCTTCTACCTTCGCCGCTTCTTCAAGGCCAAGAAGTTGATTGAGTAATAAGGCCTACTCTCCTCCCACCTTGTATCTCAGCCAGCAGAACATCACTGGGACGTGCCTGGCCTAAGGCATCCTATCAACAGCGCCATAAAGGCACGTTGGAACTTTCTTGCCAGAACTGATGACTTTTGGTGTGGGAGGACATGGGTTACCGCCTACACCCAACAAGTCATTGAGGGACTTCTTTTTAAGTTGATAGGATTTGGGCTGGTTTTGCAACAATAGGACTTAATAGAGTCGCCTGTGACAAAAAAATAGGGGCTACCTAGATAATGCCAAAGCCAGCATTTGTACGGGTTTCCTCATGTGATCTGTT
>NW_005356259.1:3729816-3748614 GCF_000412655.1 Myotis brandtii
AATAAAATATTTTTATTGATTTCAGAGAGGAAGAGATAGAAACATTAATGAAAAGAGAGAATCATTGATCAGCTGCCTCTTGTATGCCCCTTACTGGGGATTGAGCCCACAACCAGGCATGTGCTCTTGACTGGAATTGAACCTGCAACACTTCAGTCCACAGGCTGACGTTCTATCCACTGAGCCAAACTAGCTAGGGCTGACCAAGCTGTTTTTAATAATCAGAGATTTTGAATCTTTCCTTTTTCTCTCGTTGAACTCATATTTTTATTCTGCTTATACCAAAGAATTCCATCCTAGTAGGACATATTTTTATTCTTGAAAGTCTTTTGTCAATTACCTTAATTATCATAACAAAAAGCATATCCATTGAAATTACATTTAAAAATTTTTGGGTGACCATAAAGCTGTGTTTAATAATTATCCTGGATTATCATTTCAATTATTATCAGCATACTATTGATAAAAATAACATGAATACATTTTATAAGGAAATATATTTAATAAGAAAAAGCTAATTTTGTTTTAATGTATCGCTTAATGAGTTGGATAGAATTGGCTGGTTTGGCTAAAATGAGGTCAAGTATGTAATTTTTGTTAAAATTAGGTCAGGTATCAATTTAGCATAATTACTAATTATTTATGGCTAAATGGAGATAGGGTTTAACCTCAGTTTTATTCCCCTATCTTTTTGTGCTTTATTATTAATGTAAATGTTGAGCAAAATTTGTTCTTGTAAATAAGTAAGTAGAAATAGGAATTTTGTTACAGCAATGCCCGCAATTTTTTGCACTCTCAGAATCATATGGCAAAAATCATGGGGAAACCTAGCACCAAATTTGCTTTTAATATTCTCTCAGTTGAGAACTTGATTGTAGATCTTTGAAAGTGAAATAGAAAACCATCTAATTGCAAATGGAATTGTTACTCATTCATTAATGTAACTCCTTTCTCAACACAATACCAATACCTATGCTGTGTTTCTAAATATCTCTGTGTTTCTAAATATCTCTGTGGATTACAGAGGTTTTTCTACCAAAAGGTAATACACTATAGAAAGATTAGGGTAAGAAGGGGCCTTTCTCCTTTAAAATCTGACATAATAGGGAAGAGATGTGTGAAAGAAGAGGTGGAAATTTTTTATCCTCAGGCAGATCAGGTTTTAAAAATTATTTTTAGCTTTATTAATATACTAGAGGCCCAGTGCATGAAATTCGTGCATGGGGTGGGCAGAGGGGTGTCCCTCAGCCCAGCCTGCACCCCCTCCAATCTGGGACCCCTTGGGGGGTGTCTGACTGCCAGTTTAGGCCCAATCTCACAGGGATCGGGCCTAAACCGGCAGTCGGACATCCCTCTCACAATCCGGGACCACTGGCTCCTAACTGCTACCTGCCTGCCTGCCTGATCGCCCCCTTACTGCTGCTCCGCCTGCCTGATTGACGCCTAACTGCTCCCCTGCTGGCCTGTTCGCCCTAAACTGCCCTCTCCTGCTGGCCATCTTGTGGTGGCCATCCTGTTCCATGAGGTCGGCCATCTTGTGACATGAGGGCAGCCACCTTGGGATGATGTGAGGGTGTCGTGTGAAGGCGTGAGGACCACCTAGGCTTTTATTAGTATAGATAATTGATAAAATTATAAAATAAAGTGTATAACGTGATAATTTGATATAAGTATACATTGTGAAAGAATTTGTCCCATCAAATTAATGAATACATTCATCACCTCACATATTTATTTTTTTGGTGGAGAAAGACAGTGAGAACATGTAAGTTTTACTCTCCTGGCAAATTTCAATTATGCTCTACAGAGTTGTCAACTATAGTCACCATGTTACACATTAGATCTTCAGACTTTATTCATCCTGTAACTGAAAGTTTGTATCCTTTTATCAACCTCTATTTCCCTCAACCCCCAGTCGCTGGAAACCACTTTCTACTCTCTGTTTCTATGAGTTTGGCTTTTTTTTAGATTCCCCATATAAGCGGTACCATGCAGTATTTGTCTTTTTCTGTCTGGCTTATTTCACTTAGCATAATGCCCTGCATGTTCATCCATGTTGTTATAAATGACAAGATTTCCTTATTGGTGTGTGTGTGTGCGCGTGTGCGCGTGTGCGTGTGTGTGTGTGTGTGTGTGTCACATTTTTCTGATCTATTCACCTGGTGACGGACATTTAAGTTGTTTCCACACTTTGTCTATTGTGATTAAAGCTGCAATGAATATGGGAGTACAGATATCTCTTCAAGATAGTGATTTCATTTCCTTTAGATATATACCCAGAAGCGGGATTGCTAGATCATGTGGTAGTTCTATTTTTCATTTTTTGACGAACCTCCTTACTGTTTTGTATAATGGCTGCACTAATTTACATTCCCACCAATGGTGTACAAGAGTTCCTCTTTCTCCACATCCTTATAAATACACATTTCTTGTCTTTTAGAGGATAGCCATTCTAACACGTGTGAGGTAATATCTCATTGTGGTTTTGATTTGACTTATATTTGTGCTGATTAGTGTGCTGAGCACCTTTTTATGTACCCGTTGGGCCATCTGTATGTCCTTGGGAAAATGTCTATTCAGATCCTTTGCCTATTTTTAAATTGGGTTATTTCCCTTTTTGCTAGTGTTCCTAGCAAATTTTGCATAGTAAACTTTTACTGGTTATGTGGTTAGCAAATATCTCCTCCCATTCCAAAGGTTGTCTTTCTTTTTGTTGATGGTTTCCTTTGCAGTGCAAAACATTTTAATGTAGTCCCACTTGTTTACTTTTTCTTTTTTGCCTTGGATTTTGGCTTAAAATCCAAAAAAAATCACTGTCAAAACCAATATCAAAGAACTCCCCGCCCCCCTTTGTTTTCTTCTAGGAGTTTTACAGCTTCAGATCTTACATTCAAGTCTTTAATCCACTTTGAGCTGTTTTTGTGTAAGCATGAGATCGAGATCCCATTTCATTCTTTTGCATGTGACTGTCCAATTTTCCCATCATCATTTATTGATAATATTATGTTTGTTTGCTATGATCTTGTGGGTCTCTTGGAAGCAAGGCCCATTGACTTTCAGAGCTGGGGGTTTTGGTGGCCAACTGAGTGGGAGTCTTTATAGTTGGGCCACTCAGTATAGAGTCCAAACCCTTCACGCCTCAGGGAGAAGGTTCCCTCCTCATTGTATGGTGCAGCGCTGGGGGGTGAGGTTTATGGAGACAGTGTGTCTCAGCTTTTACCTGTTTTGATGTGGGTATTTTCTTATTTGTCTGATGTGTGGGAGTTGCTTGGCTAGTTTCTGGATCTCTTTCAGAGGGAATTGCTCCACATGTGGCTGTACTACCAGTGCATCCACGGGGGAATGGGAGCTCAAGAGGAGCCTCCTCTTTTGCCCTCTTGGGCCGCTCTCCGACATTATTTTTGCAGAATAGTTTTCAGCAGTGCAAAGGGAAACTGAATATCCAGAATCCTGATCCTTTAAAACTCTCCTTGGCCTTCATAGCTCTTGAAAAGTCTTCCTATACCATCGTGTGTGTGTGTGTGTGTGTGTGTGTGTGTGTGTGTAGTATATATAGGTATAGTTTGAAGACTGCTACCCTAAAACAGCACAACTTGCCTAAGTAGTATCTCCTCATTGACATAAAATACTCACAAATTTTTAAAATTTTAAAAGAATGAGAATGACTAACCATTGAAACCAGTATTTATTTTTAAGCTTTATTTTTCAATGACAATTTACATTCAATATTATTTTGTATTACTACCAGGTGTACAGCATAGTAGTTAGACAATCATATACTTTGCAAAGTGTTCTCCATAATATTTCTAGTACCCACCTGGCACCATACATAGTTATTACATTATTATTGATTATATTCTCTATACTGTACTTTACATCCCATAACTATTTTGTAATTACCAATTTGTACTTCTTAATCCCTTCACCTTTTTCACCCAGTCCCCCAAGCCCTCTCCCCTCTGACAACCATCTGTTTTCTGTTTATGAGTCTATTTCTTTTTTAAAATATATATTTTTTTTATTGATTCCAGAGAGGAAGGGAGGAGGAGGAGAGATAGATAGCAACATCAATGATGCGAGAGAATCATTGGCTGCCTCCTGCATGCTCCCCCCTGGGGATCAAGCCTGCAACCTGAGCATATGCCCTGACTGGGAATCCAACCGCAACCTCCTGGTTCATAGGTCGATGCTCACCACTGAACTATGCTGGCCGGGCTGAGTCCAGTTCTTGAGGAAATACACTTCTAAAGAAGAGGGTAGGTAGGCAGAAGAGGAGTAGTGGTTTACTGTGCTTGGTCCTGCCATTCCATAGCCAAACGAAAACTTCCTCCTAAGCTTTGCTGCCCGTTGATAATGTGCCCTGGAGCCCCATTCCCAGGCCTCACCTCCAGAGATTCTGATCCAGAATGCCTGTGGGGGGCAGCACTCCACGCAACTGGACAGAAGTGGCCCTTAGGTTACACTTTGGGAAATATTCACCTAAAGGGAAAGTGTCCTGGAGAATGTATAAATTGAAATTGGTAGAGGTGATCTATAAAATGAAAAAGTCAAGAATTAAAGGTGTGTTGGTTAAGCTGGATTTGGAGGAAGGAGGACCACTACAAAATGCACATATTATGAGTGTGGAATTGTTTTAAACAAGAGCACGAACTTGCCTGTGGTCATTGTTCATCTCCAGCATCTCTGAGGTCCGATGTGAGCTCAGCCTGGTGAGCTCGCCCTATGCTCTGGAGTGTGTGCTCACCCAGGCAAGAAGAGGACCCATTGAGTCACCTGACCATTCCTGTAACAAAGCATTTTACATGCTTAAGAGAAGCTAAAACATCTCATGCTATAAGCTATTCTACAGGCTAAACAATTTGAATTAAAAAGAGACCTGATTTTAACAAGATCTTTATTGTCCAAGAATGCCTGGAGTTCTTTTACAAAATTTTTAAGTAGGTGGAGGAAGGCACTGTAAAGAAGACAAATAAATCAATATAACTTGAGACATTATAACAGGAGGAAAATTACAATTACACTAGGTAAGTTTTATTCATTAGTGTTTATAGTGCAGATGTGCTGTAAAAATAAAAGACAATGACAAGCTAAAATAAGAAATGGTGCACTCTTTGGGATAAAAGGTAGAATTTTTAGTGTTGTTAGATTTGCATGTTTAATTGCCTACTTAGTTATCTTTAGAAATACTAAAAGGTTATTTATTTCCAAAATAAATCCTTTACAGCAAAAGGCATTAGAGTCCTTATAGAGAACTCAGACTATCTCAGTCTCTGGAGGGGCTAATGAATTGAGGATATTAAAGTACTCCATGTGCCTTTATATTTGTAAAAATGATTATTTCTTTTTCACCTACAAGGACAAGATGAAATGTGACTATAAGGTAAGGTGACTTTTTACTACTGAATGTTTTAAACATGCAAAAATAGACTAGTGCAATGAGCTTCAGATGTCTATCCATTAATATTATTTCGTCTACTCCCCACACTTAACCTTTCCTCCCATCACTGGATTATTTTAAAGTAAATCCCACACTATTTCACCTTATTATTTCAATATGTCTCTCCAAAATATGACTTTAAAAAGATAACCACAATATCATTATCACACCTAAAAATTAACAATATGACTATTTTAAAACACGCTGGAATTTGCACATCCAGTGGAGTGTTATTTTCAAAGAATCTTCTTTAGAGGCTATAATTGATGCTAGAATTTCTCAAAATATTTTTGGAATACTTCTCAGGGTTATTTTCAGAATTTGCTATATACTGTTTAATTATCCCAATTGATGATAAATCTTCAGTCTTCCAAAATGGCCTTGACTTGAAAACAGTCAAGTCTTTGGGGAAATAAACCCCAGTGAGTAGGAGGAGTAATCAGACTGGGAGTGGCTGGTTTTGTTAAAGAAAGTAATATGAGGCACAAGGCGTGTCCCTTTCATGAAAGGAGTCTCATGCTCATAAAGTAGCTGAGAAATTACCTACTCAATGACCAGAGGTGCTGGGGGAGAAAAAGAGCTCTGTTGTATTGGGAGCTGAAGCAGGCGTGAAACTAAGAGGAGAATGTGAGAGGCAGCTGGGAGAGCCAGCCAACTGGTGAAAGGAACTTATGCTTAATCTTTGTACCCTAAATTCCAGTGATTCCAGGCCACTTTCAGGATTTATCTTGCATTTCAGGCCTCCCTGCTTTTGCAAACAATGTTCCCTGTAATTGAATGCCTACTCCCACTGGGTAGACCCACTGGGCGAATCTCTCGTCATTCTTTAATACCGTGATCAAATATTATCACATTCCTTGACTCTCTTTGGCACAATTAGTTATTCCATTGTCTAGTCCTAGTTGTACTTTGTAGATCTTTTAATATTTCATTGGCTACTTTATAATTATTCAAATATGTATGTATTCCCCCCAATTAGCTTCATTTTTGTACCTCTGGCACCCAGACAGTGACTGGCACATAGTAGGCACTCAAAAATCATTTGTTTAGAATATACAGTGAATAATACAATCAATAATCTGTATATCTCTACATGATTTAGACCCTGAAATGTCCTCAGAATGCAGCAAAGTAGTTGTGGGCTTGAAACATCTATAATAATAAAAGCATAATATGCTAATTAGACCGACATCCTTCTGGACTACCTTCCAGATGAAGCCGGGGCTGCGAGGGAAGCCCGGGTCCCGGGTGCCAGAGGGAAGCCGGTGCCAGCAGCCCGGGGAAGGAAGGCCTACTCTTGCATGACTTTCATGCATCGGGCCTCTAGTTATAGAACAAAACAGAGAAGAAAAATATTATGCAAGAGCAGTTTTTGTAAAGAAACCCTGGAAATTTCAGATGTTGACAGTGGAAAGTTATAGCACAGAACCGCCCAAAGAAATGTTAGCAATTTCTTTTTTTAAAATAAAATTTCCCCAAATCCATTTTTCAGGATCATACTTGTTTTATTTTTCTTTGAGGAAGTAATACTTGAGAAGGTAACAAATTAAGTACCAGTTAAAATTGAGTTCAAAGTTAATTGATCCACATTTTTATCAAAATAAATTTGGATGGCAGAACACAAAGCAATAAAAAAAACGAATCTTCTACTTTAAAGGAAATAGACGACCGACTCTTAAGGCCATTGTGGAAAAACTAAAGAAATATGGAACGATTGAAACAAGAACTTAAAAAGCTCTCTTGTTAGGATGATTCACATACAGTACTTCTCTTGCTTTCTCTCCTGCCTTCTACCCAGAGCAAGAACAGCCCCATCCATTCCTACTCCAATGACCTGTTCTTGGGCCTTGGTGGGAAGCAGAAGCTATATGCCAGTAGCAGGGCCACACCTACCACACCTGTGACATAGTCCTAGGATGAGACATAAAGGGAGCTTATGGGTATCCCAAGTGGGTAGAAAAGAGAGAAGGAGAACCACCTGTAAAAAACTAGTGACTTTGATATCACCTGTTCTGGGTTGAACCTGGATTTTATCTAAATAATAAAGTCTTTTTTAGAGTGCCTTCCAAGTCCCACCTGGCTCACAGCATATTTTCAAACTAGTTTTTTTGTGTGTGTTTTTAATTCGGTAAGTCCACAGAAATTTTTACAATCCTTATCACCTGGTAAATATTCTATTGAATCATGTTTGTATTGAAATAATCTAATTTGGATACAGAAGAAATAGAAATGAGGTAGCTGAGTAACAGGTTTGCTTGGTTTTAATGGTTACATTGCACAACCTGGGCAAGGCATCCCATGACATAAAAGATTGTTCTAACTCAACTCGGAAATCTGGCCAGACCACCCATGGACTTAGAAAAGCACTTCAGCTTCCACAACATAGGAATGATCTCATCCACCTCGTGACACACATGGCCACATTCTCAACTGGAAAATATAAGACATAAATTAGCAATTGTTGTTTGCTAGTTTTATAAAGAAAATTTACTGTTTTTATTTTTTTTAAAGAATCCAAAATTATAGCCTAAAATGAATATATACACACATAGTTCAGAATATAGAAATGATGCAAATCCAAATAACAGTACCACTTTTATGTTGTTTGAGAAAACAGCATATTTTGATTATTACATATAAAGAATTTCACATTCCTAATAAAGAGGGAAAAGTAAAACATTCAAGATCCCCTTTTATCTTTTGAAATATTAAATACCAAAAAATAAGATTTAATCATATTTCCAGAACTCATAGAGTTTTATGAGGGATACGCTCTTAAATTCTCAGAGAAAACAAATCTAAAATATTTTAAATGATTTTTATAGATGTGTATAGTGCCTGGCCAGCGTGGCTCAGTGGTTGAGCATCGACCTATGAACCAGGAGGTTGCAGTTCAATTCCTAGGTAGGGCATGTGTCCCAGTTGTGGGCTCATCCCCAGTGTGGGGCGTGCAGGAGGCAGCCGATCAATGATTCTCTCTCATTATTGATGTTTCTATCTGTCTCTCCCTCTCTGAAATCAATAAAAATATTTTAAAATGTATATATTGTTTTCTCTGAAGATCAATGTGTTAAATTGAAATTTATTTTTTCCTAAAGAAAATTTAATTTTTATTTGCCAGGTCCAACTTTTGCATATGGAAATTCATAAATGTTCATTGTAATTGCTGCTTTCTCCAGTGGGTTAGAGAGGGTCAATGGGGAGGGAAAAAGGGACATTTATAATACTTTCAACAATAAAGATAAATTTGCCCAGCCAGTGTGACTCAGTGGATGAGCATAGACCTATGAACCAGGAGGTCGTGGTCCAATTCCTGGTCGTGGGCTCCATCCCCAGTGATGGGGGTGTGAAATCAATATATATATTTAATGCCCTAGCCGGTTTAGTTCAGTGGATAGAGCATTGGTCTGCAGACTGAAGGGTCCCAGGTTTGATTCTGGTCAAGGGCACATACCTACTAGTAGGTTGCAGGCTTGAGCCCTGACCCTGGTCAGGGCATGTGCAGGATGCAACCAATCAATGTGTCTCTATCACATTGACGTTTCTCTCTGTCTCTCCCCATCCCTTTCACTCTCTCTAAATATCAGTAGAAAAATATCCTGGGGTGAGGATTAACTATATATATATATGATATCACTAGTGAATGAGAGCTTGGGAAAAGGAGAGAAAACTCAAGTCAGTTAATGGGGTTTCCCAATAATAACTCTGGTGAAAAGTATGGCAAATTATTTTTCAAGATGAGAATACCCATAGATTGATAAGCTGTAAATAAGACATGTTTACTTAAACATGTCCATTCTTTTTTAAATTTTGTTTTTATAATATGTACATTTTATTTTAATACTATGTACACAGTATTTTCATTTAGAAAGACTTTTTATTAAAGTGAGCACGGATGAGACGACAAAGTAATTTTTATACCCAGTGACCATATACACCAGATTTTCCAGAAGAGTCCCCATTTTAAACATTATGTCTCATTTTTCTTATACCATCAGTATAAGAAAAATTCTTACTCATTTCAACATGTCCTAAATGTATCATGATTTGTGACATAAATATATCACAATATTTATTGGCACATTTATGTCACCTTTGAAAAGTCTCCAGGTGAACTTCATCTATGTACTCCTGAGAGCTAGTAAGTGGATTCTAGCAAGTGCTCCACAATCCTTCCCAAGGAATTTTACTTTATATAACATACAAAGTAAAACCTTTCTTTTTTACTTTATTTTGGGTGAATGGCACCACCATTCATCCAGTAGAACCTGGGAATCTTGACTCTTCCCCCTCCCTCAGCCTCCTCATCCAGTGGGTCTCTTAATCTTGTACTTCAGCTTGTGGCCTCACCATTCATCGTCCACAGTAAGCCAGCATGGCCTTTTCTAAAAGAGCAAATACTATCTTGCTTTAAAATAGTCTTCAGTGACTTCCCATTGCTGTAGCAGAAGTAAACTCAAATGTCTATAGGGGTAGATAGGAATCCTAAGTATGTTATTAGTCCGGCCAAATATAATATGGAGAGGTGGCCTGAGGAGACAGAAAACTGCAGGCATTCTAATTTTGAAAACTGACAAACAAGGCCTATCTGTGGGAAGCTTCCACCTGTGGAGTAAGAGTTCTAACCCTTTTTACTCGCCAGCATAGTATAACAAACCTCTTCATTATCTGATCCCTACAAAGCATCCCTCCTGCTCTTCAATTATTCTCAAATATCTGGAGCTCTCCAAAATCGCCGAGCACCTTTGCCCATGTCACTTCCTCTGTCCAGGATGCCCTACTGGTGACTTTCTACTCACCTTGAAGGCTGAAATGTTACCTCTGGGAATTTTTCCCGGTAGTACCTAAGCTGAGATTAGTATTTCTCCTCTGCATTCCAGAACATGTAGTTCATATATTGTTTAAATACAGAGCTTATCTCACTCCTATAATTATTAGTTTATATGCCTGTACCATCCAAACACACATATAGCTCATGGTGAGTATTTAACTTCGCTTGGTAACTCCAGCATCACACACAGTACCTACAGCAAAGGCACTTGGAAAACATTTGCTGAATGGATGGATGACCTAAAAAACTAAATAAAATGTCTGATTTTCAGGTGCACAGAGTAGGTACGACTGCCTGAAAAGTGTTGCCAGTAGAAGCTACTGTCAGTAATGTCTTAACGAACAGATAAATCTTAGCTATGATTGGCATACTCATTTATGTGAACAAACGGAGCCCAATAAGGTTCACCCTCTCCCCTCCCTAACCACATGGAAAGACAGTGCGTGGTAATGGTCAAAAGCCTGGGCTTCCCAATAAAACACATATCTGGTACAATCCCAGCTTTGCCACCTACAAGTTTTTAGACCTCAGGCAAGTTAATCACTCTCTAAACATGACCTCCTTGTTTGTAAAATGAGCATAATAGTACTTACTTCATAGGATATATTGTAAGGTGTCAGTGAGATAAATATTTAAAGCATTCATTATAGTGTCTGGTGCAGGGTAAATACCCAACACATATTGATAATTGTGGTAGGATAGTATTCTGAGATACTGACCTTGAATTTTCTTCTCTCCATTTTCCTCTTTCCTTACTCACCACTCAGAATTGACAAGGAGAGAGCCATGTGTTCACTGTCTCAGGGAAGGGATTATAACATTAAAAAAAAAAAAAAAGATAAGCTTGTTTTTTTTTATTTCTAAAAGTCTTGGAGAGGGTGAGAAGGTTGAAGTACAAAATATTATGGTCATAAAAGTAGAGAAGGATTTCCCCAAGACAGAAACAAAAAACAAGATTAAGGTTGGGGGTGAAGGATGGCAGGTCTGCAAATAGGTCTGTGCTTCTAGGAAAGGAGGGAACTTGGGCTTTGCTTCCTGAGCCGAGAGACTAGGAAGGTACAATCCTAGTGGAGAAACACATGGTGTGTTGGGGGGTAAAGGGCATAGACAACTGCACAATCATTTCCACACTCCAGTGCCTCATGAAACAGCAGGAGACTTCCTATGTTCCTGGGGTGTCACGTAAGCAAAAGACAATGTTTGGACCGCAACGAGCCATGCTGAATTAGTTATGTATTGCTCTATGACATATTACCATTCCAAAACTGTTTTAACCCAGCAACAAGCGTTTATTATCTCACATAGTTTCTGTGGGTAAGGAATTCAGGAACAGCTTAGCTAGGTAATTCTGGTTCAAGGTCTCCTGTAAGGTTACAATAAAAACATTGGCCATGGCTGCAGGCGTCGGAAAACTTGACTGGGGCTAGAGAATCCACTTCTAAGATGGCTCACCCTCGGGGCTGGCGGGTTGGTGCTGCCTGCTGGCGGGAGGCCTCGGCTCCTCACCATGTGGCCCTCTCCTAGAGCTGTCTGAGTCTCCTAGCAGCATGGTGGCTGGCTTCACCCACAGGGAGACATTCAAGAGAGCAAGTCAGAGGTGACAATGCCTTTTCTTTTTTTACCTGGTCTCGGTAGTCACCATCTGTCACTTCCCCAGGATTCTGTTTGTCACATAGACCAAGCCTGGTATAGTGTTGGAAGAGGCTACACAATGGTGTGAAAATCAGGAGGTCAGGATCTCTGGGTGCTGTCTTGGAAGCTGGTTACCACACAGAACAACTGGGGTGGTAACTGTTTCCGCAGCAAGCAGGATTGCTTGATTTCCTGAACAGGATGCCAGCACCTGACAACCTAGCAATGGGTAAGGTATCAGAATCTAGCATAATTGAGGGAAGGGGATGCTTAAAGAATTGCTCTTGCCCGGCTGGCATGGCTCAGTGATTGAGCATCAACCTATGAACCAGGAGGTCATGATTCAATTCCCGGTCAGGGCATGTGCGTGGGTTGCAAGCTCAAATCCCAGTGGGAGCATGCTGGAGGCAACTGATCAATGCTTCTCTCTCATCATTGATGTTTCTCTCTCTCTCTCCCTCTCCCTTCTTCTCTGAAATCAATAAAGATATACTTTTAAAAAATTAAAATTGTTGCCCTGACCGGTTTGGCTCAGTGGATAGAGCATCGGCCTGCGGACTCAAGGGTCCCAGGTTCAATTCCGGTCAAGGGCATGTACCTCGGTTGTGGGCACATACCCAGTGGGGAGTGTGCAGGAGGCAGCTGATCGATGTTTCTCTCTCATCGATGTTTCTAGCTCTCTATCCTTCTCCCTTCCTCTCTGTAAAAAAATCAATAAAATGTATTTTAAAAAAATTAAAATTGTTAAAAAAAGGTAAAAACATTTAAATCTTTAAACTTTCAGATAAAATCACATAAAAACACTTCTCTTGGAACACATTCGTTCATTCAACAAATATTTATTGAATATGTGCTAGGCACTATTCTAAACTCTAGGGATGCTGCTGCATTTATAAAGAGGACTAAGCAGTGGGGAAACTAGTACAGCATACCAGGCTGGAAGATAAGAAGGAAGCCGAGGGCCAACTATGAAGTAAATCAAAACAAATGCCATTTTGCTGGATAACTGGACAATTTTTTTTCACCAGCACAAACCCACATTTTGCAGCTGTCCTCATGAAGTTTACATATTAGTGTGGGAGGGGAGAGGGGTAAACGGTAGAGGACAGGTTGATAGACAACAACAGTAACAAAAACAACAACAACAAGTGAGTAAAATATAAAATCTGCCCAGGGAGTTGAAAGTTGTATAAGAGAAATAAAACAGAGAAGGGACACGAGGCATGCTGCAGGATATCAGGGAAAGCACAGTGAAAAGGTGGCATTTCAACAAAGAACTGAAGGGAGGGAATGAATCACTTAGATCAGCGGTTCTTAACCTGTGCGTCGCGACCCTTTTTGTCGCCTAAGACCATCGGAAAACACATATATAATTACATATTGTTTTTGTGATTAATCACTATGCTTTAATTATGTTCAATTTGTAACAATGAAAATACATCCTGCATATCAGATATTTACATTACGATTCATAACAGTAGCAAAATTACAGTTATGAAGTAGCAACGAAAATAATTTTATGGTTGGGGGTCACCACAACATAAGGAACTGTATTAAAGGGTCCCGGCATTAGGAAGGTTGAGAACCACTGACTTAGATCCTCATCAGAAGAGTATTCCAGCACAGGAAGCAAACAGCAACTGAAGACAGAGGTCCCAAGGTGGGCATATGCCTGAGGCTTTCATGGAACAGCGGGGAAGCCAGTGGAGGGAAGTAGGGAGTACAGAGAATAAACAGTAAATAGTAGATTCCATCAGAGAGGTAATCGGACAAGAGGGGCAGTGCTTCTCTAATCTAATAGGCCAATGCTCTCTTTTTATAACAAATAGTTAATACTTTTCATTTACTAGCTTGAAATTAAACTCACAGATAAATATCCTGTCTACACACCCAACTTCAAAAGAACCAATATAATGCCAAACCTCTCATATATATGAAAGTAATTTATAATAAAATAATATCTATTTCAATATGTAAATGTTCATGAACACTGTAAAAGACATAATGAAGGATTTCACCTTTATGTAGAACCACTGTACATGTGACAAATGCAGACGAATAGAAGAGTATTCTCTTGGAAACTCAAATGCCACAAATGGTGATGTTGATAGAACCTCCGACATGATTTTCCAAAATGGCAAACCTCAGGTAAAATTCTGAACAGAGAACTGTAACAGTGGAAAATTGTAACCCACCCCGCTATTCTTTTGACATTGTTTCTGTAAATACTGACTCTAATATGTAGCTTGTAGATAAACAGCATGTTTGTGTAAGAATTCAAGGAACTAACTTCAGAAGATATACATTCCGACCTTCAGTCATCTCAGTTCCGGGAAATTGCTGACCTTCAAATGTAAAACCAGGATGACGTAGAAACAGGATGACGCACATCAGACCATCTCTTGACCAGTTTCCAGGTCCTTATCGGAATGGACTATGCCAGTCTGCACGTAAAGAACTTTTCAACCCCTGCCCCTTGATTTTGTTCTCCTCTCCCTCTACCTCCTTATAACAACCTCTACCTGCACGAAGATACGGAGATGGGTTTTTTGGCAAGAGTCAAATTTTGGATAAAACCTTTTTCTTTTTTCACCAGTGTCTGTCTAATGAGTTTGGTTTTGGGGGGCAGCAGGCAGCTAACCTTGGGTTCCGGTTACAGTACCACCTTCCCTCAATTTAGATGATAGTTGCATTTCTGGAAAATCAGGTGTACATTAAAACTATGCAAAAAATATTTTGTATTTATATATAAATAGAGTTGGGTTCTAGGCTCAGATCATTATAAACAGATTTTTCACCTCCAAGAATGTCCAAAACATTCGAAGGTCACGCAGAAGGCACACAAGGGGACGTTTTGTGGTGATGAGAATGTTTTACACCTTGATGGTACATGGGTGTACACATCTGTCAAAACTCATCAAACTGATGCATTTTATTTTATATAAATTATCTTGAAATTGATTTTTTAAGAAGTTATGCAGAATGAGAGAGAATTATTTATAGCGGGACTTTGTGGGATGGGAAGCCACTAGAGGGTTCTGAGCAGAAGAATGATAGGATCTGACATGTTTTAAAAAGACTGTTCTGACCTTTGGGGCAGACGCAGGCCAAGGCCAATGCAGAGAGACCAGTTAGAAGACTAATTATCATAAAAGGCAGATGAGAGATGATAGTGGCTAGACCTAGGGAGTAGCAAAGTGATAATCATCAAATGTATCAGAAAAGACCTTTGAAACTTTCAAACAGACCCTTCCCCTAGCCCCAAGAACATGTAGAAAACAGAAAGAGCTAAAAAAAAGTTAGATTCAAAGAAGTAAAGAGTAGTAGTTTCCATTATTCTTTTTTAAAAAATATATTTTATTGATTTTTTACAGAGAGGAAGGGAGAGAGAGATAGAGAGTTAGAAACATCGATGAGAGAGAAACATCGATCAGCTGCCTCCTACACACCTCCTCCTGGGGATGTGCCCGCAACCAAGGTATATGCCCTTGACCGGAATCGAACCTGGGACCTTTCAGTCCACAGGCTGACACTCTATCCACTGAGCCAAACCAGTCAGGGCAGTTTCCATTATTCTTAACAATAATCATATAACACTAATTCATTATTCAATATAAGTAAAAACCACTTTGGGGCTCTAGTTGTGTCATTTTTAAAAAAATATATATTTTTATTGATTTCAAAGAGGAAGGGAGAGAGACAGATAGAAACATCAATGATGAGAGAGAATCATGGCTTGGCTGCCTCCCACCCAACCCACACTGGGGATGGAGCCCACAACCCAGGCATGTGCCCTTGACCGGAATCGAACCCGGGACCTTTCAGTCCGTAGGCCGACGCTCTATCCACTGAAGCAAACTGGCCAGGGCTAGTTGTATCATTTTATATCTAATATAATGAAACATTATTTTCTGGTGAAATGAAATTGAACAAAAATGTGTTTGTTTTTTTAAACTTTACCTCAAAAAGTATATTTCTTGCCTAAATAACATATTTTATCTTGGCCATTTCTTTGATGATTTAGATCTTGTAATACCTTAAGCTCAGTGTAAGGAACATTAGTTTGTCATTTGAGAGCCTTTGTAAGTATAGGAATTTAGGAGATTATGCTGGATTTGTTTTAAAACTAGAATCTACTAACATGAATTTTTTAAGATCCGAGACTGCAGATGATTTCTTATGACTTTCTTGTACTCTTAAAACTGAAGGGCAGTTAATTGAAGGTTCTGGATAGCTGACCCCAGGAACACTAAAGTTTTATACTTAACTAGAGGCCCGTTGCACAGAGATTCGTGCAATAGGCCTTCCTTCCCCTGGCTGCCGGCACCGGTTTTCCTCCGGCACCCGGGACCCAGGCCTTTGCTGCTCCGGCCGGAGCTTTCAGTCTTCACTCCGTCGCTTCGCCTCTATGTATGCAAATTAACCGCCATCTTTGTTGGCTTAATTTGCATACTCTCCTGATTGGCTGGTGCATGTAGCAGAGGGACGGTCAATTTACATGTTTGTCTATTATTAGGTAAGATGTTCAAATATTTCCCTTAAAAATGTCAGAGAAGTATTTATGAATGAAATTATTTCTGAGGTTTGCTTCAAAATAATCCAGTGCGGAGAGGGAGTATAAGGAATTTAGATGAAACAAGATTGGCCCTATGTGGATAATTGTCAAAGTTGATTAATGAGTAATAGTGATTCATTTCATTATTCTCTTTTCTTTTACAAATTAAAAATTTTCCATAATAAAGAGTTTAAAAAGGGCAGTTATTGTTTAATGGGTGTAGGACTACAAAGGCATCTTAATTCTCTCTGTAATGTTTTGTTACTTAAATAAAATCTAAGGCAAATATGGCAAAATACTAGGATTTGAAATAGACAAAAGTACATTAAGTGAAAGAGGCCAGACACAAGAGGGCATATTGTTTGATTCCATTTATATGAAATATCCAAAATAGGTCAATCCATAGAGACAGAACAGGTTGGTGGTTGCCAGGGGTTGGGAGGATGGAGATATAAGGAGCAACTGCTTAATGAGTATGGGCTTTCCTTTCGGAGTCATGAAAATGTTTTAGAACTTGATAGAGGTGAGGTGGTAGTTGCACAACATTTTGAATGTACTAAATGCCTCTGAATTGTTCATTTTAAAATGGGTCATTTTATGCTATGTCAATTTCACTTCGAGTTAAAACTAAATCTAAGAAAGGGGAGAATTCAAGAAGGACAGGTATTTATTGAAAAGGGTCAAATACCACAGGAAAGTAGAGAAGGATATAGATTAAGATGTCATTAGACCTGGCAAGTAGGAGGTCCTTTTAGGAGAAGTGTGCTAGTAGCCAGATGGTTATGGGTTGCAATAGACGGCCCTGTGCAAGGGCTTAAGGGAGTCTTGAAGCATTTTGTAGGATAAGGAGAGTCAGTGGAGAGGGAAAGACTGCAGAGAGATATAGGAGAGGAGATATTTGTACAGCAAGACTAGAAAGAGATAAAAGTGGATACAGAGGATCAGTAGAGAGGGGTTAGTCTCAGAAAGGGTTACAAATATTAATATTGGAGAGAAACAAATAAATATAGAGATAAGTTTATGATTTCCAAATTTCACTTGGAGAGGGGAGTGATTGAGTTGACACTTGATAACTCCTATTTTCTCTAGGAATGAGGAAGTAGGGTTTGAGGAGTCATGGGAATTCACCATGAATGAATAACAAGGCTGCCTTGGCTTTGAGGGCTTTAGTGGAAATCATAAATATCTTCCCCACCCCCACCCCACACAAATTCACAAGTGAAAAAGCTAATTGTTAAAAGCATTGTATAATTAACATTGTCTGACAAATTGTTAATCAGAAATAAAATGACTGCATAGTACCATCTGTATGACACATGATACTGGATTCGTGACATATTATGAATATACTTAAAATAGTTTTATGTAACATGCAACAGAAAGATCAGTCAGGGATAATTGGAGAAAGAGCAGATTGAAATCTACTGAGGAAACATTAAATATCAAACATTCAACTAGGAAAAGGAAATGAAAGATCTCCAGGAAACAAGTTACTATTAAAGAAAGATAGAAGCAAATATTTCACTAGAATTTTGAAATAATGAAACTACTTAAAAACTGATAAGAGGGAAGATCACAGTTGCCTTGATGAATTACATAGTTATTTCTTTGAGAAAGAAGGAAATATATGCCTTAAAGTTTACAATAATTATTTTTGAAATTTTATTGTTGTTGTCGTTAACCCTGGCCAGGTAGTTCAGTTGGTTAGAGCACTGTCCGATACACCAAGGTTACAGGTTCATACAAGAATCAACCAATGAATGCATAAATAAGTGGAACAACAAGTCAAGGTTTCTCTTTTCCTCTCAAAAATCAATCAATAATTTTTTTTTAAGTAACTGGTAGAGTACATTAAAAGGAAATTCAAAAATAATTTTAAAACCTTGAATGCTTATTAGTTGAAACTTAAGAAAAATGAGTAGCTAGCTATTCACAGTAAATGCCTTTAAACACATTTTCGACTACAGGACAAACTTGAATATGTCTACAAAATGGACATCTTGAAATGTGATAGTCACTGATGAGGCAAGGTAATCATCTAATGATTCCACTGAATGAAACATAATACGCAGGTGTTGTGCCTTGTGGAATTCATGGCATTAAAAGATTTTTTGCATAATGTGATGATAAGTCTTGGAAATAAAATTTCCCTCTATAGATTTTAGTTTAGATCTGAATATCTCCCTAACAACATCGATTATTTATGTTTGACTTAGCTTTATAGTGGCCTACACAGAAGCATGGAAAGTTTTTTTTTTACAGAAGAGTGAATGGGATAAAAAGTTAAAGTCAGCCCTAACCGGTTTGGCTCAGTGGATAGAGCATCGACCTGCAGACTCAAGG
>NW_005356259.1:3748692-3755171 GCF_000412655.1 Myotis brandtii
ATGTTTCTAACTCTCTATCCCTCACCCTTCCTCTCTGCAAAAAAAATCAATAAGATATATATTTTTTAAAAAGGTAAAATCACATTGATACTTTGTGATTAAATACAGTTTTTTTTTTAACTGGGATAAGATATACCTAACATATTTTTTACCATCTTAACGTTTTTTTAAAAAAAATCCTCATCTGAGGACATAGTTAGAGCGAGGAAAGGGGCGAGAGAGAGAGAAAAAAAACATTCAACTGGCAATCCTCCAGTGCACTCAACCAACTGAGCCACTACAGCCAGGCAACCATTTTTAAGTACACACAGTTCAGTGACATTAAGTCCATTCACATTGTTGTGCAACCATCACCACTATCCATCTCCAGTCCTTTTTTTTTTTTTTTATCATCCCAAACAATATAATTTATCTATTTATATTGTGGTAAAAACACATAAAATTTACCTTCTTAACCAGTTTTACGTGTGTAGCTCAACAACGTTAAGTATATTCACATTGTTATGAAACAGATCTCCAAAACTTTTCTATCTTGCAAAACTGAAAATCTATACCCATTAAACAATAACTACACTTTCTCCCTTACCCTCAGCCCCTGGTAACCACCATTCTACTTTATGTTTCTATGAACTTGACTACTTTAGATACCTTGTATAAGTGGAATCACAATTTTATTTTTCTCCAGAAATAACTGACATATATTACTGTGTAAGTTTAAGGTGCACAGCATGATGGTTTGATTTATATGTATTATGAAATTATTACCACAATACAGGGTGGTGCAAAAGGAGGTTTACAGTTGTTTGTATGAAAAATAATACCAAAATTAATAAATAATAATACAAGAATAAACTCTGTTTTGTGTACTTATAACTGTAAACCTATTTTTGTCCAACCCTGTAGGTTCAGCTAACATCCATCATCCCAATAAAATACAGTAAGAAAATTTTTTTCTCCTTTTGATGAGAATTCTTAGAATCTACTCTTTTAAAAAGACTTTCTTATTAATCACACAGCAGTGTTAGCTATAGTCATCATGATGTACATTACACCTCTGGTACTTATTTATCTTATAATTAGAAGTTTATACCTTTTGACCCCCTTTCCCCAGTTCTACCTCTTCCCACCCTCTGCCTCTGATCCCCCAAGTCTGATCTATTTTTCTATGAGTTTTTTTTTTTCCAGATTCCACATATAAGTGAGATCATACCGGATTTGTTTTTATCTACAATTTATTTTTAATCGAAAATATTAGCAGTTACTGAATGAAATTGCTTGTTTTCTTCTGGAGCATTTTGATGATAGTTGAGCCTGAGCTCAATCAATATACTGAATTATAAGGTGCAATCATATTTCACAGCCCTTGTTAATGATCCGTTCCCGAATCCAGAAACTAAATGTCATCACGTTGAAGAGTCACTAATTAAATGCTCAGGTAGTACTTGACTTTGAAGTTATTTATAAAATATTAATTTTTTTCTTTGAATATTATATGAAACAGCATAAGAAATATGAGATAGAAAATTTAGAGAAGAGTGTAGACTTAATTACTACATTCTTCTGCAGTTAGTATTTATTATTACACTTCAGCATTTAGCCTTTGTTGTGTAACACTGAAGTTTTCATTGAGTGGAGAGCCTCGTGGGTTTCGGTTCCAGTTTTGCCCTCTCTGTGACCTTTGTTAATCTTTTAATTTCTTTAAGTTTAGGCATTATTAGCCCCACTAAAATTCTAATGCATAAAGGTGGAGATAGTACCTGGTCTACCTACTTTAGTTATGAGAATAAACAGGGAGTATCACCTGAAAAAGCTCTGAAATATTAGCTTTAGAAATATATAGTACTGTATTTCATCTTTTCCAAACTCTCCATTTTTATACACCTTTCTGCTGAAAGTGTCATGCTGCCCTGGACTAAAAAGTTGTGCTTCTTTATTCCCCGAGTCCCTATCTATTGGATAACACATTTCAATAATAAGCTCACAATTAAAAATTGGTCAACAGCTTTTTTTTTTTTTTTTTTTTTTTTTTTTGCTGTGACTAGGTCTAGGAATGAGGGAGTAAGGGATACCAAGAATAAACTGGAGAAGAATTTCCCTCCCTTCTTTCTTATTCACTCTCCCATAACTTCCCAGCTATGAGTCTAATTTGGGAGTATAGAGAGTGCTGAGGGATGCAGAATGAAATGACAAGTTAATATTAGAAATGTTACTTTGGGAGAATCTCAGGTTTGAATCCTCATCTGTAGTTTCACTTAAATTACAACAGGTATAAAAGCATTGTGACTCAGTGGTTTATGCAACAAGCTGGAAACTCAAGACCTGTGGGTTCTGGCCATGAGACTGACATCTGTTTTTTACAAGTGAACTGGCCAAATTACTTCCCAAGGTTGTTAAAAAAAAAAAAAAGAACTCACAAAGAGTTGTAATGCCATAAAAACTGTAAAAAAAGGTAGCTTTCATGAGAGGAAAGTTGTGAAAATACTCCAAAAGTTAAAATTTTTATACAGATATAAAGCATTACTTTTATCTTGAGCAAGAGGGGAAAGGGATACTGTGAATATGAAACAGGTAGGTAATTCTGAAACCTCTTTTTGACTACTAGTTTTAAACTCCCACTCACACCTTCACAAAAGTACTAAGAAGAGAGATTTTTGAAAATGGTATTTGGCTTTCTTCTCAGCCCTCATGTATTTACCCAGAATGCAGGTGACGTGTGTGTAGGGAATGAGCCTAAAAAGAGGAAAGATACAAACACACTAATTCTGAAACTCACCTTAAGACAGCACGAGGTAGCTTTCCTAGAAGATGAAACTGAGGTTTAGAGAAGTTAAGAGACTTTCCTTGAGTAAGAAATGAAGTGGGTTTTTGAACCGCTCTCACTTTTTACTGCCCTATTCTGTTTCAGGAAAATCAAAATTTATTTGTGGAATAAAAATGTCAACCAAACCTGTCCTGGTAGTTATGAGGAAGTCAAGTTGTTCCTGGGATTCTCCCCCTCTCTGCCATGGCTACCTGGGTTATATCATGACATCTCTACATATCTCTGCATGCCTGCTTAACACTCCTTTCCTGACTAACCAGATTCTTTATACTTTCTACTCTCCCACAAGGCTTCAGCCTGCCAAATCCCTAACTCTACTCCATGGCATTCGGCTTTTGCCCTTTGCAAGCTTAACCACTTATTCTCTCTAGGTGTCCTAGTTCAGATTCTAGGGAGAACTGATTGGACCAGATCATGCTTCTACTCTAGGCAATAGATTGCTGGCCAGTCTACATAGATTGGTTAACTTGAGTCAAGTGCCCAAACCCTAGGCTGTGGCGAAGGCTGAGCAGGACAGCCAAGTTCCTTGAGAACTGTAGTGCAAGTAGGTGGAAATTCTGAAACTTGGCCTGTGCCATTTAAAAAATCTCCCCAATAAGATCTGTTATTTTCTCACACATTCATGGATAATAGAGACCATTATAAACTTTTGAACAATAATAGATACAGAGGCAGAGCTGCCTCAAACAGATTGTCAAACTGCAGCGGGAAGGCCGGGGAGGGTTGGGGGGCAGGAGGGAGGGGGGTAAGAGATCAACCGAAGGACTTGTATGCATGCATATAAGCATAACCAATGGACATAAGACACTGGGGGGTAGGGGAGGCCAGGGGATTGTCAAGGGCGGGGGAAAAAAGGACACATATGTAATACCCTTTGTAATACTTTAAGCAATAAAAAAATTTTAAAAAAAAGATCTGTTATTTTTTCTTTTATTTGCATATTTCTATGCAAGATACTGGCATTCTTTTTCTCACCCTGATTGAAAGTCTAAAAAATTCTTAAATAAATTGATTTAATTTTGTTGTAAAAGTAACACACACGGTAAAAGTTGTCTCTTTTCTACCAAAGATTCTCAAGGCCCTCCTAGAGGTGACTACAGCTAAGATTTTGAAGTATCCTTCAGAAAAATTCTCTGTATGTTCAAGCATTTTATCCATACTCCAATGTACATAAGTGGAAGAATACACATGTGTCTAGCTTTCCTCATTTAATAAACAGATCTTGTAGCCTATTTCACAGCAACATTATAATTTTTTTATTTTTAAAAAGTGTAATAGAACTTAATTATATGCATGTGATTTTTTTTTTAACCAGTGTCCTTTTGATAGGCAGGTATGTTGTTTCCACTCTTTCCATTACATATAAGGCTGCAATAAGCATTTATGTTTGTACACAGCTGTAAATGGTACCTACAAATTTTTCAGTCAAAGCATGCATGACACACTTATGGACAAACTGCCTCCAAAAATGTTGTGCCAATTTCTCTTACCATCTGTGTATGAATGTCCTCATTTGCCCATACCATGCACTGTTAAAGTTCTGTTAAACTTTCTGCCAACCTGGTAATTTCATCTACCTTCCTTCTTGCCCACTAAGTTAGTTAGTCACCTTGTTCTGTGATTTCTTTCCGTCTCTCTCACCTCTATCTGCATCTTTCTAAAGGCTAATTTTGGGGGGGAGATGGGCTGGTTAATCCTCACCAGAGGATATTTTTCCATTGAATTTTAGAGAGCGGAAGTGAAAGGGAAGAGACAGAGAGATAGAGAAATATTGATGTGAGAGAGACACATCGATTGGTTGCCTCCCACATGCAATCGAGGTACATGCCCTTGACCAGAATCAAACCTGGGACAATTCAGTCCACAGGCCAATGCTCTATTCACTGAGCCAAACCTCCAGCCGTGGGCAAACTACGGCCCGCGGGCCGGATCCGGCCCGTTTGAAATGAATAAAAAAGACCGTACCCTTTTATGTAATGATGTTTACTTTGAATTTATATTAGTTCACACAAACACTCCATCCATGCTTTTGTTCCGGCCCTCTGGTCCAGTTTAAGAACCCATTGTGGCCCTCGAGTCAAAAAGTTGTTTGCCCACTGTAGACTCTACCTGTGGGTCACGATCCCTTTGGGGGTCAAACAACCCTTTCACAGGGGTCGCCCAAGACCATCGGAAAACACATATATAATTACATATTGTTTTTGTGATTAATCACTATGCTTTAATTATGTTCAATTTGTAACAATGAAATTGGGGGTCACAACATGAGGAACTGTATTAAAGGGTTGCGGCATTAGGAAGGTTGAGAACCACTGTGCTAGAGCTATCTGTGTCTTTCTTTTCTTTTTGTAGCTTTGTTGAAACAAGGCCACCAAAAATTATGGTTGCCTCCCCCCAAAAAAATTGGGAGAGAGATTATCTGCGTCTAATTGCAGTGTTATGAATTTAGTTTCTGCTTTTATTGCTTCATGTACTGGCTTCCAATATCTCTCATATTCTCTTCCCTTAATAATTCACAATCGACCCAAAAGTGACAGATTAATATTTTTCAAATGTTGCTTCTATCCTCAGAAGTGGCTCCCACTGCCAAAAGTAACAAGTTCAAATCCTTAGCAAGGTATTCAATGCTCACCAGTCTTCAGTCTCAGGCTACTTCTAAGCATTCACCTGGGAAATGGGGCCTACCACAGATATTCCCTATTTTAACTAAATTCAGACCAATTTGATCTGTAAAAAATGTTTGTGGGTCTATGTTCACGAATCAAGTCCTTCACTACTGTCACAGTATCACAAGTTTATAGTCCTTAGTGAAAGGCAGAATGGTGTTGTAGTGAGAGCAAAAAAGGACTTGCATTCTCATTTTTTGGCTCTACTAAGAATAGGCTGGGAGATCTTGGGCAAACCACTTACTTTGTAAAACGGGTTATTAGACTAGGATATGCTCTGATCACGAAGATTTACAAAGATGTGTAAAGACTTACAAAGTCCATTCTACGGAGAAAAGTCTGTTCAGTTCAAAGTGTTGCGAATCTAAAGGCAAGAAGACTAACTCCCTTTCAGTTCAGCAAACGCTGGGCCCCCACCCTAAGCGTGATATGTGCAGTATTAGGACGCATTTCGAATCTCAGGCCCTCACTCGCCAGGGCCTCTAGACGGATTTGCAAAAAGCACAAGTCCTTTCACGTAAGAGGCAGTTCATTTCTCTTGGCTGTAGCCATTCCCAGGAGCAGCAAGGTCTAATTGCCGTCAGCAGTCACCAAGACCTACCGACTGTGAACCTGCAGCCGAAACGACTACAATTCCCAGCATGCCTCTCCCCACCTCCGCCCTCTCCCGCCCCGCCCCGCGGCTCCCGCCCGTCCGCCGGATCTTGTAGTCCGGCCCAAGGCAGGCGGCGGTACGGAAGCGCCGTAGGAATACGCTTTTCCCACCTAGTCGGCGGTGAGACCCAAGTCCCAACTAAACTCTTACTGCGGCTCACTAGGGTTTGTCCTGCTCAGAGTCGCACTCCCTCCGCCCAGTTCTCCTCAGAGCTAGAGCTTCCCGGTCGGAACCCGCCCCGGAAGTGGAATCAAGTCGCCCAGACGACAGGCGAGGCGCCTTCCAGCCAATCCCAAGCCGGCTGGGGCCGGAGGGGCGGGGCCAGGAGGCGTGGCGG
>NW_005356259.1:3756150-3760950 GCF_000412655.1 Myotis brandtii
CCTCGGCCTCCTTTCCCCTCCTCCTGCGCTCTGGGCGCAAAGGGAGAGGCCACCGGGCCGGGTCCGCACTCCGCGCCGCCGACCACCTATTGTTTCTCGGGCCGGGAATCGGAGGCGAGTGAGGTCTCTCGTCACCTCCCCATCCAGCCTGTCCCTCCTGGGAGGGTCGAGGCAGGGCGTCTGCTCCGGGGGGAGCGCGGATCGCGGCTGCCGGAGGGGCGGGGGGCGTTGCGGTTGGCATTCCTGTGTGGGGTCC
The DNA here is from genome assembly GCF_000412655.1 of Myotis brandtii. Taxonomy (NCBI): domain Eukaryota; kingdom Metazoa; phylum Chordata; class Mammalia; order Chiroptera; family Vespertilionidae; genus Myotis; species Myotis brandtii. The sequence continues at coordinate 3,756,407 of NW_005356259.1, forward strand.
CTGTCCCCCCGCTGGTCTCAGAGGCGGGCGAGGTGGAAGTCGTGCGCACTGGCTTCGCAATTGTTATCTCCGCCGCCTGCGAGAGGGTTGCCGCTAAGGTGGCTCGTGGTTTGCCTAATTCCCCGCGTATCTCGGTCCGGCCTCCGGCCCCCCGAGCACCAGGTCGGAGGCAGAGTTGGGGTCAGCGTGACTCCAGGGGGAGGGGGGAGTGTGTGTGGCGGAGGGAGGGCTGTCCAGGAGGAAACCTTTCCACTCCCCGGGGGATCCGGCCGAAGGCGGAGGGGATGTGACTATCGCTTCCTATCCGGGGTGGGGGTGGGGAGCTTGGGAACAATAGTCCTGGCGGGCGGAGGCGACGCTGCGGGCCGGAGCCCTGAGCGGGGAGATAACCTTCGCCGCCTCCCCCCTCCCCCCTTTCCGCCCTCTGCTCGTGCTGGCGGGCTGGGAAGGAGGTTAAAAGTCTAGTGGATGAAATGGGTCTGGAAACATCCCTTGGAGGGGGGTCGGATCCGAAGGCGTGGGACCCGAAGTCGACTTCCTACACTGGCACCCCCCCACCCCCCCTTATTTTTCTGCCGGACAAACGTTCCTTTAGGGTTGTTTCCCGGCTTAGGAGGCGGTGGCGGCGGCGGCTGCTCCTGCGGATGTTGCGCAAGACTGGGGCGTTGGAAACCCTGGAGGTCTGGGGAATGGAAGAGGAAGTGGGACTTTGGGAAGTGGGTCCTTCTTGGCCTCGGCGGGATTTGGGAATGGGAGATCAGCTCGGGGAAATGCTGTTCCTGGGCAGAGTCCTTCCCAAGGATCACCACTGAACTCCCTATTTCTGGATTGTGAAAAGTGTGCACAGCCAAGGCATAGAACATTAGTGAGCAGCAAACATTGTTTAGTTTTTGCTTCAAAGTAGTTTTAATTGTTTACAAGGTGCAGGTGAAATGACTTTTAGTACTGAGGTGCTTTTTCACATTTTAAAGAGACTTCGGTCTAGTAAAGCTTTGGCGTTAAAATGAATAACTTACAGATCCACAGTCTTGCTGAGCTTTGTGATTCCCGCCTTTCTAGATCAGTAATAGAGGACAGGAGTAAGGTTTTGTTAGTATCTTTTGACGGTAGAAAAATATAGATTTAAATAACCTATGCTTATTTTAAGCATTTTCTCTTAATATTTAGCTTATGTATTTTTTAAAACTTACTTTTTGATCAGAGAAGGTTAAAGAAAAGAGGACTTGTCCCTTAATACAGAGAATTTTGATGGTGTTGCTATCTTTGAATGATGTCAATACTTGGATGGAGTCCCTGTTTTACTATAGCAAAAGTAGAAGAATATATTTACTTAGAATATTTAAAACACTTAAAACTAGTCTTTTGCAGGCTGATTTTGGTTATGGAAGGATAAGAGGTGAGGTCTTTGGCCACTTCTTTGCATGCTGGTCATCTTGTTATCCCTAGGCATATCCTGTCAGGAAGGAGCATTGTTTGGTGATGCGGACCATCAGTACAGGTGCCCAATCTCTGAACTGTACTGGGGAAGTAGCTCTAGGGTTCATGCTTTAGGGATGAGTCAGGGATTCCTATTGAAAATTTCATTTCTCAAGGACTGAATGAATTTCCTTTTTCTTCCATAATACCTAGGAATAGCTAGATGATTGTACATTTGAGATTTGATGACTAAGGCCATTATTTTGTAGTGCTTGCTTTTAATTCTCTGACTTGATAAGCAATACTGTAATTAAGGCTGCTAGTTGGTGCTCCTTTTCCCCTTGCCTGGAAGATTGGAGGGAAACTACCTTCTGCCATAGAGAGAGAATAGTCTATAACATAGAATGGAAGATCAGCTTACTGTTTGTTCTGTTATTCTTAAATTGTGATGTGGGTTAAAAAATACATTTAAAAATTTTAGCATTTTAGAACTGAGCCTTAGATATAATTTAGCTAGTATAACCCTATTCAATTATAATGTTCATCATTTCAAATCTGGAAATTACAGAATAATAATTAAAATAATGCCCTACCCTTAGAAAAGCATCTAAACTGCTCTTTTGCCCTAGCCAGTTTGCTCAGTGGATAGAGCGTCTGCCTGTGGATTGAAGGGTCCCAGGTTCGATTCCAGCCAAGGGCACATGCCCAGGTTGCGGGCTCTATCCCCAGTGTGGGGTGGGCAGGAGGCAGCCAATCAATGATTCTCTCTCATCATTGATGTTTCTATCCATCCCTTCCTCTCTAAAATCAATAAAAAAAAATAAAAATAAAAAATAAACTGTGCTCTTTCCATTATTCTATCCAGCCTTCCCACAGTCCAGCAACTTTCAACCTTTTTCATCTTGTGGCACATAAACTATTTACTAAAATTCTGCAGCACATCAAAAAATGTATTTTTTGCTGATGACAAAAACGGTATAATTTTGATTTCATTCACACCAGATGGCTATTGTTCTGTTGGCTGTTGTCATTTTTAAATTTGACAATTGAAGGGAAAAGAGATCAGTGCCCCTGACTAAATAGTCAGGTATTCCTTGTTTTAAAAATTCTTGTAGCACTCTGGTTGAAAATCGCAGCTATAGTCCCATCACCGAAAGGCTATCTTTTTTAATGTTTTAAAAAATATCTATATAACATTTTAATTTATGCAAATAGGCTTGTTTATATCTTACTTTAGATGTGAGTCTATAAGTATATGTAGATCAGTATAGTTCCTTTTAAAAAATATTTACTAAAGTACGGTTGACAACATTAAGTCTGTTAATGTTTTCTTTCTTTTTTCAAAATACATTTTATTGATTTCAGAATGTAAGGGAGAGGGAGAGACTGAAACATCAATGATGAGAGTAAATCATTGATCAGCTGCCTCCTGCATGTCCCTACCGGGGATTGAGCCTGCAACCTGGACTTATGCCCTGATGGGGAATCAAACCTGTGACCTCTTGGTTCCTGGGCCGATGAGGCTGGGCTTGTTTGATAATGTTTTCTTGCTTCTCTGTGGCCATACTACATATATCATTTTATATTCTTGGTTGTTGTTTTTTTTAACAACATTTTGATAAGTGCTTTTCATTTGAAAAAATTGTTTTAAGCTGCTTCATAATATTTCACCTGGCGACTAATGGTAACTTAACCATTTCCTTGTGGTTGAATGTTTAGGCCATTTATTTCTGCTCTTATATATCATACTTCTGTAATGAACATTTATGCATAAAACTTTGGATTATTGCATAAGATATCTTCTAGTACTGGAAGTAAACATTTAATACATGTTTATAAGTAATTTTTGAAGAAGTGTCATTTATACAACTGTCAGTAATGTAGAAGTGTTCATATAATTATCTTGATCTTTGATAATTTGATGGTTGAAAAATGGTATCTTGTTTTAATTTGAATTTCCTAATGACTAGTGAGGGTAGAAATTTTTCCATCTGTCACTAACTAGTCTATGAGCTGTTACACCTGTCTTTTACTCCCATCTCTGCCATTGGTTAGCTACCTAGCTTTGGGCAGGCCACTTAACAGAAAATGAAATGACTGAGTTCTCTCATCTTTAAAAGAAGAATAATGTACCTCCTTTACAGAGCTGAAGTATGGGACTCATATTTCATCTAACAAATTATTGTGCTAAGGTCTATATATCCTCATATAGCTAATATATATGTTCAGTTACAGATAACTAGAGATAGAAGGAAAGAAGTACTTGGGCTTTTGTTTTCAGTCATTTTCTTTAGCTTTTTAAAGCTTTTTCATGTCTAATCTCAAATAGATTTGGTCTGATCAGGGTAAAGTTTAATGTGCATTAGACGTGTATATAAAAAAATCATAAAAGATAACACTTAAGATACAAGTAAATATGGCCATTTCAGTTTAACAACCAGTTCTCTCTCCACTTACAAAGATGAAAACAAAAATTTAATGAGTATACTCAGTGTAGTATTTAAAAAACAGGATTCAGCAGAGTTGTGAATTATAGTACTTAATTTTGTGAAACATTGGGAGTAGAGGATTTATAGATATAAACCATCCTATTTTAAAATGCATTTAAAATAACTGATATTTTAAACTAATTTGAATTTAACTTATCAATTAAAGGTAACCACAGAACTATCATAATTTATGAATTTCAAGGGGTGTAGGCTATAACAAACATGTTTTTGCAAATAGTAATTCTGACAGAACTGCTCAAAACAACCAGTTTGCTTGCTTTGTTATGATTAAGTAATTAGTGTATTGTTTTTATTTTACTACAGAATGTTAGTGATTTTATAAATTATTTTAAGTAGAAAGGAAATTAGCATTTTTCTTTTTAAAAAATATTTTTTTATTGATTTTAGAGAGGAAGGGAGAGGGAGAGAGAGAAACATCAATAATGAGAGAGAATCATTGATTGGCTTCCTCCTGCATGCACCCCACTGAGAACTGAGCCCACAACCCTGGCATGTGCCTTGACCAGGAATCAAACCGTGATCCCTGGTTCATGCTCAACCACTGAGCCACATTAGCCAGGCAGAAATTAACATTTTCCTTCCTACTATATGCTAAACACTATGCTAAATATATATTTT
>NW_005356259.1:3761090-3782755 GCF_000412655.1 Myotis brandtii
TTTGCAGTCTTTTTTTTTTTTTTTTAAATTCTTTATTGTTGAAACTATTACATATGTCTCCTTTTTCCCCCTTTGACCTCTCCTGGGCCCCTCCCACCCCTCAGCACATGCCCTCAGCCCCCTACTGTCTGTCCATTGGTTATGCTTATATGTATGTATACAAGTCCTTTGGTTGATCTCTTACCCTCCACACCCCAAACCTCCCCTGCCTTTCTTCTGAGGTTTTCCAGTTTGTTTGATGTTTCTGTGTCTCTAGATCTATTTTTATTCATCAGTTTATGTTGTTCATTATATTCTACAAATGACTGAGATCATGTGATACTTATCCTTCTCTGACTGGCTTATTTTGCTTAGCATTATGCTCTCTTTTTTTTTGCAATGAATTTTTATTTAATTAGCTGGCATGGAAAACTAATACGCATTTGGTCTGCTTTTCTGGTAAAATATATAATTGATGCCAACCAGTCTTTTCGTAGGAGGCTGGACCAATTAGTAGTTGTAATTAAAGACAAATATAATGAGTTAGGAAAACTTGGGTTTTCTAATCATTTGCATTTAATTTGCATGATTAAACTCATGTCATAAAACAGGAATTATGAAACAGTGATGGAAGAGAAATATGGGTAAATGCTATACTTTACAACCCTGTGAATATAAATGAAATCGTGAGCTAACATTCTCCCAGGTGAGTGAAGAACCTGGTGCCCTGGTCCTCCAGGGTCTTGGGAGCCAAGTTTTCACGCAGGAAGAGGTGAGGCTGATTTAACCCCCTGAGTGTGAGAGGCCAAGAACTAATTTAGGGTATCTGGAGATTTAGCCGCGTGTGTGTGTTGACAGTGGACAGGGGCTAGTCTCCAGTTAATTGCAAAATAATAGATCATATTACTTGTCTCTCCTTCCCTTTTTTTTTTTTCCCACTCCATCACGGTTTATTTTTTTAATTTTTTTATTTTTATATTTATCTTTAATTTCTTTGATCTCTTCCCCTTACCCCCACCCTCCCCTACTTTCCCTCTGGGGATTAATAGTCTGATTGCTGTTTCTCTGTCTTTGGATCTGTCCCTGTTCATCAGTCTATGTTGTTCTCTATATTCCACAAATGAGTGAGATCATGTGGTATTTATCTTTCTCTGACTGGCTTATTTCACTTAGCATTATGCTCTTTAGGTCCATCCATGCTGTTACGAATGGTAAGAGTCCTTTCTTTTTTTTTTACAGCAGCATAGTATTCCATTGTGTAGGTGTACCACAGTTTTCTAATCCACTCATCTGCTGATGGGCACTTAGGCTGTTTCCAAATCTTAGCTATTGCAAATTGTGCTGCTATGAACGTAGGAGTGTATATATTCTTTCTGATTGGTGTTTCTGATTTCTTGGGATACATTCCTAGAAGTGGGATTACTGGGTCAAATGGGAGTTCCATTTTTAATTATTTGAGGAGTAAACTCCATACTGTTTTCCACAGTGGCTGAACCAGTCTGCATTCCCACCAGAGTGTATGAGGGCTCCTATTTTACAGTCTTATTGAACATATCAACAATTTATAGGATAGATATAACCTGTATTTTACAGATGAGGAAACAGTCTGAGAAGTATCTTGCCTGACTTTAAAACCTCTCTTCTTTTTATCCAGTTTCTCCAGGATGCATTTGAGGTCCCTAAGGACCTGGCTGGGACTAGGCTAGTGGTGGGGGGTGAAACACCATGCAAAAGGGTGAAGGTTTTAAATTTGAACATGTTTAGGGAGGGATAGATAACTGCTATAAGTAGTGCAGCAGTTCTCATACCTTTTGGTCTCAAGAGTCCTTTACAATCCTAAAAATTATTGAGGACCCTAAAGAGTTCTTGCCTCTTTACTACATTAGAAATTACAACAGGCATTTAAAAAAATAATTTGCTTTAAAATAGTGATATTAAACACATTTCATATTAATTTGTATACTATATTTTAATTATTCAAAACAAATTAGTTTGAAGAATTGTTTTTATATTTTTGCAAATTTATTTAATATCTGGTTTAATAGAAGAGAGTTGGATTCTCATACTGCTACATTCATAATGTTGAAATGTCACATTTCACACAGTATCATGTGTCAATTGCCCTCTGGAAAACTCCACTGTACACACCTAAGAAAATGAAAGTGATAAAAAATTATTATACTAAAGTCTGTGCGTTCTCATATTTACAAGTGAGGAAACATAACAGTATTAGGAAAAGAGTTTTGATGTCATAGGCTCTCTCCAGTGATCTTGGGTTGGGCGTCCCTGAACCATACTTTGAGAACCAGGGAGATAATAAATGGTATAGAGGCTAAAGGTAATGCTGAGAAAATTAGGTAGGGGGTCAGATGGTTGCATCTATGATATATTCCATTTTACATATCAGTAATAGTAATTTTTAACAGTTCTACACTGCAATTCTTAGATTCACATGGAAAGTGGGCAGGTGTGTAAAAAAATAGACATGCTAGCTGCCAACAGTCCAGCAGTATTTCCCCACTTCCAACTGCCACGACCACCCTACCCCCTCTCCTTTCCAGCCTGCTTTACTGTGATACAGCCTTCAATTATATCATTCAGATAGCTCTGGTAGGAAAGCTGAAACCCTACTATAGGTCTCTGGAGAGCCCCTGCCTTTTTTAAGAAAGGTGTAAGCAGTCATCTGACAGATTAGTGTTGTAGAAAGTTGATTGTAATGACAGTATGAAGGATGAATTAGTAGGTGAAGAGCATTTTGGAAGTTAAACTATAAGAAGTGAGGTGAGGGTCTGAAGTAAACTAAACTAAAACTAGTGGATCCCTGACCAGTGTGGCTCAGAGCATTGTCCTGTGCACCAAAGGGTCACAGGTTCGATACTCCATCGGGGCACATACCCAGGTTGAGGGTTCAATCCCTGGTGGGTGGTGCATATAGAAGGCAACCAGTGTTTCTCATGTTGATGTTTCTCTCTCCCTCTTTTCTTCTCTCTAGAATCAGTGAAAAGTGTATCCTCAGGTGAGGATTTAAAAAAATAAAGTAATGGAATAGAGGATCTGATAAGGATTAAGAAAGAAATCTCAATGATGGACTAGATGTTGGTAGTAAAGGAGCAAAGAGTATTGTAGTATGACCACTAGGTTTGTAGCTTGGTGTACTGTCACCCAAATTAGAAAATATTTGGTAGTATAAAGAGTAAAGGGGGAGTAACAAGTAGAAGGGATCAAGCAGGACATGATGGAAGGAAATTAGACATGTTAAAACTGAGGTGCCATACTCTGGTTTCTCTTCAGATCGCATAAATATTTTGCCTTTTACTAAAGATTTCCGTGGAGAGGAACAATTCTGAGTTTATACTCAATTTTTTGAGGCTTGGCTTTGGCAGGGCTAAAAACAAACAGAAAAAACTGAGGTGCCTATGACACACCTAATAGATGTGTAGAGCTCAAGAGAGCTGACAGGATGGAGTTAAAGATTTGGGAGTCATCGTGCAAGCATGTAAGAGATAGTTGAAAACATGGGAGTGGGTGAGCTTATCCAGACAAGTATATAGAATGACCAACTTTAGGTTGAAGAGCATCAGCATTTAAAGAGCATCCCCAAAAGGAAGTACCAGTGATTGTTCTGAGAAGGTATGGTCGGGAAGGAGGCGAACCCAAAGGATGTCAGAAAGCCTGGGAGAGTTTCACAAAAAGAGTAGTTACCAAAGTCAAATAATTCTGGGAGGACTGGTAAGGTGAGATTTAGAAAGTACCCATTCTATTTGCCAAGTAGGAGTGATTTAGTGGCTAGAAAAAGCAGTTTGGGGTTGGGGTCTGGGAAGAACCAGATTATAGTGGGTTGTGGAGAAAACAGGTGAAGTGGGTATAAATTCCTTCATTTACTTTAACATTCTGAAAGTAGATGGCAGAAGTTAGAGCAAGATACAGGTTGAAGGAGCACTTCCTACACTTTAAAAAAAAAAGATAGGATAGAGACAATTTTCATTATTATCTACATGTATATGCTTTTTTTTTCTTAAATATTCTTTATTGATTTTTCTACAGAGAGGAAGGGAGAGGGACAGAGTCAGAAACATCAATGAGAGAGATCAGCTGCCTCCTGCACACCCCCCACTGGGGACCTGGCCGCAACCAAGGCACACGCCCCTGACTGAATCGAACCTGGGACTCTTCAGTCCACAGGCCGACGCTCTAGCCACTGAGCCAAACTGGTCAGGGCTGTTTACAATTTTTAAAGACAGATAACTTGTCTATTGATTAATTAAGACCTCTGAATTTTTTTTTTAATTTTAATTTAAAATTTGGATTTGAAATGTTAGAAAAGCGGGAAAGACTGAAAGCCTGGCAAGATCTTAAAATGCTGCACAGATTTGATAAGTATAATAATTTTTATTATTAAACTCTTCGATGTTGTGGCTTGTAGGTGTTTTAAAAATTAATAGCAACTCTGTTGAGATGTAATTCACCTAACATAAAATGCATTTATTAAAAGCTGTACAATTTCATAATTTTTAGTATATTCACACAATAGTGCAACCATCACCATAATCCATTTTTATTCCCCCTCCTCCCCCAAAGAAACCCTATACCCACTAGCAGTCATTCCTCCCTTCCTCTCTGTATCCTGTCCCTAACCCTGGGCAACCACTAATGTATTTTCTACCTCCATAGATTGCTTCTTCTGGACGTATGTAAATGGAATCATACAGAATGTGGTGTTTTATAACTTGACTTCTTTACTTAATATACAATGTTTTCAAGGTTCCCTCATGTTTTGTTGTTGGGATCAAAAATACTTCATTTCTTTTTACGGTTGAACTAGAGTCCCAGGGCACGAAATTTGTGAATGGGTGAGGTCCCTAGCGGGGCAGGGTTGGCAGGGAGGAGGGGCTGCCAGCGATTGGCTGGCCGGCCCCGCCTCGGTTGGACTCCTGGTCAAGGGGACAATTTGCATATTAGGCTTTTATTATCTAGGATGGCCTGTTACTGGGGAGAGGAAGCCGGGCATTGCTATATGAAGTCATTACCTGGCGCCCACAGCCACCGTTCCGGGTTGGGCTGGGCTGTGGGCTGCATTTTTCGCCATGGGGTCTCTGCAGCATCGGCTGCGATTTGGTGGGCTCTCACTCCAGGGCCTGTTCCCACTTGGGGGAAGCCGGATGTTGCTTTGTGGGTGCTAAGTCTGCAGTGCCATTTCTCTGTAAAGGCCAGTGCGCGTCATGGCATCTCCTGCGTTGAGCGTCTGCCCCCTGGTGGTCAGTGTGCATCATACTGACCGATCAAACACTTAGCATATTAGCCATATATATATATATAAAAAAATTAGAGGCCTGGTGCACGAAATTCGTGCACGGAGGCGGGGGGTCCCTCAGCCCAGCCTGCACCCACTCCAATTGGGGATCCCTCGGGGGATATCCGACCAGCAGTCAGACACCCTTCTCACAATCTGGGACTCACCTGCCTGATCGCCCCTAACCCCTCTGCCTGCCTGCCTGATCACCCCTAACCTCTCTGCCTGCCTGCCTGATTTCCCCCAACTGCCCTCCCCTGCCGGCCTGATCTTGCCCCCAACAGCCCTCCCCTGCCAGCCTGATCTCACCCATAACTGCTGTCTCCTGCCAGCCTGGTTGCCCCTAACTGCCCTCCCCTGTTGGTCTGATCTTGCTCCCAACTGCCCTCCCCTGCCGGCCTGATCTCGCCCCTAACTTCTCTTCCCTGCTGGCCTGATCACCCCTAACTGCCTCTGCCTGATCTCCCCTAACTGCCCTCCTCTGCCAGTCAGTGTCTCTAGGCCTATCAACAAGCCCTGATCAGAAAGGCGGGGTTGATCAGCAGCTCTGGTGGAGGCCTGGAGAGAAATGGAGGTGCGGCTGTTGGCCAGGCCAGGAGAGAGAGACAAGTTCTGATCAACGGCTGACACAGAGGCTATGGCTCAGACCCTGCCTCACTCTCTGCAGTCCTCTCTCCCGGCTTGATCAGCAGCCCCCTAGGCAGTCTGTTCTGGGTCAGGGTACCTGCACAAGTCCCAGTCAGTGCTGAGTCACCATGGCAACCCAGCACTGACTTCCTGTCTGGTTGAGCCTTTGGTCGTAACCGGTCATTACGACCCTGGCTCTTTATTATATCTACACTAATAATAGACAAATATGTAAATTGACTGTCTATTTGTGATGCCCCACAGCCAATAAGGAGTGATTATGCAAATTAACCCAACAAAGATGGCGGGCTTGTGGGCAGCATGCACGGGTGCAGGCGCCAAGTGGCTGGGGGGTGGGGTGGAACGCCCTCTGCATCGCACAGGCACCGAGCAGCCTGGATCCCTGGGATGCCACTGGAGTGTCCGGTCCTGTCAGGGGCCGCTGAAGTTCCCAGTCCTTTATGATTCTACAGCCCCTGGACTGGAAGCCGAAGCCCAGAGTGCGGGGAGCTCCAGGAATGCTGGGAATCGTAGTTCTGGTGGCAGACGGGTTGCGGGATATCCTAGACACTAGATCAGTGGTTCTCAACCTTCCTAATGCCGCGACCCTTTAATACAGTTCCTCATGTTGTGGTGACCCCCAATTTCATTGTTACAAATTGAACATAATTAAAGCATAGTGATTAATCACAAAAACAATATGTAATTATATATGTGTTTTCCGATGGTCTTAGGCGACCCCTGTGAAAGGGTCGTTCAACCCCCAAAAAAGGGGTCGCCCACAGGTTGAGAACCACTGCACTAGAGCAAAGTGAGCCTGGAGCAAGATACTGTTGCAGGTGGGGGATGGAGGGAAAGCAAAGGTGAGAGACATAAGTAAAGTCAGAGTGTCAAGGAAAAATTAAAAGAAGATTCCTGCAACTTCTAGGAAATCACCAATGGAGCAAAGGAAAAAAAAGACCTCTACTGCCCTAACTGGTTTGGCTCAGTGGATAGAGTGTCGGCTTGCGGACTGAAGGGTCCCAGGTTCGATTCCGATCAAGGGCATGTACCTTGGTTCCGAGCACATCTCCAATAGGGGGTGTACAGGAAGCAGCTGATGGATGTTTCTCTCTCATTGATGTTCCTAATTCTATCCCTCTCCCTTCCTCTCTGTAAAAAATCAATAAAATATATTTTAAAAAAAGAAAAAAAGAAAGTGCAAGCCTGAGAAATCCTAACTGGGAGGCCCCTGGTGCTGGGGACATGAGGGCAGGAGACCTTGGGTTGTTTACTATGAATATCCCATTCACTGCTCTGTTAGCAGTAGTGATAGTACTAGTACCCAAGGCTGTTTATAAAGGTACATGAGCCGCTGGCTTCTGGGCCCCTAGTAGATAATATTGTATGGACATTCCACATTTTGTTTATCCACTTATCTATTGAAGGACATATGAGTTGTTCACACTCTTTGGAGTATTTTGTATTCTACAGTAATACATAAAATGTAATATAATTTGTATTTTATGAATAATACTATGGTGAGCATTTGTGTACAAGTGTTTGTTAAGATATATGTTTTCAGTTATCTTGGGTATATACTTAGGAGTAGACTTACTGGTTAATATGGTAACTCTGATGTTTAACATTTTGAGGAACTTCCAAACTGTTACTCAAAACTGCTGCACATTTTACATTCCCACCAGGAGAATACACATTTTATATTCCCACCAATTTCTCTACATCTTCACTAGCACTGTTACTGTCTGTCGTTTTTATTATAGCCATGTAGTGAGTGTGAAGTGGTATATTGTGGTGGTCTCATAGGTTTGTAAAATAACTCAGTAAGTTCACATATATGGTGCTATATGTCTCGTGTCTTTCAAAGCCAGAGTGATAGGTAATATTTTGCAGTGTTTGCATTTGAGGTAATCTGAATGCTTTTCCAGTGCTACTGGTTTAGTTAAGTTTTTCTTATCCATCCTTTAATGGATGTCCAGCCAAATGTACTTAATACTAGAAGCCCAGCGCATGAAATTGCGCGGCCCCGCCCACCCACGCCAGTCTTTGGTCATTACGGTGTTAGGGCCACTGGGTTTTTATAATATAGATTTAATTAACTTCACAAGTGGAAGGGAACTTTTTAAAGTGACTTTCCAGACATTGTTCATTGAAACAGCCACTAAAAATTTACCTCAAGTGTTAGTTCTAAAGAATTGTTTACTGCATTTGTTTTTAGAATATTGCTGATTTTTTCCTTCAATATTTGACATTTAATTTAGAAAAGGTTTTTGAAAGGTTGAAACTTGAAAGACATTAACATTTATATAGATTAATTTTTTTTCATGTTAAACACTACCATGTTTCTGTAGCACTCAGTTAATTTATAAAAATAAACATTTACATTTTTTTTTACTTTTCCAGACTGAAAGCCTCTGAGGCTAGAGACTGGTACTTAATTATCTCTGTGTCCCCATTGCTTAATATAGGGCTTAGTATTTAATAGGCATTAATGACTATTGCATGAGCAGAAATTGTAGCTACCTTAATGCTGTAAGACATTTATTCTGCAGATGGATTCCTCAAATTGTCCAGGGGACTTGTCTCTTAGATCAGTGTGAGAACTGCTTTTCCGCCTTCTATGTGTACAGGTGTGCTTACTAGTACACAACCGTGGTTGTATTTTCAATATCTACTGTAAAAGAAAATACAAGATAAAGTACTAGACTGAATTCAATAAAACTTTTAAGTACATATTATTTTATTAATTGTAGTATCTTCTACATAAATATAGAAAATAGTTCAATACATTTTTATTTTTTTGTCCACTGGCTGGTGTGCGTAAGGATTCAGGGAACCACTTCAAATTACTACTTGTGTATCCCCAACTGTGGGGACATTATCTTAAAATATTAAATATTAATAAAATGTCCAGTTTTAATTTTTTTCAAGTATATTTTTATTGGTTTCAGAGAGGAAGGGAGAGGTAGGGAGAAATATAGACAGAAATGATGAGAGAGAATCATTGATCGGCTGCCTCCTGCACATCCCCTACTGAGGATCGAGTGCACACCCCGGGTATGTGCCCTTGACTGGAATAGAACCCGAGACCCTTCAGTCCACAGGCCGACACTCTAGTCTATCCACTGAGCCAAACCAGGTAGGGCTTAATTTTTGGTTTTAGATTGAATTAATAAAATCCAGATATATCACTGGAATCTCTTTAAAAAATAGTCGTATTTTGTAACATGTGGGAATTTGGTGAGTGGTTACAGAAATAGCTGTTATTTTTCTCTTGCCTCCAGTTTCTTACCTCATCCAGTCCTAAAATATTCCTTTCAAGTGTGTAGTAAAGGAAATACTACTGGTTGAAAAATCAGGAGATTTGGATTTGAGTCCCAGTGTAATTGTTTAGTTCTGTGTTTCTTTAATATATTCACATTGGACCATATTGGAAACATATGGTTTTGTTTTTATTATTAAAAAATATGTTCAAAAAAACCCTCAAAGCTCCCTTTGACCATTTAAATAATTGGAATTTTAAATGCTTACGCCAATTCAAAGCATCAGGTCCAAGCTCTGCTTTTTTGAAACTGTAATTGTATGCCTGTTTCAATTTCTCTTCTATACCCCCAATTTTGTAAGTTTTGCCCTAGTTTAGCATACAGGACAGTAGGATAAAGTCTATACTTCTTAGCCTGGCATTCCAGAGCCGCCTTAACATTACCTTTACAGTGTTAAATTCATATACTCTGCAGTATGTATCTCTCTTACCTTTTGGAATAAGCCATTTCTTGTCCTTGAAGCATACTTGCTGAATGACTTAAATCTTGCTTATCTGTGGTTGTACTGTTGAACATACTTTTTCCCTTTGGGAAAATTTTTCTTCTGTTTTGTAGACCAGTACTTTGAATCAGAACACTAAAAATTTAGAATGACTTTACCACATACACTGAGACGTCAGAAGCAAAAATGTAATTCTCACTTTTCTGGGATAAATAAATATTTTAGCCCAGTTATTTTAAGCTCTTGTTCTCCATTGTAAAATTTGATTTTTAATACCATGGGGGAAAAAGCCTTTAATTAGAGTTGAGTAGAAGACTGGCGTGCTAAGGCATGTTCAGTGATAACCAGTTGTTCTAAACCTCTAATCTCTTCCAACTAGAACTCCTCTCCTAGCATTTTATATTTCCTGTAGTATTTAAATATTTTAAATTTATGCAATCAATAGTCTTCTTCCCTCTGAAATAACATAAAATCTTGTTTCCATTTGTACAATATTATAGTGTCTGTGAACTGGCTTATGGCAGATATACATAGTTACTCCCTAAAAGTTTTTCATGGAGAATGTAGAGTGTGGATCCTGTTAATTTCAGGCTTTGGGATGTATGCTAATATCTACATTTCCAGTAATGACTGTTTTTAAATGTAACCTACACTTGAAAAGCTATTTAACATTTGAGTAGCTACCCTGATAGACTCCAGAGGAATGCAAAAAATGTGCCCTGTTATCTTGGATCCTACCATCCACCATTCATACAAAAGGTATTCATTCAATGCACACATGGCCTAGGCCAGTGATGGCGAACCTTTTGAGCTCGGCGTGTCAGCATTTTGAAAAACCCTAACTTAACTCTGGTGCCGTGTCACATATGGAAATTTTTTGATATTTGCAACCATGGTAAAACAAAGACTTATATTTTTGATATTTATTTTATGTATTTAAATGCCATTTAACAAAGAAAAACCAACCAAAAAAAATGAGTTCGTGTGTCACCTCTGACACACGTGTCATAGGTTCGCCATCACTGGCCTAGGCACTGTGTTTAGAATTGGGAATTGAAAATATGACAGTCCATTTACCTGCTGTCAACATACTTGTGAGAAGCAGCAGGAAATCTTCCTGGGGGTAGTAGATGTGCTTCAGGGGGTTTGTAAATCCTTTCAATTTATACATAATACTTTGTGTATAAGCCCATTGGAGTGGGGTTGGGTGGGGAAAGCATGGAGTAGAAAAATGTTCATAGCTCTTAGGTTCTCAAGGGCTTGGGTTTCAAAAGCCTAGGCAAGTAAAAAGACAACGAAATTTGGAGCCATATAGGAATTAATTTCTATCCTGGCCTTGCTGTGATATAAGCAGGTTATCTGGGGAAATTGGGGATATAATGCCTATCAAGATAATATGTATGTGAATCTCACATAGAAGTATGTAGAAGGTATGCAATAATAATTAAGACATCATATTACTCTAATGTACATGTATTCAAGACTGAAATCATAGAGGCAAAAGAGACTAAATCTGCCTGAAAAATCAGTTTCTGCAAAGAGGCCCTATTGGATATTCTCGCCAGCACTTGTTTTTTGTTGATTTATTGATGATAGCCATTCTGGCAGTTGTGAGGTGATACCTCATTGTAGTTTTAATGTGCATCCTCTGCTGATAAGTGACGTTGAGCATTTTTTCATTTCTATTAGTTATCTGTATGTCCTCTTTGGAGAAGTGTTCATTTAGGTCCTTTGTATATATACATATACATATACATATGTAATAATTGTTTGTCTTTCTTTTGTTGAGGTGTATGAGTTCTTTATGTATTTTGGAAGTTAACCCTTTATCAGATGTATCACTAGTGAATATGTTCTCCCATACAGTGGTTTCCCTTTACATTTTGATAGTGATTTCTTTGCTGGTGAGAATGTGGAGAAAAGGGAACCCTAGAACACTGCTGGTGGGAATGAAGACTGGTACAGCCACTGTGGAAAACAGTATGGAATTTCCTCAAGAAAATTAAAAATGGAACTTCCATTTAACCCAGCAATCCCACTTCTGGGAATATATCCTAAAATCCCAAAATACCAATCAGAAAGAATATATGCACTCCCTATGTTCATAGCAGCCTTACTTATAATAGCTAAGATCTGGAAACAGCCCAAGTCTCATCAGTAGATGAGTGGATAAAAAAGC
Source organism: Myotis brandtii (assembly GCF_000412655.1). Lineage (NCBI taxonomy): Eukaryota > Metazoa > Chordata > Mammalia > Chiroptera > Vespertilionidae > Myotis > Myotis brandtii. Next base: position 3,772,931 of record NW_005356259.1, read on the forward strand.
AGTGGTACATTTACATAATGGAATACTACGAAACTATAAAAAAGGACTTCTTGCTCTTTGACAGCATGGAGGGACCTGGAGATTATTATGCTAAGTGAAGTAAAACAAGTATCACATGAACTCACTTATATGTGGTATCTTATGAACAAAATAAACTGACAAACAAAATAGGTCCAGAAGATCATAGATGCATGGAACAGACTAACAGATCTCAGAGGGGAAGGGCTTGTGGGGGGTGGGAGGTGGATGAAAAGAGATTAACCAACAAACTTATATGTATGTATGTATGTATAGCCCATGGATACAGATAATAGTGTGCCTGGGATGGGGCAGGGGCTGGGTGGAGGTGGGAAAATGGGGACATCTGTAATACTGTAAGAGAAAATAAATAAATAAAAAGAGGCCCCATTTGAGCTGAATTCTTGAAGGAAGAGTTTGTCAGGTGGACTAGGATAAAAGGCATTTCAGATATAGAAAACAAACAGTACCTGCAAAGACATAAAGATGACAAGAACTGTGGGTTTTAGATGTGAGGAACAAGGTGGCAGTATATAAAATAAGCAAAGCCCATATACCCAAATAATAGGAGGGAGTTACCTATTGGAGAAAAACATACATACTGAATATGTGATGAATATGAAATTGGCCTCTACATTCCTGAATGTTTTGGTGAGAAGTGTTTTTTTGTGTTTTATTAAAAATATATTTTACTGATTTTTTTACAGAGAGGAAGGGAGAGGGATAGAGAGTTAGAAACATCGATGAGAGAGAAACATCGATCAGCTGCCTCCTGCATACCCCCTACTGGGGATGTGCCTGCAACCAAGGTACATGCCCTTGACTGCAATTGAACCTGGGACCCTTCAGTCTGCAGGTGAACACTCTATCCACTGAGCTAAACCAGTTAGAGCTGGTGAGAAGTGTTTTGATGTCTTATTATTATAGCACTAGAGGCCCGGTGCACAAAATTCGTGCACAGGGCGGGGGGGTCCCTCAGCCCGGCCTGCACCCTCTCAAATCCGGGATCTCTGGGGGATCGGGCCTAAACCGGCAGTCGGACATCCCTCTCACAATCCAGGACCACTGGCTCATAATCGCTCTCCTGCCTGCCTGCCCGATCGCCCCTAACCGCCTCTGCCTGCAGGCCGGATGCCCCTAACTGCTCCCCTGCCGGCCTGATTGCCCCTAACCGCCTCTGCCTGCCAGTCTGATCGCCCCCTAACTGCTCCCCTGCTGGCCTGATCGCCCCTGTCTGCCCTTCCCTGCTGGCCTGATTGCCCCTAACCACCTCTGCCTCGGCCCCCACCACCGTGGCTTTGTCCGGAAGGACGTCCAGAAAATGTCTGGTCTAATTAGCATATTACCCTTTTATTAGTATAGATAGTTATTTAGTCTTATAATGTATGGTTTGGTTGGTAGGAAGGATCTTTTAAAAATCAACTTTAAGCCATATGGTCAGTGTTCTTAAACCTAGTAATTTGACTTTATCCCAGGTATATAAAGTAGTACTTTATGTATGTACGTAGTTCTTAGATGGTTAGATTAGTGTTTTTCATTGGCTTCTGTTAAAAGTGCCCTATAAAAAAATTACATTAAAAAAATCTTTAGGACCTGGAAAATCCTCCTATATAATAAAAGGGTATTATGCAAATTGACCAAACAGCATTGAGTGTCTGCCCCTGGTGGTCAGTGCTCTCCCACAGGGGAGCGCCACTCAGCCAGAAGCTGGGCCGATGGCTGGCAAGCACAGCGGCGGTGGCGGGAGCCTCTCACGCCTCAGTGGCAGCACTATGGATGTCCTACTGGAGCTTAGTCCTGCTCCTTGTGCCTAAGCCGTCAGTCGGACATCCCCCGAGGGCTCCTGGGCTGCTAAAGGGGGCAGGCTGGGTTGAAGGACTGCCCCTCACACCCCACCCCCAGTGCACGAATTTCGTGCACCGGGCCTCTAGTTATTTATAATACCAGGCCTCTTGCTTAGTTTGGATTCCTCAGCAAATTTGAGTTTTCCAGGAAATGGCCCTCAGAGGTTTTGAGATTACACACATTTGGGACCAGAACTATAGGACAAGAAAGGGAGTTTTAGATCCCATACTACAAAAACATAGAAAATAGCTTTTCTGGACATCTCCCCACAATGTGTGTACAATTTACTCCTAAGTCATATGGTTAAAAGAAACATTAAATCTGTTTAGAAATTAAGGAGCTTGTCATAGGTTTTATATTTAGAAGTTAGCGGAGCTGAGTTTGTACCAATTATCAAAGCAGATCCCCTTTCTATGACATGATGTTGCCTAAGCCAACAGTTATATTCTTATTAGGGGAAAGAGTCAATAAATGAAAGGGGGGCATAAACATTGTGAAAATTACAGAAAAATTATTTGTCGATAGAGATTTTTGGTTGCTGTCTACTTCCAAACTAGTTTAAATGGAAAATATCTTTATTGCAGTAGAATACTAACCTGGAGCTACTTGAAGGACAGGACCAAAAAGTGGAAAGCCATCCCCAACCTAGGTGACTCTTCATTCCATCTCCTGTCTTTCTATGGTTCTCCATATTTATCAGTTTCTTTGTCTCTTTAGGGCTTCTTGGATACTTGCCTTTACTTCTCTGTGCACCTGCTTGTTTACTGTTATCTTTCTCTGCATGTGCTGAATAAAGGCATTCCTATGGTGACCACCCTGTCTCATTCACTTTATCTCAGGTTAGAGGAAGAGCTCAGAATGACCAGAATTGATATACTGTCTCACTTTAACATTCCAGACAGAATTAACTAACTTGCCAGTGAAATATGGGTATTTTAATGTAAATGTGTGGAGTTGACTGAGGTGGGGACCTTGTTTAGATGTATATATATGGAAGGGACTGCCTCTTTCAGTGCAGTCATTATGGGCACCAGCAGCATGATCATCCATTCCTAACTCTGGGGATGGGAGGGAAGAAAGTAAGGGTGAGTGGGGGAGAGAACTTTTGAAATAAGTGGTTGCTTGACACCATAGAATTTAACATTACTACAGGCTGTCAGCTGTCAGAATCTTTTGCCTTATAGTTGAGTGTGGATTGAACATGTTAATGTCCCATGTCTATTAAAATGGATTTTTTAAAAAATGCTTGGCATAAATTATTTTTAATCACAAGGTGGGATAAAGAGGTGGCTTCATCTCTGCAAACATTTCTGTTCATATGCCGTTAGTATTCTACTAATTATGTGTATTTTGATAAACAATATGTTCCAGTGGTTTTAAAGTCTGCTCTATCAATGTAACAACTTAATTGAAACCTAAAATTTTCTGTTGAGAGTACAGTTTAGCACTAATTTAGTATGTAAAAGTAAGATAAATAGGTTTCTTTTCGCCTACAAAAGTTGTATAAACAGATACTAAATTGTCACCTATATTTCTTAAACATCAGAGTTGGAGTGAGTTATTCTGAGTTTTCTGGTAAATTCACCCTATTTGAATGGCACTGGGGCTTTATAACCCTTTTCTGAGGGAATTTTCAATAGAGATGGAGATATGAAGATGTAGGCAAATAAATGCAAAACTGAACACAGTATTATGGGACAAAGTTCCATGAGGATTTTTTGTTGTTATTACAGCTTCTTTATTGTGGTAAAATGTGCATAACAAAAATTTAACATTTGTAACCATTATTAAGTATATAATTCAGAGGCATTAAGTGCATTAACATTGTTGTCCAATGTGGATTCTTAAAAGGGAAAATTCACATACTGTTAGGAGTCATGCTTTATAAGAAGACCTTCAGAATGAGCCCAGAAGGATAGGGGAAGTTTGGTGGGGGTACTTTAACAAGTAGAGGAAACCCACTGAGCAAACAAATGCAGGTGGCAATAATGAAGAGACTTAGGGGAACAGCAGTTAGTAGCAGCATTAAGTAAACAAGAGCAATCAAAAAGAACATTATAGAAATAACTAATTAGGGCTGTTGGTGAATTTATAAAGTTTAAGAGAACAAACAAGGAATTTGTTTTAGAATAAATGCTAAGTCAGCTTTCCACAGGTAAAAGTTGTTTTGGCTTCTCATTCATGATATGTTCTAGCCAGTAGAATAATTTAAATAATATGTTATTAGATTATAGGAGACATGCTCTAAAATAATTTAATCCTAGAGATTGCCAGTGTACCCATACTACATATTAAGTATTAAGACTTAAACAGTATTGTATGACTCAAAGAAGTCAGCTGTAGTGAAGTATTGTCATGCTAATGGCCTCATTAGCTGGTCTCTAAGAATTGTAACTTCACAAAGTGATTCAAGAGAAGACCATTTGCCTAGGACTTTCCTTTGTAATATAAAATGGTAGCTGAATCATAAGATTTCTTCATTTTCTTTTAAAATAAGTTCAAAAATGATATAGCTGCCCTGGCTGGTGTTGCTCAGTGGTTACAACATCAGCCCACACACCAAAGGGTTGAGGGTTTGATTCCCGATCAAGGGCACGTACCTGGGTTGCAGGTTCAAACCCGCTCGGGTCCCAGTCAGGTGCATGTGGGAGGCAACCAATGTGTCTTGCTCACATGATGTTTCTCTCTCTCTCTCTCCCTCTCCCTCCATCCGTTCTACTTTCTCTAAAAATATCAGTGGAAAAATTATCCTCAGGAGGATTAGCAAAATAAAACAAAAATGTCATAGTCATCATATTTGGGTAAATTGTTTAATGAAATAGTTGTCTAGAGGGAGTCAATATGCCAATTTAAAGAGATTGATGAAACATTTAGGGGTAACATCAGTGCCTTTTGTCCTGACATACTTCAAGCAAAAACATTATAATAAAGATCAGCTGTGATCTTACAAAAAATTTTTAAAAATCTGTAATGCAAAGATGAGCAATAAAGATAAAGTATCTTGATACTTTTAACAGTTGGAGGGTTATTGTCTAACATGCTTAAGTAACCTCTGTATCAATAAAAACACTCCAGTATAAAAATGAGCACATGTGTCCTAGCCAGTTTGGGTCAGTGGGTAGAGCATCGATCGGCCTATGGATTGAAGGTTTCCGGTTTTTATTCTGGTCAAAGGCACATGCCCAGGTTATGGGCTTGATCCTGAGTATGGGGTGTGCAGGAGACAGTGAATCAATGATTCTCTCTCATCATTATGTTTCTATCTCTCCCTCTCCCTTCCACTCTGAAATCAATAAAAAATATATTTAAACTAGAGGCCCGGTGCACAAAAACTTTTGCACGGGGGCGGGGGGTGGGCGTCCCTCAGCCCAGCCTGCACCCTCCCCAATCTGGGACCCCTCGGGATGTCCGACTGCCGGTTTAGGCCCTAAACCGGCAGTCAGACATCCCTCTCACAATCTGGGACTGCTGGCTCCCAACCACTTGCCTGCCTGCCAGCCTGATCACCTCCTAACCACTCCCCTGCCAGCCTGATCGATACCTAACTGCTCCCCTGCTGGCCCGGTTGCCCCCAGCTGCCCTCCCCTGCTGGCCATCTTGTGATGGCCATCTTTGACCACATGGGGGCAGCCATCTTTGACTACATGGGGATGGCCATCTTGTGTGAGGGTCAATTTGCATATTACCGCTTTATTATATAGGCTTTTTTGAAAGAAAAATGAGCACATGTTATGACTCATAATTAACAGAAGGAAAAATGCAAATAATTACTGAACACAGGAAGAAAAGTCAACAATCTCTCCAATGATCAGAAAAATGCAAATAGTCAACATGAACTTTTGAGTCCATTAACTTTTGGAGGAATCTACCAGATTCTACCAAATTTGGTAAAATTCAAAGTTGTTAATCATGGCAATTCAGAAATTAATAATAGCAAATGTTGGCAAGGTTATGGAAAAACTGTTATTTTGGATCTGTTGATAGAAGGTAAATTGGTGAAGTCTTTTTTGGAAGGCAGTTTGACCACTTCTAATAGAATTGATAATGTGCATATTCTTTGACCCAGCATGTCAACTTCTAGGGATCTTTTTTTTTTTTTTTTTAAATATATTTTTTTTATTGATTTTTTACAGAGAGGAAGGGAGAGAGACAGAGAGCTAGAAACATCGATGAGAGAGAAACATCGATCAGCTGCCTCCTGCACATCTCCCACTGGGGATGTGCCCGCAACCCAGGTACATGCCCTTGACTGGAATCGAACCTGGGACCTTTCAGTCTGCAGGCTGATGCTCTATCCACTGAGCAAAACCGGTTTCGGCAACTTCTAGGGATCTTTAAAATATTTGCATGTGTGCATAAAATAGTATGTCCAACTATGTTATTTGCATCGATTTTTGTGAAACAACATAAAATATTTGCTAGTAAGCAGGCTTAACATGGTTGGCTACTTAAAAGGAGAAAGAGATGGAGGGAGGGTTATTTTTCATTTTATAATTGGGTATAGAAAAGAGTAAATTAACCTCAGAAAGGCCTGCTTGCAAGATTGGCCCTTGCCTAATGTTTGGGAACTTGGACTTTTGGGAGGTATCATTCTGTGATAAGAGTGGCTCCCTGTGCCTTGACTATACAAATATGGTTAACGAGGAACATCTACTTTTCTTCTGGGAGTCTGGAATTTTGGTTTGCACTACGCGCAGTGTGCCTGTGACCAACCACCAATAAAAAACGACGCTGAATCTCTAATGAGCTTCTCTGTAGACAACATTCGCCGGTATTGTCGCAACTCATTCCTGGAGGAATTAAGTGGGTCTGTGTGGCTCCATTAGAGAGGGTTTTGAAAGCTTGTGTTTAGTTCTTCTGGACTTTGCCTCACGTACCTTTCCCTTTGCTGCCTTTGTTCTGTAGCCTTCAGCTGTACTAATACTGGCTATGAATATGACTGTATGGTCCTGTGAGTTTTTCTTGTGAATCAACAAACCTGAAGGTGGTCTTGGGAATCCATGACACAACTTGTCAGTATGGTTTGAATATTTTAGCATCTGCATGAATTATTTATATAATTTTTTAAAAACAGTAAATTTAACATGTTTATGTGTGTGTATGTATACATAAGCACACATGTCTATCATCTCTAAGGATATGAAATGTCTTGAGTTAGTTATTTTGGACAAGGAGATATTGCTTCAGATAAATTATTTAAATTATACTTTATCAGTTTCATATGTAAACTACAAAGATCAAATTTCAAGTAGCATTTTAAGTTCATACAAACTATTATCTCAACTTATGGAACTGAATGTGTTATAAATGTCATTGTAAGGTGCTAGTTCTCTGACTGATGTTCTGGATGTGGTAATCAGTGCCCATTATGTCTAAAAGGTTTGCCATGCTTTATTGAATATATGATACTTGGAAGACACTAGGTACTATGGGGGAATAAATAGAAATATAAAAAATCACCTTGGGCAGACAGGGAATTACAATCTTGGGTGGCAGCATTGGTGGTAGTGATAAGATAAAATGTATAAACATATGGTGGATATAAAAGGCAGAAATGAAAAATACTTATGACTAGCATGTACTTTTGAAATTTTTGTATGCTACATGAAGACCGGGATTTTGTCCTGGTCACCACTGTATCTGTAGGACCTAAAAGAGTACCTGGTATATAGGATAGGTTAGGTCGGCAAACTCATTAGTCAACAGAGCCAAATATCAACAGTACAACGATTGAAATTTCTTTTGAGAGCCAAATTTTTTAAACTTAAACTATATAGGTAGTTACATTGTTATTAACTTACTTAGGGTACTCCTAAGGCTTAGGAAGAGCCACACTCAAGGGGCCAAAGAGCCGCATGTGGCTCGCAAGCCGCAGTTTGCCGACCACGGGGTTAGGAGAAAACGATGAGACCAGTCATTCTCATGAAGGTGATAATTAAATCTTACTTTTTAAAAAATATGTTTTTATTGATTTCAGAGGAAGGGAGAGGGAGAGATAGAAACATCAATAATGACAGGAATCATCGATCGGGTGCCTCCTGCACGCCTGATACTGGGGATCAAGCCTGCAACCCGGACATACGCCCTGACCAGGAATCAACCGTGACCTCCTGGTTCATGGGTCGACGCTCAACCACTGAGCTACACCATCTGGGCTTACTTTTTTCTTTTACTGTAAATGTCTGGACCCAGTATGTCAGCAAACTGAAAAAATAGATTTAAAAAATCTTAATAGTTATGAGTAGAGCATAGCTATCTAATGTTATATGGATAGTGTGTAGCCTGGTAATCTGAGATACTTTTACGGCACCCACAACCAGCTGGTTCCCCTTACTATACTTGATAGGACATTTAATTTCTATGTAAACAACTATACTGGCTTTATTTTCCTTTTTTAAAAGTAATGTTTAATTGTGGTGAAATGCATATAACATAAAACTTAACATCTTAATCATTTATAAGTGTACAGTTCAGTATTGTTAAGTACATTCATATTGTTGTACACCCATTCTCTAGAACTCTTCATCTTGTAAAACTGAAACTTCATACCCATTAAAGTACTCCCATTTCTCTGCTCTCCCCAGGTCCTGGCAACCACCATTCTACTTTCTATCTCTATGACTTTGGCTACTTTGGATACTTCATTTAAGTGTGGAGTCATACAATATTTATCTTTTTGTGGTTGATTTATTTCAACTAGCATAATGTTTTCAAGGTCCATCCATGTTGTAGCACGTGTAAAATTTCCCTCTTTTTTAAGGCTGAATAATATTACATTGTATGTATAAACCACAATTGTTTTTCCATTTGTCCATCAATGGGCACTTGAGTTGCTTCCACTTCTTGGCTATTGTGAATAATGTTGCTGTGAACATGAGTGTACACATATCTGTTTTGAGACCTTACTTTCAATTCTTTCAGTATATACCCAGAAGTGGAATAACTGGGTCATATGGTAATTCAAATTTTATTTTATTTTATTTTTTTAGGAACTGACTTACTTGTTTTTCATAGTGGCTGCACCATTTTATATTTCCACCAACAGTCCACCAGTTTCTCCACATTTTCACCAACACTTTTTAAAAAAATAACCATTGTAATGGGTACCAGGTGATATTTTGTTGTTTTGGTTTGATTTTCCTGCTGATTAATCTTTTCATATGCTTGACAGCATTTGTATATCTTTGAAGAAGTATTTACTCAAGTCCTTTGCCCATTTTTTTATTGCATTTTTTTTGTTGTTGAGTTACAGTTTTTTATATCATAAAGATTCTACATGTGTTTCTACATATCCATCTTTAACACAAAGAGAAGCACCAGTTTATGAAAGTTTAACAATCATAATGAAACAATACTTGTGATGCATTTTCAAAGTAAAGTGTTATCATATAGGATAGTTAATGTGACTTCATAATTCCATTTTAATTAATTGTTATTACAATTAGCTAAAATTACTTATTTTTCCTTCAAGATTACTATACAGATTGACCATACCTTCTTTGTGTCTCAGTAAAGTTTCTGCTGGACAAAATACTAGTAAATTCTCTTTAGAGTTTGACCATGGTTTGGAAAATTGTCACACTGTCACATCTTTTATTTAAAATTTTGGCTTATTTCGATTTATGGATTCTAAAATATCTTATTTTAAAATCTTTATTGTTAAAAGTATTGCATATGTACCCTTTTCCCCCCATTGACCTCTTCTAGCCTATCCCCTCCCCCCCACCACCATAATGTCTGTGTCCATGGATTATGCATATATGCATACAAGTTCTTTGTTTGATCTCTTCCCACCCGCCCATCTTCTTCCACCTTCCCTCTGAGCCTCCACAGTCTGTTCCATGCTTCTATGTATCTGGATGTATTTTGTTCATCAGTTTATTTTGTTCATTAGATTCCCCATATTAGTGAGATCATGTGATACTTGTCTTTCTCTGACTGGCTTATTTTGCTTAGCATAAT
>NW_005356259.1:3782884-3789960 GCF_000412655.1 Myotis brandtii
AGTGAGATCATGTGATACTTGTCTTTCTCTGACTTGCTTATTTCGCTTAGCATAATACTCTCCAGGTCCCTCCATGCTGTCTCAATGGGTACGAGATCATTCTTTTTTTACTGCTGCATAGTATTCCATGATATAAATGTACCACAGCTTTTTTATCCATTCACCTACTGATGGACACTTGGGCTGTTTCCAGATCTTAGCTATTGTAAATTGTGCTGCTATGAACATAGGGGTGCATACATTCTTTATGATTGGTATTTTGGGTTTCTTAGGATATATTCCTAGAAGTGAGATCACTGGGTCAAATGGCAGTTTCATATATTTTTTTTTTTCTAAAATAGAAACTCCGTACTATTTTCCATAATGGCTACACTAGTCTGCATTCTCATCAGCACTGTACTGGTTTCCCCTTTCTGCACATCCTCACCAGCACTTGTCATTTGTTGATTTGTTAATGGTAGCCATTCTGACAGGTGAAAGGTAATATCTTATTGTCATTTTAATTTGCATCTCTCTGATAATCAGTGACTTTGAACATTTTTTCATCTGTCTCTTGGGCATTTGTATGTCCACTTTGGGGAAGTGTCTATTTAGGTCCTTTGCCCATTTTTAAATTGGATTGTCTTCCTTTTGTTAAGTTGTATGAGTTTCTTATTTATTTTGGATATTAACCCTTTATCAGATGTAACATTGCCAAATATGTTCTCCCATATAGTGGGCTCCCTTTTCGCTTTGTTGATGGTTTCTTTTGCTGTGTAGAAGCTTTTTATTTTGATGTAGTCCCATTTGTTTATTTTCTCCTTCGTTTCCTTGCCCTTGGAGATGTATCTGTAAACATATTGCTACGAGAGATGTCTGAGATTTCTCTGCCTATGGTTTCTTCTAAGATCTTTATGGTTTCCCAACTTATATTTAAGTCTTTCATCCATTTTGAGTTTATTCTTGTATATGGTGTAAGTTGGTGGTCTAGTTTCACTTTTTGCATGTATCTGTCCAATTTTCCCAACACCATTTATTAAAGAGACTCTCTTGACTCCATTGTATGCTCTTGCCTCCTTTGTCAAATATTAATTGAGGGTAATGGCTTGGGTCGATTTCTGGTGTCTCTGTTCATTTACATTGACCTATATGTCTGTTCTTGTGTCAGAACCAGGCTGTTTTGATTACAGTGGCTTTTTAGTATAACTTGATATCTGGCTCCCTTCTATTTTGGAAAAAAAATATTTAGGTAGGTCCTTTGCCCATTTTTAAAATAATTTAGAAACCCATTCTAGGTTATATTTATACATTATTTTTAGTTATGAAAAATATCTAGATCATGAGTTTGTGCTTTTTAAATACTGTAGAAATCTTGAAAATTGTATGTAAATAGATAGGTACTAGTTTTTATTATGATTGAGATTTGGGCTTTTTGTTTGTTTGATTTCACATGTTGTATGAAAGAGTAGCACTGCTTATCATTATTACAGAGATACATATATAAGGACAAAATCATGCTCTTGGGGTACGCATATCTTTGTAGTAGTGGAGGTCTGGCTTTTCAGGACCAATTCTATAACAGTGTTAGAATGAAATATTTTTTTGCAAGGAATCTGAATGTTTAGTATCAAATATAACCTCCAATTCATTTCTCCAAAGAAATATACTAAAACTTTTAAGGACACATATTTTCTTAATTACCCAGGTTCAGGTTTAATTCATTTATTTTCAGTCTTCCTGGTCCTGAAGTTTTGGGGGATACCCTATATTAGTACTTATGCCCCAATAATGTCTTATTATATGAATATACCACATTTTGTTTTATTCAGCAGTTGATGGACATTTGAGTTGTTTCTACTTTTTGGCTCTTACGAATAATGCTGCTATGAACATTTGTGTACAAGTTTTTCTGTGGCTATGTTTTCAGTTCTCTTGGGTATATATACCTAAGAGTGGAAATGCTAGGTCATATGGTAACTATATTTAACCTTTTGAGGAATTGCCACTTTCTGTTTCTATTAAGAATTTAAAACAATTCTACAGACAAAAGTTTGGCAACCCATCTTGATTTTATCACTGCTTGGTCTCTTTCTTTTTGAAAAGTGAAAATGCTATGTCAAAGTAGATTCTTTATTACCCTTACTTTTTTATATCTTGAAAACATAAATACTTTATATTAAACAAAGAATATATTTATGCACTGATAGAAAGAAATGGCACAGCATATCCCTTAATAGCAATGCTTTATGTGTTACTAGACCTGGGAATTTGGGAACGTACAAAAACATAGCCTATAAAGTTATTGTAGTTTGCCAGGTAACTTTTAAGCTTTTGGAAATATTACAGTTTAGACTTGATTCTGATCTCTGTGTAGATTGATAATGGAAGGATTGGGGAGAACATCAATGACAGTTTCCTTTGCCATTCTAGAATTTGGCCTATGATTTATTTTGTCTAATGCAATCTAAATAAACTTGCAATGTACGTTAGAAATTGTTTTCTGAGTTTTTAAGCAGGAACTGGGGCTGGTAATGAACAATGTGATCTAACTATCCTACTCAGGTATAATACCAAATTCTAGAATATACACAAAAAGGGATCAAAATCTTCTTTAAGGACAAAAAAATTTGGCAGTATTTGAATGTACAAATAAATATATTTTGGTATTTTCTAGTTTCAAGAAGAGTTCAGCTAATCTGAGGTAGCTAATTATAATTTTAAATTCCTCATTTGTGCATAAGGAATATAGTCAATAATATTGTAAAACTATGTATTGTGTCAGATGGATACTAGTCTTATTAGGGTGATCACTTCATAAGGTATATAAATGTGATCACTGTGTTATATAACTAAAATTAATATAATGTATGTCAAGTGTAGTTAGAAAATAAATTAATTTTTAAAATTCTTCATCTATTAATAAATCTTACATACTCATTTCAGTTTTCACATATTTAAAGGCCTGCTCTATGGTAGGTGTGGTATAGGGTACTTACACGATTTAACGAATATAAATGCATTTCTTCTGACTCTATTCCTTGACACGTGGATTCTTTTCTTTTTTAATATATGTTTTTACTGATTTTTAGAGAGGGAGGGTGGGAGAGAGGGGGCGAGAGAGAGAAAGAGAGGGAGAGAGATAAAGAAACATTGATGTGAGAGAGAAACATTGGTTGCCTCCCATATGCACCCCAACCAGGGATCAAACCTGCAACCTGGTTATGTGCCCTACCTGGAATTGAACTCAAGGCCTTTTGGTGCACGGGACAATGCTCAACCAACTGAGCCACACCAGCCAGGGCCAGTGTTCTTCAGTCTTTTTCTTTTTAATTCAAATGACAATGTTATTGAAAGAAAATTGTTACCTATGATTCTATACTAAAACAATTGTCTTTCTTCTAGGGCAGCGGGACTAGAAAGTTAGGGCCAGGTTTGGGAGATGTTTACTAAGGTGGACTAATCAGAACTTGAAACTTATTGGATGTGAGGGGAAGCAAGTGCCTAGATAATAAGGGAGGAAAGTCCAAAGCTACTAGGAGGTTTTAAAGCCTGAATGGATAAGGAGGGCAGGAGTGCCATGAAAATAAAAAGGGACCTAGAAGCATTTGAAAAACGAGATGAATTTATTTTTCTCTATTTATGTTTTAATTTCTGTTGGTATGTTCAGTAAGCAGTTTGAATTTGGAACTGGACCTGAAGAGAAAAGTCAGGACTAGAAGTAGAGATTTTGGGATACTCAGAAATGTAAAAGTTAAAGGCACAATAGGGAGAAGAGAAACTTGCTAAAAGATGAAATCTGACGAGAGAACAGTTCCAGAGAACACCAATGTTTAGAGGCTTGTAAGAAGAGGAACCAGAAAGGACTCATTGGCTGGTGAGAGAAGAAGTAAGAGACAGTTGTTTCAATGGAATCTAAATCTAAGAAAGGAGTTAAGTACTCATCTGTGTTTTAAAAAGAAAACTATATGGTGTGGTTTTGAGATTTAGATGCTTTTTAGAGGTTATTGGTAACTTCATAAAGTACTTACAGAATGTTTTCAGAGGATTCAGGGGTTAATGGTTCACCAGGAAGTGTAAGTTTCTCTTTAAAAGTTTGGTCTGTTGACCACAGCTTTGTGGTAGTCTGGCCAAGCAAACCATCATTTATTTCCATATAGTGGTAAATATGTATGTATTGAGCTCTCAAACTGCAAAGGTGACTCTTCCTGTGCTATATTTGTTTTGGCAAAGATAAATATGAATTCTGCATGCATACTATTAACTTGGGAGGCTTCTTTGCTTTATTTTTCAGTTGGACAGTTGATACTAATATGTTAAAGTTGGAACTTAATAGTCTCAATTTTACCGTATGTTTACATACATATTAAGGAATGAGATTAGTGATGGATTGCTTTGGACTACTTTTTTAAAAAATAAATTTTTTTTTATTGATTTCAGAGAGGAAGGTAGAGGAAGAGAGAGAGGAACATTCAATGATCAGAAAAAAAAATCATTGATCAGCAGCCTCCTGCATGCCCCACACTGGGGATAGAGCCCGCAACCTGGCATTTGCCCTGACCAGGAATCACACTGTTACCTCCTGGTTCATAGTTCGACGCTCAACCACTGAGCCACACCAGCGGGGCACTTTGGACTACTTTTGAGAGTTTGGTTTTGGCAATGGAGTCTGAAGGCTAAAAGGGATTATAGTGCTTTTCTTTTCTTAAATCAAGACACCAAACCAGATGAAAGGTGGCATAGTCAGGAGCCATAGTTTTAATACCCAGATTTCAGAATTTCTGAACAATTTGCTAGATAGACTTGGAAATTGTGGAACCACTGGTTTCATGAGTTAAATGGTTAGAGGGGCATTAAATAGATAAAGATGATGATGAAAAGGATGAAAGAGAAGGTGATGGCTTTGTGAATAGGAACAAATGGAAATAAAATAATCAAACTCAGGAGCACTTTTCTCTTTGGTATTAAATATAGTCATTTCACTAAAAATAATATATATGACAATATTTTTATTGTTCTTAATTCAAATGGGATTCTACTTTATTTCCATAATAATAATATAGCATGGAGAAAACTTGGGTTACACCTCCTAACTTATTTTGATCTTAGAAAACACTATACAGAAATACTTTTTTCCCCAATCAAAACAGGAGCTTTAAGAAAAGGAAAGAAAGCATCTGCTTGTTGTCTAGGCTGTTGAAAAAATCAATTAAACTTGTTGTGAAATTTTTATATTACCTTTTTCCTTTTAGTTTTTATGCTTCCCCATATTTGTTTTTAAATATGTTTGTAGAACAAAATTTTATTTAGAAATATATTCTCTAAATTAAAGTCTAATACTGCACTCATTCAGGGAGGATTATAAAACGACTGTGTTGAGACCTCTTTTGCTAGTGGTTGATGGAATTGAACCCCAGCTTTTCTGACTCAGAGCATTTCATTGTGCTCTGACTCATTACTACTTCATTGTGAAGTAGTAATGAAGTGTAAGAGGGGAGAGGAAATAGTTTCTTAAATATACTGGTCAGTTCTGATTTGCATCTGTTTTCTCTAAACAGCATTACCACCTGAGAAGACCTAAACAGTTTATTGATGCTATTTGTCACGGGTTATGCTGGTACTAGTTGGTATAGTAGAAAAAGAAGGTAGGGCCTGGATCTTCAGGGAATTCATGCTCTATCAGGGACACTATGTGCATATATGAGTAATTATTGTACATTGGGATATGTCCTATATTAGAGATGTATTTGAAGAGCTGTCGTTAGAGATAAAGAAGCATTTTTGGAGGAAGTGGAAGATGGAGCTGATGGGTGCTAGTGCTAGTCTCAGGAAATGTTTCAGCAAGATGATTTCTATATTGAGCTAGAAGAAAGCAAGGAGTTTGGCAGACTACTAGGAAAATAACTGAAGCATTGAAATCAACATGAACAAAGAAAAAAATCATTTGTTACCCAAAGACCCATAAGACTGGCCCCTATTTACTTCAAATTATGTTCTTTTAACATCAGTCCTGACTTAGCTTCATATGAGAATTCACAACCATGCTTTTCTGCAAAAGAATGGCGGGCAAGTTAGTCTGTTATGCAGCAGTAGGTAAAGTGTGAGCAAAGATAAAAATATGAATTTTGAGAGGAGAGTTGCATATTTTGTAATCAGAGGTGGGTGCTGCAATTGCATAGTTGATAGACCCTTTGGTTATTTTAGTTGCTTGTAATATTATTTAGAGGTATGCATATCCTATATAATAAAATGCTAATATGCAAATC
Organism: Myotis brandtii; assembly: GCF_000412655.1. Taxonomy (NCBI): domain Eukaryota; kingdom Metazoa; phylum Chordata; class Mammalia; order Chiroptera; family Vespertilionidae; genus Myotis; species Myotis brandtii. Next base: position 3,789,127 of record NW_005356259.1, read on the forward strand.
GACTGAATGGTGGAATGACTGGTCCCTATGACGAGTGGAATGACAGTGGAATGACAGCTCAACGTAGGAGCTGCTCCCTGGTGGTCAGTGCGCTCAGCCAGAAGCCAGGCTTAGCCAGAAGCCAGGCTTACGGCTGGCGAGTGCAGGGGAGGTGGCGGGAACCTTCGCGGCAGCACTAAGGAGCAGCGAGCCAAGGGTTAGGGAGCAGTAAGCAGGCAGGCGATAAGGAGCGAGGGGTCCCGGACTGTGAGAGGGCACAGGCTGGGTTGAGGGGACCCCCCCCCCACCGCCTCCACCCCCAGTGCATGAATTTCATGCACCGGGCCTCTTGTTTTTATATAAATATGTTTTTAAAGATTTAAGAACAGTCAGAGAGAGTATGCTTTTGGTGGAAATTGTACTCTGATATTACTACTTGTTGCTATTTGGATTTTACACAGACTTTATTTTAGTTTAATAATTATGCAATTTGTGTGGTAGGGTTAACTTAGTAGTATTAGATTGAGTGGCTTTGTGATGTAGGACAATTAAATATTTCAGTTATCAAACCAGATGAATTTTTTTTTTTAAATATATATATTTTTATTGATTTCAGAGAGGAAGGGAGAGGGAGAGAAAGATAGAAACATCAATGATAAGAGAGAATCATTGATCGGCTGCCCCTGCACACCCCCACTGGGGATCGAGCACGCAACCCAGGCATGTGCCCTGCCCGGGAATTGAACCGTGACCTCCTGGTTCATAGGTCAATTCTCAAGCACTAAGTCACACCAGCCGGGCCTGCCTGTTTGTTTTTTGTGTTTTTTTTAAAAATCTTTATTGTTCAGATTACAT
>NW_005356259.1:3791259-3812386 GCF_000412655.1 Myotis brandtii
TCAACAGGGCAGGGCGGGCGGAGGGAGCCGTTATGGTGCCCTCAGTCCTGTTCCCAGAGGCTCTGCTTCTCAGAACCCCCGGAACCGCTGCAAACCTCGGAGGGAAAGCTGCCTTCCAACTGATGCCAGACACTCCCGCTTCTCCCGTTTGGGTCCGAGTCCCCAGCGATTCGCCCGTATCTGGAGCTCAGAGTCTGAGACTCCCCCCTGACCGAAAACGACAACCGCGCTCTCAGCCACCAGCCCGCTTTGCGCGCGCACCTCCGCACCTGAGTTTTTTCCACACTGCGCCTCCTCTGAGCCTCGGTGTGCTGTTATTTTTCCTTCTAGTTGAAGAGTCTCTCCTCAGCCAGCCTTCCTGTGGTTCTGGGTGATGTCCGTTCCGTCTTTTAGTTGTATTTTTGAAGTGGTTGTTTGCGGCAGCAGTCTCCGGTGTTTACCTATGCCGCCATCTTTCAGGATCTGATCCAAACCAGATGAATTTATTCATTTAATAGTTACTATTGAATGCCAACTATGTTCCAAACCCCCCCCCCCACCTATTAAAATTCCAGATTGACTCAGTAATTGCCTCAGAAAATTTTCAGAGCAATAGCAAAAAAATACTATTTTATGGATTAGTTATTGTTATATTTTGCCTATTGTAACTCTTAGGCTTAAAGTAATTCCATTTTTATTTCCTTTTAAGGTACAGTTTAAGATTTGTATATTGTGTGCATATTTACTAAAAGTATTGTCTTATGAAACTCATACTGTTTAAGTGTTTTGATATTGAGGAATTTGGGGCAGTAGTGTGTGGACTAGTAACAGAGCATGAGAAGTCTTGAGCTCCAATATTTAATTTATGTATATCCCATCTTATTACAAAAAGAATTTGAGTTGGCTTAATTTCCATTTTAGCTCTATTTCTTTTGGTGTCCCTTTCTTTTCTTTGTCCTGACTTAAAATCTAGCCAACAGTTAAATTTAATACTTGTCCCTGCCTAATGTGTTCTGAATTCTAAGTCTGTTCAGTGACTGAAGAAATTTAGATCTTTTTTAGAGGTGAAGCTAACACAGTTTGCTGATGGATTGGATATCTAGGGTGAGGGAGAGGTAAGTGAAGGAATGATTCCTAGCCTTGAGTAACTGTTGAATGGTGGTACTATTTGGAGGTTTGTGATGCCCATGAGACACTCAGTGGACAATACATTAGACAGCTGTTTAGAGAGATTCAATAAACATCACACAACATGTTCTCATTAGCTTTGGTTGTTAGATAAACAGTGAAACTTCTACTCTTTTAAAGAACTTAAATCTTGACACACAAAGGGTACCTTAAAGAAAATAGTCATACTGCGTGTGACTTTTAGAGGCCTTTGAGTCTCTGTTTACTGATTTAGGTTTAAGGGAATAAAATGTTTTGTCTTTTAAGAGACAAAGTGAAAATAATTTGTTTGGAATTTTGAAACTGAATATTAAACTCTGTTTTTGTTTGCATCAAAAATTCTAATATTAGAGACATCTCTGTGACTTGTCTGAGAAGGCTCAAATAATTTTTAAATTTACCCATTTTTAATGTTGAAACATGGGGTTCGGAGTGCAGACTTTTTTCCCTGTGGGTTCTTGTCCTCATGAAGTTTGAAGAATAAACTCACAGACAAAAGGCTTCTTTAATACAAAATGTAGAAGTTTTTTGGAAGCAGATACAAACTCCATCTGGGCAGGGGTGTCCCCAATGGGAAAAGCCTGCTTTCTCTTTCTCTAATGGGAAAATAAAAAAATCCTTTGCCTCATGTCCCTTTGTCTCCAGTTTATATATGCTGCAGTTCTTTGTTTGAATCTGACCTTTTTTAATTGGTTCCTTTTCTTAATTTGGGACACACATACACACACACGCACACACGTTTTCCTCTTTGGTCATTCTGTTACATAGAATTAGTTTCAAAGCTCAAAGCCCACGTGGTGTCTCCCATTTTCTCACCCCCTTATCTTGCTGGTTGGAGTCACTTCTGATTTATCTTATGGTTTTCTCCCAGTTGTGCTGGCATAGAAAGCCTTATCTTACAGCTTTCCCAGCTGCTCAGGTCAGGGCTTCTTTTGGTCTAACTTATGGTCACTTTAACTGCTCAGGCCGGAGATACCCCTGTCTGTCCTAGGTTTATGGCTGTTTTATTCCTCAGGCCAGAAATGTTTCCATCTGCCTGGACCCCCTCTTCCTGTGGCATTTCTCTATCCTCTGTATAAGGAAGATAAGCACCCTGGTGTCTTCCAGTCTCCATCTATGTATTCTCCTATGGGCCCTCCTCATTCCTAAAACTCGGCAAACCTTTCTAATTAAGCTAGCTAACTAACCCTTTCAGTGTGATTTGTATTGCATTACATACTGGTTTATAAAGTCCAAAAAGATAGTCCAGTGTCTGCCGTCAGTTTTATAGTCTGGTGGGTGAGAAAGACAATTACTGAAATACTTTTCACAAGTGGTAATAGAGCAATCTAGTATTGACTACTCTGCTGGAGGCTGAGGGGTGGTTAAGAAGGGGTGGTTTAAGAAAGGCTTCAGAAAGGAAATAGCACTCTAGCCAGAGTCCTATTAACTCATCAACATGAGTAAAAATTGTGAAACTCTGATGTAAAAGGGTGGAGGGGTGCTTGTGGTGTTGGTAATTCTATAGGGCTGAAGCATCAAACTCTAAGTAAGAGAGTGCTATAAAAAAAAAAGCTAGGAAATTAGACAGGAAACATTCAAAATATGTTGTATTTAAACTAAGGAATTGGTAGTTTATCTTGAAGATGATAGACACATTGGAGGATTTATATGTGTGGGGCTAAAATTAAAACTATCATACTTGTCTTTTAGAACAGAAATGCTGAGATACAAATGAAATTATTTAAGGGGGTTTATCTGATTTTTTTCAATACTTTTAAAGGTAAAATTAATTGAAAATGTCTTTTTAAAATTTTATTTTCCAATTACAGTTTATATTCAGTATTATTCTATAGCAGTTTCAGATGTACAGCAAAGTGATGTACTTTACAGAGTGGTTGGTGGCCCTATACATAGTTATCTCGATATTATTGATTACGACATTCGTATACTTTGGGGGGGTGGTGCTCAGCCCGGCCTGCGCCCTCTCGCAGTCTGGGACCCCTTGGGGACGTCCGCCTGCTGGCCTTGGGGAGGGGGTTGTGGGAGGTTGGCCAGCCAGGGAGGGACTGCAGGAGGGCTCCAGGGCGTATTCGGCCTGTGTCGCCCAGTCCTGATTGATCAGACCCCAGCAGCAAGCTAACCTACTGGTTGGAGCATCTGCCCCCTGGTGGTCAGTGCACGTCATAGCGAGCGGTTGAGTGGCCTTAGCATATCATTAGCATATTATGCTTTGATTGGTTGAACGAACAACCAGACACTTAGCATATTAGGCTTCTATTATATAGGATGCTGCAATAAGTAACTTTGTACATACATACTTTTCTCTGTGTGCTATTTATCTAGAGGACAAATTTATAGAAGTACAATTCCTGGTTTAAGGGGTCATGTTTATTTGTAATTGCCAAATCACCTTTCTAAGGGTTATGCTAAAATGTTCTTTGTTACTAGCATTTAATGAAGTTCTGGTTTTCCCATGCCCTCACCAACAGTTCATTTGCTTTTAGATACAATTTCCCTCCCTACTACACTTTGAGAACTTTGCCAAAGAAAGCAGAATCATAAATGTGGGGAATTTTACTTTGGCATTTTTTTCATCTTAAAGGGAAAAAAGTGTATTCTTGTTTTGGGCCTCTACGATTGTGGTGATAAAGTTTATTAGTTTTTCAAAGAAAACCTAAAGGCTCACTATTTTATATATAAGTGCCTATTTGTAAGATTATTTCAACTGCTATATGTTAAAACTATATTATAACAAGATTAAGTTAAGAATCTTGAAAGTTCTATGATTTTTAAAAAATATAGACATAATAGTCTTAGTTGCTTAAATATCAGCATCACAAGTAGCAAAAGTAAAATGGTGAAAAAGTTAAAATGTTACTAGAGTTTTTCATTTCATTTGTATTTGATAATTTGTTGAATAGTAAAACCAGAATACCTTCAATATGTCTTTAAGCCTGGGAGAAAGTAGGCTCCTGTGAAATTAAATTTCAGCAATGTAGTTCAGCAGTGCATTTAAACAATTCACAATGCTGACTTTCAGTGCTTCTGAAAGCAGGAAGTGTATTACTGACACGCAGAAATATTCCAGCCCATAGAACATCCCCTTCTGCCATATGTGGTAAGAATTTGTCACTAACTCACAAACCACTTCTGTAATGCAGTGAATAAGCAGAATTGGTCTTTGTTGGACATTTCCAATTCAGTATGTGAAAGAACTTTGTTTTGTAGTATCTTATAAGTAATTATTAGCTTATGCTTTAGAACGAGCCTGGCACAATCATTAGTGCTCAAGGTTTAAGACAGAATAAAGAAAATTACACATAATCGTTTAGGCATGGTTTTATTTGTTTGTTTTAATTTTAAACCATTTCTTTTTAATTTTCTTTTAGAGTTGATATGCATTATTATATTAGTTTCAGTTGTACATCCCAGGGATTGGGCATTACATAATTTACTAAATAATTATTCTGATAAATTTTGTACCCATCTGATACATAGTTATCTCGATATTATTGATTACAACATTTGTGTACTTTGGGGGGGGTGGTGCTCAGCCCGGCCTGCGCCCTCTAATAGTTATTAGAATATTATTGACTATATTCCCTATGCTGTACTTTACATCCCTATGACTATTTTTTTACTACCAGTTTGTTGTTGTTGTTATTGTTTTTTCAGTGTCTCTGGATCTATTTTGTTCATCAGTTTATTTTGTTAACTACCAATTTGTACTTCTTAATCCCTTCACCTTTTCCAACCACCAAAAATCCCCTCCCATTTGGCAACTGTCAAAATGTTCTCTGTTATCTCTGTTTCTGTTTCTTCCTTTGTTTTTTCAGATTCAATTGCTGATAGATGTGTACTCACTGCCATTTAATTGTTCATATTTTTTATCTTTTTTTTTCCTTCTTCTTAAAGAAGACACTAACATTTCTTTATTTTTCCAAGCTGGTAAATACGTGTTTTTGGAAACATTAATAGCAGCTTCATCTGAGACAATTGTGGCAGCAGTGGTTAGGCACAGACCTTCCATTTGGTGCCCTTCTTCTTCTTTTTTTTTATTAATATATATTTTATTGATTTTTTACAGAGAGGAAGGGAGAGGGATAGAGAGTTAGAAACATCGATGAGAGAGAAACATCGATCAGCTGCCTCCTGCACACTCCCTACTGGGGATGTGCCTGCAACCAAGGTACATGCCCTTGACCAGAATCGAACCTGGGACCCTTGAGTCCGCAGGCCTCGGCTCTATCCACTGAGCTAAACTGGTTAGGGCGGTACCCTTCTTTAACAATGGCATTTTCTAACCATGTACATATGCTATTTTGTTAAAAATCACAGTGGGAGGTTTTTACAAACAATTTTAGTTCTTAAAAATGACACTTGTTTATAAATTCCATAACTCTTAACAGCAAAATCCGACATTAACAGGTAGGGGATCATGTGAATACAATACAGAAATGCCACAAATTTAGGCATTTTATAAAAGAAACATGTTTACAAATGAAAAGAGGTTATGCCACACTCTGCGAAGGACTCGGCTGATTCCCAATTTACACCTTTTAAAATTGTCACATTAAGAAGAACATAGGAACCTCATCACCAGCATACTGTTTCCTAAATAAGGACCAGAACAGGATCCCTGAACTTCATAGACTACCTAACAATTGAGTTAGATGGTCTGAGGAGTTCTCTTTAATTCCAAGAAATTCAAAGGAAATACTTAACATCTCCAAGTTACATTATTTTTCTGTTCTCTGCATTTTTTGAAGATGTGAGATTTACACATCCTGGCATCCTGATTGGGTATTTAAATAACAGAGTTCCATGCAGTGCTCCCATGGCAAGTTTTAGTTTCACAGTAATGAAATGATGTTTTTTGCAGTGTGAAGAGCCTGATTCAATTAAATCAAGTCTTAATGTTTGTCTACAGCGGTTCTCAACCTGTGGGTCGAGGCTCCTCTGGGGATCGAATGACCCTTTCACAGGGATCGCCTAAGACCATCGGAAAAACACATATATAATTACATATTGTTTTTGTGATTAATCACTATGCTTTAATTATGTTCAATTTGTAACGATGAAGTTGGGGGTCACCACAACATGAGGAACTGTATTAAAGGGTCGCGGCATTAGGAAGGTTGAGAACCACTGGATTAGAACCTAGTATCCTTCCAATTAGTAGAAAATAAAAAGCACGGACACTGTAGGTCATGCCATCATAACAGGTGTATTGAGGGGGTGGTGACACAACAGTAGAGACTCCCCCAAATGTATTCGTTTATTTTTTATTTATTTTTTTAACAGAAAGGGAGAGGAGGAAAAGAGAGAGAAAAACATCAGTGATGAGAGAGAATCATCAATTGGCTGCCTCCTGTATGCCTCCCATTGGGGATTGAGCCCGCAACCTGGTCATGGGCCCTTACCGGAATCGAACTGACATTCATGGTTCAGTGCTCAACCACTGAGCCACACTGGCCAGGCAAGAATCCCCCAAATTTAAATAGGAAAAAGCAACAGTCAGGTTTTCATCTAAAGTGATTTTATAGTAAATCTGAATTTGGCAGTGTCCAATGTTAATACAAAACCTGTCTTCCTACTTGAAGCCTTTCAATAGTAATTCTTACTCTGACCACAGACTGGTCATGTGGCAGGTTCTCTCTAGAGAAAAGTAGAATTCTGTCCATTGTGTGGTTTCCCACGCCCACCCCACCCCACTAGCCCTGACTGAGCTCTGTCCCATGAATTCCAGGCAGAGGCCACAGCTGCCCTGTTACAGGTCTCTTGTTTATTTCCAGCTCCATTGCCTTCCTTTGAAAACTGAGATTTTGGGTCTCCCTCCTTCTTCTCCTTGCCATTTTTTTGCTTTGTTTTTTCTCTTTGCCTCTTCCTCCTTTGCTGATGACACCTGTCCCTCCAGAGTGACATCAGCACCCCTGCTCTGACTGACCAAAAAGTCCTTGATCTCTTAGGCATAGCTCCCATCACACAGCATAAAGATGGCAGGGTCTGATCCATGATGAATGTCTGGATGTCATAGTTGGCATAAGAAAGGCTGCCTTGCCAGAGGCTGGTGATTTCCTCCCTCTCTTTCTCCCTGGGGCTTCCTGATATGGTGACAAACATGAGAAACTTCCCTTTCTCCATCATTTTAAATATGGTCTTGGGTTTGCTTGGGATATCTGTGAGAAGTCCAGAGGTGCTGAGGGTCTTTTGTGCTCTGGGAGGTCTCCTACTTCTAGGTCATCATCTTTCTTCCACTGTTCCAGAAGATGTGCCATGTTCACATCATCATAATTATAGATATCCTTCCAGGGAAATGGGCAAGCCTCTCCAGGCTTACCAGCACAGACCTCTGCCTTATGGGCCCCTGGCGGCAGCAGCAGATCAGAGGCATAGAGTAGAACCATGGCCACCATGCTTGCCACACTGACAGTCTTAGGGAAGTCAGCTGACATCTTAGGGGAGTTCCCTTGCAGGTAACTAACTGCTTTTCTTCTGCTGCTTTGATGATTCTCTTTGTCCTTATCTTTTACATTTTAATTATGTGTGTTGGTGTGGGCCTCTTTGTGTTCATCTTGTTTGGGACTCTATGGTTCCTGCACTCGTATGTCTATTTCATTCATAAGTTAGGGAAGTTTTCTGTCATTGTTTTTTCAAATAGGCTTACAATTTCTTACTTTTTCTCTTCTCCTTCTGGCATCACCATGATGGGAATGTTGGCATACTTGAAATTGTCCCAGAGGTTGCTTATACTATCTTCATTTTTTTTAAAATTTTTTTTACGTTTTTCTTCTTGCTGTTCTGATTGGATGTTTTCTACTTATCTTACAGATCTCTGATTTGATCCTCTGCTTTATCTACTCCACTGTTGATTCCCTGTAATGTATTCTTCATTTCAGCTAGTGTATCTTCATTTCTTTCTTTTTAAATGTATTTTTATTGACTTCAGAGAGGAAGGCGGGGAGAGGAGAGAGAGACATTAGTGACGAGAGAGAATCATCGATCAGCTGCCTCTTGTACACCCTCTACTGGGGATCGAGTCCGAAATACAGGCATGTGCCCTGACCCCAAATTGAACCATGACCATGACCTCCTGTTTCATGGGTCCATGCTCTACCACTGAGCCACACCCACTGGGCCTCATTTCTGACTGGTTCTTTTTTATGTTTTCTGCTCTGTTTTATGTTTCCTACTAGAGGCCCGATGCACGAAATTTGTGCAAGGGGCTCGGCCCTCGCAGCCCTGACTTCATCTGGAAGGTCGTTCGGCTGTCCAGTCTAATTAGCATATTATGCTTTTATTATTATAGATCTCACTAAATTCATCTACTCTTCATTGAGCATCCCTCTAACCAGTGCTTTGAACTCTGCATCTAATAGTTTGCTTGTCTCCATTTTGTTTAGTTCTTTTTCTGGAGTTTTGTTCTGTTCTTTAACTTGGGTCTTTTGTCTTCTCATTTTGGCAGCCTTCCTGTGTTTGTTTTTATGTATTAGGTAAAACTGCTATATGTCCCTAGCTTGGTAGAGTGGCCTAATGTAGTAAGTGTTCTATAGGGTCAAGTGGCACAGTCTTCCTGATCACCTAAGCTTGGCACTCGAGGTACCCCCCCCCCCCCACACACAGTGTGGTCTGTGTACACCCTCATGTTGTAGTTCAGCATTGCTTTCTTTTGTCACCTCAATGGAAGGGATTGACACCTAGGCCGATTAGCTGCCAGGACTGGCTCCACCACTGTGGAGGATCAGCGAGCTCTAGTGCCGCTGAGTCTGCTCCTTGAGTGTGTTGCTTGGGAGGTGGTTTGGTTATGGTGCTTCAGTGTGGTTTGAGACTGGCTGTGCTGGCTCTGGGGCATCCTGGAAGATTGTAGGCCAAGGTCAGCCTCTGCCTGTGTTCTGCCCAGGGCCACTCAGTATGAGCTACAAAGTGATCTGCAGGTGGCTGCTACTTGTGTTGAGCTTGGAGGCGCCCTGGCAAGGCCCAGCTGCAAACCAAGGCTTGCTGCTGCTAGTGCAGGGCTTGGGGCCACTTAGCAAGAGGTATGGGGCACACTGAGGCCATATGCTACTTGTTTGAGAGATTTTAGGAAAATCTGAAGCATGAGTCAAGAACAAGTCACTTGTATGGAAAAACCACTGGAAACAGCCTTGGTGGGCCTGAAAATTGGGTGCTATTTGGAATATTAATCACCAGGGCAGGGCAAACAGTGTGAGCCGGGTTGATGGAGTCTCAGATAAGATGCCTGTCTGACAGCTCTGTGGGGGGAGGGCTCATCAAAAGAACAGTGGCCTCTGCCAGGACTTCTTTTTGGGAGAAAGCTGACCCCCCACCTCAGCTCTTGGCCTGATGCCAGACAATTCAGTTCCTCCCCATATGTCTCCAGTGTCTTTCAAATTGTTGCCCCAGCAATGGAGCTCAGAAGGAGGGAGTCAGAGTAAATCTTTGTGCAGACCTTTTAAGAAGAACTGCCTGGGACTCCAGCCACCCTCAAACTCCCTCATTCTAAATTCCCCTGGTTTTTATAGCCAGAAGTAATGTGAACTTCTCTTTCTGGCACTGGAACCCTGGTCTGGGGGGCCTGGTGGAGGGATCTGTGCAGCTGAGATATACCTCACAATTTTTATCTAGCCCATTTCATGTCTTCACCCCTTCTACCAATCTCCATGGGGCTGCTGCTTTAATTCCTTAGTTGTAGGACTTCCATTCAGCCAGATTTCAGGTAGTTCTGACTGATAGTTGTTTTGTAGTTTAGTTGTAATTTTGATGTGATTGTGGGAGGAGGCAAGTACGACACTTACCTATGCTGCCATCAAAGGGAAGTCTCTAGGCATGGTTTTAAAACTTGGTTTTTGAAACTCCCTGTTAAAACAAATATAACTTGAATAAGTTAAGGACTGAGTTAAATGTTCTGATTCAGCTTATTAATGGTTTCTTTAACTAAAATGACTAAGTTATTCTAGTTTTCTTTCATTGCTACTTTGTGATATTAATCTTTTGTTTGCACTTAATAAAAGTCATCCTTGGGGTTAATTATTAAGGGGTGGTGAGATACTGTAAACTTTGGGAAATGAGTTATGAGGAATTGGAGTTAGCAAAATTCAGTGAAGAATTATTTGTAAATCATTAAAAATTTGAAAATATTAATGTTTTTCTAAACTTGAATTTTCTTTTTCTTTTGTATTTTAAGCGACTAAGAAGATTGTCTACCAAATACAGAACAGAAAAGATTTATCCCACAGCCACTGGAGAAAAAGAAGAAAATGTTAAAAAGAACAGATATAAGGACATACTGCCATGTAAGTTTGAAATACCCTTCATAGAAATGGAAATGCTAATTAGCAATTTGTAGCCTACACTAGTTTTAGTTTTTCTAATGAATTTGAGTATTAATGAGGTAGTAACTAATCTCTCGAGGTACACTACAAGATAACAATTTGATTTTGTGCTTCTGGTTTTTCCTTCTGAGTAGTTTTTGTTGTTATGTTTTTTATTGTTTAATTTTCTAAGCATTACAATTACTCTGGTACTGATTTCTTTTTCTTTTTTATATGTTTTCATTCATTTTAGAGAGAGAGGGAGAGAGAGAGGAATATCGATGTAAGAGAGAAACTTCAGTTGGCTGCCTCCTAGACACCTCCTACCAGGGATCAAGCCCACAACCTGGGCATGTGCCCTGACCAGGAATTGAACCAGCAACCTCCCTCTGGGCCTGGGATAGTCAACCAACTGAGACACACCAGTCAGGGCTTAACTTTCTTTTAAATACCGAAAAATCCAAAAATTTTGTGGATTCCCTATTCAAAGTTATTTCATTAAAATAAAATAATATAGGCCCTGGCCAAGTAGCTCTGTTGGTTAGAGCATGTTCCTGATGATACACCAAGGTTGCAGGTTTGATCTCCTCCGGTCAGGGCACATACAAGAAGCAACTGATGAATGCATAAATTAGAACAACATATTGATGTCTCTCTAAATCAATAAATTAAAAGTAAAATAATATAGACAGATACTTCAATAAAACTGTTTGTTTGTTTGTTTGTTTGTTTGTTAATTGTCAGTTGAGGATATTTTTCCTATTGATTTCCAGAGAGAGAGTGGAAGGGAGGTAGTGAGAAAGAGAGAAATATTGATGTGAGAGAAACACATTGATTGGTTGCCTTCCACATGTGCCCCAAACAGGGCCGAGAATCAAACCTGCAACCCAGGTACATGCCCTTGACTAGGAATTGAACCTGTGACCCTTTGGTCTGCAGGCTGATACTCTAGCCATTGAACAACACCAGCCAGGGCAATAAATTTTTTTAAATGCTAAATTATTAATTTTTATTTGTTGTTTATTCACAATTAGAACCTTTGTTGAGCCCTGCTGATGTGGCTTAGTTTGTTGGGCGTTGTCCGGGCACCAAAAAGTTGCTGGTTTGATTCTCCGTCAGGGCACATGCCCAGGTTGCAGGCTGGATCCCCCGTCAGGGTGTACAGAAGGCAGCCAGTCGATGTTGCACTTCCACATCAATGTTTCTCTCTCTCTCTCTCTCTCAATCTCTCTTTCCTTCCCTCCCTCTCTCCCTCTTTCTCCCCCTCTCCCTCTCCCTCTAAAAGTCAAACTTTCTTTAAAAAAAAAAAGAAAAACCTTTGCTGATTAAACTCTGTTTCGAATACTAACAACCATAGACCTACTTTTACCCCCACCCTATACTGATAGCATTATATTCTAGTAATAATAATGTAATTATATTCTTAAATAGCATAGTAACCACTCATTAAGCTTTTGGAAAATACACTCCGCTTTCCTTCCAATTCACCTCAGAATAGTGGATGGTGTGGGTTTCTTCTGGATAGTGTTAAGCAAGATAATCTTAAAATACTCTTAACTGTGCTCTAGAATTAATTACATACTCTTAAAAAAAGACAGTTTCTCCACCTTTTTCTATAATCTGGGAAAATGAATCTTAAACAGCTTCAGGTTTCTGTTTTTATATTTTATGTTTCATTCATTGATTTTACAAAATATTTTGATCCTATACTGTGCTCTGGGGATACTATAGAAAACAAAGTGACAAAACCTCCTGCCCTTATGAAACTTTATATTCTAGTCATGGTGTTGGATAATGAATACAAATAGCATGGGTGGTCTGTCAAATGGTGACTAGTGCTGTTTTGAGAATAATATAGTAAAAATGAGGAGCATAGAGAAAGCTGAGAACAGAATGGGGAAGCTTTACAATTTTAAGTAAGGGGGTGTCAGTAGTGTGTTGTTAAATTGGCCCTTTGAAAAATGAAAGCCCTAATTTTTTATTATTTGCCAATTTCTGTAGTGAATGGATTATTTGCCATAATCACCACAACAAAACTATAAAGTAGATACTGTAATATGCCACTTTGCAGATGAGAAACTGAGACAGGGAGATAAAATAGCTTGTCATACAGCTAATAGAGTGGATGAGAATTTAAGGCCAGGCAGTTTATATTCAGAACATTGGTGCTCAACTAGGATGATTTTGCCCCTGAAATGACATTTAGCAATGTCAGAGACATTTTGGTTGTGAAAACTGGTTGTGCACTAGGCAGGTAGCTGCTGGCATCTAGTGGGTGTAGGATGTGTACAGTACAGAGGCCAAAGCCTCCTCCCCACAATAAAGAATTATCTAAGGCCAAAATGCCCATAGTGCTAAGGTTGAGAATCCTTGCCCTAGAACCTGAGCTATGGGCTATAGTCAGAGTGGCAGTGTCTTTTCCTTTAAATCATAATAAGGTTTGATAAGTCAATTTCCAATAAGTTTGTAGTCACTTTAATTTAGAAAATTATATTGAAAGTAATTATACTTATAGATGTATGTTTATTTATTGTTAAAAGCATAATGTTAAAGTTGTCAGTTTCTTTTACATGTTTAGCATGGCCAGTGCTTGCAGACACAGTATTTTTTAAAACAGCTTTATTGATATAATAGAGGCCCAGTGCACAAAAAATTGTGCACTCGGGGGTCCCTCAGCCCACCCTGCACCCTCTCGCAGTCCAGAGCTCTCTAGGATGTCTACCTACCAGCTTAGGCCCACTCCCCGGGGGATTGGGCCTAAGCTGGCAGTCAGACATCCCTTTGGCAGCCTGGGTGCCCTGGAAGGATGTCCAACTGCGGCTTACGCTGGCTCCCCTGCAGCTGCCTCTGTGGAAGGCGCAGTGCCAGGACCAGGACGGAGCAGCCCCCTCTCCCGTTGCCTCTGCAGAAGGGGGTGGGGGTGGGGCGCCGGGACCGCCATGGCTAGCTTGGCAGCGCAGGCTCACTGTCCCCGCCCCCCACCCACTGGTCATTCTGGCAGGTGGTTCCACCGTCTAGTCTAATTAGCATGTTAACTCTTTATTATATAGGATTACATGCCATAAAATTTACCCATAGTAAGTGTACAATTCAGTGATTTTTACTAAATTTATGGAGTTGTGCAACCATCAAAACAATACAATTTTAGAACATTTCCATCACTCCAATAAGATGATATGCCAGTTTGCAATCTTCAGCCTCAGGCAACCACTGCTCTGCTTTATGTCTGTATAGATTTTCCTTTTCTGGAAATTTCATATAAATGTAATTATACAATATGTAGTCTTCTGTGCCTGGCTTTTTCACTTAGCATGTTTTTTGATTCATCCGTGTTGTAACATCAGTAGTTCATTCCTTTTTATTATTCAGTTAATATTCCATTTATACCACATTTTGTTTAACCACTTACCAGTTGAAGAGCATTATGAACAATGCTGTTATAAACATTTCCATACAAATTATTATCTTCTTTGCTGAAAAGTGTCTTGAAACCATTTGTACTTTTTTAAAATTTGATTTTTTTATACTATTGAGTTATAAAAATTCTTTATATATCTTAGTTACAAGTGGGTGTTTTTTTTTCAGATACATGATTTGTAAAAATATTTTTTTCTAACATGGTGTGAGGTTAGGATCTAAAATAATTGTGCATGTGGGATTGTTCTAGTACCATGTATTAAATACTATTCTTTCTCCATTGAATTGCCTTGGTAGCTTTGTTGGAAATCATTTGACCCATACATTTAATTCTATTCCATTAACCTATTCTTAAGCCAGTATCACGCTATCTTGATTACTGTTCAGTTGTATAGTAAAATTTAAGCAAGAAGTGTAATTCCTCCAACTCTGTTCTTATTTTTAAAAATTATTTTGGTTCTTTGGGTCCTTTGCATCTTAAAATAAATTGTAGGATCAGCTTGTCAATTTTTGCAAAAATCCCAGTAGGAATTTATTGATCAATTTGAGAAAATTGTCATTTGAAGGCATACTGACTATTGCAGTTTCTGAACAGAAAACGTCTCTCAGTTATATAGATACTAGAGCAGTGATGGCGAACCTATGACACGCGTGTCAGAGGTGACACGCGAACTCATTTTTTTGGTTGATTTTTCTTTGTTAAATGGCATTTAAATATATAAAATAAATATCAAAAATATAAGTCTTTGTTTTACTATGGTTGCAAATATCAAAAAATTTCTATATGTGACACGGCGCCAGAGTTAAGTTAGGGTTTTTCAAAATGCTGACACGCTGAGCTCAAAAGGTTCGCCATCACTGTACTAGAGGCCCGGTGCACAAAATTTGTGCACTGGGGGTGGGAGAGGGGGCCTTCAGCCCAGCCTGTGCCCTCTCGCAGTCCGGGACCCCTCGCTCCTTACCGCCCGCCTTCTTGCTGCTCCCTACCACTTGCTGCTCGCTGCTCCTTAGTGCTGCTGCGGAGACTCCTGCCACCACCGCTGCGCTTGCCAGCTGTGAGCCTGGCTTCCGGCTGAGCGGTGCTCCCCCTGTGGAGTGCACTGACCACCAAGGGGTAGCTCCTACGTTGAGCATCTGTCCCCTGGTGGTCAGTTCATAGCGACCAGTCATTCCACCATTTGGTCGATTTGCATATTAGGGTTTATTATATAGGATTCTTTCATTTCTCTGAGTAATGTTATATGATTTTCAGTGTACAAGTCTTGTATTTCTTTTAAAAAACTTCTTTAAGCTGTTGTAAATGAAATTATTGTTATTTTGTTTTCACATTTCTTTTTTACTAGTACCCTTGAACAGCATGGGTTTGAATTACATGGGACCACTTATACATGAATTTTTTTCAATAACTAACTACTATTTTAGATTTGAAGTTAGGAATCCATGGATGCAGAGGGCCAACTATGCATGATCTGTGCCATTTTATATAGGGAACTTGAGCATCTGCAGATTTTAGTATTCACAGCTGGGGGAGGGGCGGTCGCATGGGACAACTTAAATTTTGGGGAGTCAAAAGTTGTAAGTGAATTTTCAACTCCATAAAGGGTGGTGGTAGTGAGTGTCTAACTCCCACGTTGTCTAAGGATCAACTGTATAGAAATACAATTTATATTTGTATATTGATTTCTAAAAAATCTAGCGACCTTCCTAAACTCATTTATTACTTTAGTAGTTTTCTGTGGATCCTTTATGATTTTTCACATACAAAATCATGTCATCTGCAAATGACCATTTTGCTACTTTTTTTTTTCATTTTGCTACTTTTTAATATGAATCTCTCTTTTGCCCTATTACAGTGGCTAGAACCGCTGGTATAATGTTAACTTAAAGTGGCAAGAGCAGACATCCTTGCTTTTGATAAATTAAAAGTAGTTTCATCACTATTCAAAGAAAAATTAGTTTTTTTCTGGAGCTATCTTGAATGTCTGATTTATTTTATACTAGAACATTGAAGCCAGTACCAGAATTAAGAAATTTCTAGGTACTCCTTGTGTCAAGAATGACCTGTGCTTTGTGTGTTAGAGGGCTAAAACTGAGCTGGCTAGCCTTTAGCATTGATGGATCAGGGTGCTCTGCCTATCTAATGTTAATTATGTAGATCCTTTTATTTCTTAGACCTGGATTTAGTCTCTTGTGGTTTCTCTTTCCTTGGTAACAATCTTATCTATTTTCTTTTTGTTGCCACAGGTTGTCGGTATTTGTTCAAAAAGAAAAAAAATATGTTGCTTTAAAGAGCCTCTTGGGTAGGCGACATAGATTTTTATCTATTTGGAATTGAATTCTTAAGAGATTGTAGAGGCAGCCAGCAAAACCATGGGGAGAAATGATTATTTTCATTGCTTTGTTATTCTTTACATTCTATCTACTCATTTTTATGCTTAATAGGAGTACCAATGAAGAATGTTAAAATGTACTTGATGATGTTATATAATAAGCAGCATAATATCCTGTCCCAGTGATGGTGAACCTATGACATGTGAACTCATTTTTTTGGTTGATTTTTCTTTGTTAAATGGCATTTAAATATATAAAATAAATATCAAAAATATAAATCTTTGTTTTACTATGGTTGCACATATCAAAAAATTTCTATATGTGACACGGCACCAGAGTTATGTTAGGGTTTTTCAAAATGCTGACACGCCGAGCTCAAAAGGTTCGCCATCACTGTTCTATCCTATATAATAAAACCCAATATGCAAATTGACTAAACTGTGGAACAGCCGGTTGCTATGACACACATTGACCAGCAGGGGGCAGACGCTCAATGCGTGAGCTGCCTCCTGGTGGTCAGTGCGCACTCACAGACTGGCAAGTGCAGCTTCCACCTCTACGGCAGCACTAAGGACCCCTCAGCAGACATCCTCCGAGGGGTCCTAGGACTGCGAGAGGGCGCAGGCCGGGCTGAGGGATGCCCCCCAGTGCACGAATGTTGTGCACCAGGCCTCTAGTTAATTTATAAAAAGCCATTTCTGTGCCCCATCTTGAATTACTAAATTCAATTTGTTGCAGTATGGGACTCAGAGAGATCTTGTGTTTTAACTTGCTTTCTCCAGCCCCCAGCTGTTGTCTGATTACAGGTGGATGAAATAAGACTGGCAAAATGTTAATAATTATTAAAGCCTGGTAATGGACATATGGGGATCCATTATATTATTATATTTTTGTATATGCATAAAATTTTCCATCAAGGAAAAATTTTACAATTCTCATCTTGCATATAGCAGCCCAGCAGCACCAGTCATGACTGTCATTTCTGAGCCACTGTTACTATTTGGATTCACAATCCCCAGAAACATTTACTGAGGATTCAAGTGGTCAATCAACTATTATACAAAGTCTCTACCTTTAAGATACTTTGAATAGAGGCTGAAAAAGTAACAGATAAAGAACAACATGTATAGTATCATTGTATTTGTGTAGTTTTTTCCAACTATTTAGGTATATGCATAAAAATTACTTTTGGAAGATAAAAAAGAACCTTAATATCTTTGCTGGGAAAGAGAGAGCCCTGGAATTCAAGGACAGGCAAAGATTGCTTTTCATTTTATATCTTTCTTTAAGATTTAATTTTTGAAAATCATGTATTTTATTTTAGAAATAAACCACAATTTTATGAAATTTATATTTTTGGACTTTACTGTAAAGATTGTTTTTTATTACAAGTAGAGATTTATCTCTATATATAAAAGCCTAAATGACCGGTACGACCAGTCGACTGAATGACTGGTCACTATGACGTGCACTAACCACCAGGGGGCAGATGCTCAACTCAGGAGCTGCCCCCTGGTGGACAGTGCACTCCCATAGCCAACCTCCCGCAGCTTGCCAACCTCCTGCAGTCCCTCCCCCTGACTGGCCAGCCCTGATCGGTTCCGATTGGGACTGGGCAAGATGGCCCCGATCGCTGGCCAGGCCAAGGGACCCCACCTGTGACAAATTCATGCACTGGGCCTCTAGTTTAATAATAAATAGTATTGGCCAAGTGCAGTACTGAGTACTCTTAATATATCAACTTAATTCATTCATCTGTCACAATTTACTAAATTATTATTCTTTTTGCGAAATATGAAAGCTTTTTTCCCTAGTAAGAATTTTTGCAAATGAGCTTGTGTATTGGTAGGTAGTGCCAACCACTTATATGCTTGTTAAAAGCTTCAGAGGTTTAAAACCCAGACTCTTGTCTAGAAAATATGGGATGATCCCCAGGAATTTGTATGTTAAAAGAGCTCCTGAGATTATACTGATTGCATCTTTAAAACAGAGGTTTACATCATCAGATTTTTGTTTTTAAAGAATATTTCTGGCCAGTGTAGCAAAGTGGTTAGAGCATCAGCCCACACCCCGAAGGATCTTTGGTTCGATTCCAGGCCAGGTTGCAGGTTCTATGCCTGGCTCCAGTTGGGGCACATGCGGGAGGTAACCAATGGATGTCTCTCTCTCTCACATCGATGTTTTTCTCCTCCCTCCCTTACTCTCTTTCCCCCTCGCACACTCCAAAAATCAATGGGAAAAATATCCTTGAGTGAGGATAAAAAAAAAGACTTCCTGTCAATATGATGTTAAAAAGTATTCTTCTGTACCCAGAGTCAATTTTAATTGTTTTTCAAAGTAAATATTTTTACTTATTTATTTAATCTTACTTATGGTTCATGAGAAAGCACATGTCTGCCAATAGAACATAATTTGTGAAATATTTTTTCTTGTAGTTGATCACAGCCGAGTTAAGTTGACTCTAAAGACTCCTTCTCAAGATTCAGACTATATCAATGCAAATTTTATTAAGGTATATATTAGCTTTAAATCTTACTCTGCCATATTTAATGTCTTTCTTCATACTAGTTTATTAAATTGTTTTAAATTGACTAAACATTATACTAGCAAAAGAAATAAAAATAAAATCACAGCCCTGACACATTTTTACGTACTTTGCCTTCTAGTGTCCTTTTTCATAAAGATAAAGAGTTTTGCCATAGTTTTCTTCTTTTTACCTTAAGGACTTATAAACACTTTACCTATCACTAAATCATTTTTTCTGTTGTCCCTTTGAGTTTATGTACACAGATGTATATGATCATTCCCTATTGTGACATCATAGGTTGTTTCAGTTTTTCTTAATGGTAATATTGCAATGAATAGTATTATTCTTTTGAAAAATTTCCTAGGATAAATTGCCAGGGCTGAAATTACTGGGTAATACTGATTTAAAATTTTAGAATATAAACTTAAATTTAAAACTTTTGGCAGTTACCACCATTTCAGATGAGACCCAAAATGTAAGATTAAATATAGTCTTCATATAGTTAACCTTTGATCAAAAGCAGTTAAATTCTTACATGGTTATCAATAGATAGACAAATTCAAACTGCTATTTGACTACTTTATTCCATTAGCTGCTCTGTTTTTGAATGTTTCTAATTATATGATAGAATAATTTTAGTTATTTTATATGTGATATTTATACAAATTTTGATACAGTATTTTGTTGACAAAAAGTATTAAGTAGTAAGAGTTATATGGTAAAATTAATATTATGTCAATATTGAACAGTCAGGGTTTCAAATAAAAACCTATTTTTTCCAACAATTTTATTACAAAACCCAAAACAAATAGGTTAAACAAAAACTAATACAAAAGTGATTTGCTGTTTCAGATATTTTTCATGTTTATATTATTTTATAAACATTTGTTAAATGTTTATAAAAGGACATTTGTTTAAAAAGTTCTAGTTTTTAATTGTACTTTAATAACACTGAGTTGTTGTATGATTCCATTACATACTGGTTTAGTATTTTAGTCTGCTATCTTATTTGTTTTATTCTCAGGTTCATTATTAGAAACATGTAGTAGGCATGCAATAAACTTTAAAGTTGAATAAATAATTAAAGGTAGCCATGGAAGAATCTAGCTAAGGAAGAACTGTTAGCTAGTTTTAGTTTTGTTTTGTTTTTAGAATCAAAGGATGTTTTTATGTTTCTGCTATAGTTAACTTTGTTGGCTTAAAATTGGGGCTTTTGTTTTTAATTCCTAGCTAAATAATAATTTTTAAAAAAATATATTTTATTGATTTTTTACAGAGAGGAAGGGAGAGGGATAGAGAGTTAGAAATATTGATGAGAGAGAAACATCGATCAGCTGCCTCCTGCACACCCCCTACTGGGGATGTGCCCGCAACCAAGGTATATGCCCTTGACCGGAATCAAACCTGGGACCTTTCAGTCCGCAGGCCGACGCTCTATCCACTGAGCCAAACCGGTTATGGCTAAATAATAATTTTTAAGTTAGCATAAGGCAGTTTAATACTAATTCTGTGTACCTTGTCTAATAAATACACAAAAGTAATAGCATTTTTTAAAAAGCTGAAGTGAAATGATTGTATTTTGTCATGCTTTTATGTATTATGAAAGAAAAATTATTTGAAAATGCTTTTAGGTGAAAACAGCAGTACTACTAATAAAATTTGAAACCTTGAAATTTAGGTAAGGAAATATTTTTGGTGATGATAATGAAATTTGCTTTTAACCATTTTAGGGTGTTTATGGGCCAAAAGCATACGTGGCAACCCAAGGTCCTTTAGCAAATACAGTAATAGATTTTTGGAGGATGATATGGGAGTACAATGTTGTAGTAAGTAATTTACTTTTCACAATCTATTTTGAGAAGTATTACATGTAGTGACTTAGAATGTTTTACTGAATTAAGACATGGAAGCACTTTTTAGCCATAATGATATCTTAATTATAGCTAATGTGTACTAAAAAGCCAGAAACTGATTCTAGGATGTCGCATTAATTTAGGTAGAAAGAGGGTGTGATAACACTTTAAATCTTGTATTATGTCAGTAACTAATAAGACAGCTCCTAAATAATATGAATTGATAGTCAGATGGATAGAGAGACAACTATATGATAAATCAAGTATAGTGAAATATTAATTGTAGAAAATAGATGGCAGTTATATAGTGTTTACTGTAAAATTATTTTTTGCTTTATGTTTAAAACAACTATATATATATATATAAAAAGCCAGCGACCAGAACGCTGGAACAACCTGTCACTATAACGCCCACTGCGGCCAGCAAACCGCCTGATCTGGCGTGAGGCTGGCTGGCCAACCTTCCGCGACCTCTCCCCCGGGCCGGCCCTGTTCCCAGTCGGCCTCTCCCAGCCCAATCAAGGGTGGGGCGGCCAGCCAACCCCCCAGCGAACCCTCCC
>NW_005356259.1:3812447-3816642 GCF_000412655.1 Myotis brandtii
CCCCCTGACCCCGATCAGGGGCAAGGCCAGCAGCTATGGCCCCGTCCCCAGTCAGCCCCCCCAATACCAATCAGGGCAGGGGCAACCGGCCCACTGCCCACAGCCCCTCCCCACAGCAAGCCCCGCTCCCAATCGGGTGGGGCCTGCTGGCCAACCTCCTGCCATCTCCTCCTGACAATCCCAGCCGGCTGGCCAGACCCCACCCATGTACGAATTTGTGCACTGGGCCTCTAGTTACATTATAAAATGTTGGAGTGGAGAAGCAAATGTAATACCCTTACGTTTAAAGACAGTTGAATGCATTTAACCTTTAGCTAATTTTGCTAAATTTCAAGTCAGAAATAAATCTATAATATTCATAAAATATAATTTCTTGCTAGAAAGCCCTTTTAACTCATACTTTTCATATTAAAACTACTTGTTTTGGCAAGCCAAGTGTACTTTTGCTCAGAGTAAAAAGTAATTCTTGAAATTTATATTTTATTAAAAAGAGAAAGTTGTGTTTAACTGATAAATTCTTCCTCTTATCCCACCCCCACTTCTTTTTAGATCATTGTAATGGCCTGTCGAGAATTTGAGATGGGAAGGGTATGTATACCTATTAACACTTAAAATAATTATGGCGTATCCTTTTTGTAACTTTATTTCTATGGATATATATTCTTGGTCTTTTATTATGTTCTGAGCTCTAGTAGCTAAAGCAGATGCTATTTTTCTTTTTTGTGTTTGTTTATTTTATTATATAATTAAAATAATAAATTTTTTTGTTGCTTAGTAATCTTCAAATATGTAATGGTGGTGTAAGTAGAATACTATTTATGGACCAAAGTAGAGAGGTATTTTAAAAACAGGAATAAAATTGAGCAATGAAAATGAGCCAAAATAATTCTGATTAATTATTATAAATTTATAAATTGAATATTTTGATTTTTCTTCCTTCAAATACCATTACATTTTTTGTTTGTTTATGCTATCTTCAAAGAAAATCCTTTAATCCAAAATTTTTAATGGTGTTTTTATACTCTGTACAAGTGAAATTAGTTTTAAACTCACTTGATCTCGCATCATCAACTACTATGTTTTCATTGTCAGAGGGGATAACATATTTATAAAGTAGATATTAAATAAAACTTTGTGTCCTTTTCTATAAGTGTAACACAAATCAAACTTACAAAATA
The DNA here is from genome assembly GCF_000412655.1 of Myotis brandtii. NCBI lineage: Eukaryota > Metazoa > Chordata > Mammalia > Chiroptera > Vespertilionidae > Myotis > Myotis brandtii. The sequence continues at coordinate 3,813,626 of NW_005356259.1, forward strand.
AGTTATATGGTGATTTGAAGTTTTCTTTATACTTATTAATTCATCAATTAAAGTAGGGCCCCTCACCTCTCTCTGCCTGCCTGCCTGATCACCCCCAACTGCCCTCCTGTGCCGGCTTGGTCTCGCCCCCAACTGCCCACCCCTGCCAGCCTGATAGCCCTTAACTGCCTCTGTCTGCCTCATCCCCCACCACCATGACTTTGTCTGGAAGGAAGTCAGATGTCTGGAAGATGGCCAGTTGACCCGGTCTAATTAGCATATTACCTTTTTATTAGTATAGATATTTTATTAATTTCAGAGATGAAGGGAGAGGGAGCAAGAGAGAGAAACATCATTAATGAGAGAAAATTATTGATCAGCTGCCTCCTGCATGCCCCACACTGGAGACCGATCCCACAACCTGAGCATGTGCCCTGACCGGGAATCAAACTATGACCTTCTGGTTCACAGGTTGATGCTCAACCACTGAGCCACCCCAAACTGGTTCTTTTCATTCTTTTAATAAGTTCCCATTGTATATTAGTAATAATACTTGATGAAAAATTTAAGTTGAATTGAGTGCAGGTTTTTTGTGTTTGTTTTTTAAATGTTTTTATTGATTTCAGAAAGGAAGGGAGAGGGGGAGAGAGATAGAAACATCAATGATGAGAAAGAATCATTGATTGATTGCCTCCTGCCTGCCCCTTAATAGGGATCAAGCCCAAAACCCAGGTGAAATGAACCAAGCCCTCCTGATTCATGGGTTGACGCTCAATCACTGGACCATACTGGGCAGGCCTATGAAAAGCTTTTTGAAACTAAGATTTTGAAAATGATAGTGCTTTGTTTGTAGTAAGCAGTCAATGACTGTTAATTTATTTGATAACCTTTACTTAGAATGTGACCTAATGGAAAGAGCATAATTAATGAAATCAAACAAATCTACAGTTAACTAGTTTTTGACCATGGTACAGTGAATTTCTTTAATCCAAAATTTGTAATAATGGTGTTTTTATACTCTTCTCTGAGCTTCACTTTTCTCACCCCTAACATGAATGATATATGATTATAGGTAATGTATGTATAGTGCTTAACATATAGTTTTTGATATTAATAGTCATTAGTTTATACCTGAAATATAAATACCAATATAACCCTTTGTTACTGTGGTGTTAGTCACACAGCTTTAATTCTTACTAAATTAATCTTGTATAATTTGTTTTCTCTCTGTTTCAAGATGTTAAAACTACCAGGTAGAAGACCAAAAAAAATCCTCAAAAATAATTTAATTATTTTTATCAGTTTCTATAAACTTCTGGGAAAGGAGGTGTGTAGTTTTTAGCCTTCTAACATATTAATAGTGTTGCTGTAAGTCAAACTAACAATACTAGATAGTTCAAATTTGTTGCCTTCTGAGCAATATTATTAGCTTATGGTTAATTCCAAGCTGTAGGTAATAATTCCATTTACGATATGAAGCTATAGAAATTTAGTAAGAACTGATACATTTCCTACTGCCTGAAAGTTTAAGTTAGATTCTTATTTAAAGGCTTTCATTTTATTGGGTTTTGATAAATTGTGTCATTTCTTAGCATCAGAATCATTGTATATTCTATTACATTGGGCTTTCATTTACTTACCTGATTTTCTAAAATGATCGGCTTTGATATTAGAAAACCAATGAAAATTGAGTGTTTTATTTCTATACCTATTTAAAACAGGAAGGTAAGAGGGGAAACGGATTACATTTTCTGTAATCTATATAATAAAAGGGTAATATGCAAATTGACCCTAACAGCAGAACGACTGGGAATGACTGGTCACTATGACACACACTGACCACCAGGGGGCAGATGCTCAATGCAGGACCTGCCCCCTGGTGGTCAGTGCACTCCCACAGGGGGAGCTCTGCTCAGCCACAAGCCAGGCTGACGGCATCACAGCGGCGATGGTGGGAGCCTCTCCTGCCTCCTCAGCAGCTCTATGGATGTTCAACTGCAGCTTCGGCCCGCTGGCAAGTGGACATCCCCCAAGGGATGTATCACTGCCAGCTTAGGCACAATCCCCCAGGGAGCAGGCCTAAGCCAGCAGGTGGACATCCCCCGAGGGGTACCCCCGTGAGTGCACAAATTTTTGTGCACCGGGCCTCTAGTCCTATATAATAAAAGGCTAATGTGCAAATTGACCGAATAGCGAATGACTGGTTGCTATGACACGCACTGACCACCAGGGGGGCAGACGCTCAATGCAGGAGCTGCCCCTTGGTGGTCAGTGCGCTCCCACGGGGGGAGCATCGCTCAGCCAGAAGCTGGGCTCACAGCTGGCAAGCATAGCAGCAGTGGCAGGAGTCTCTCCTGCCTCTGCAATAGCACTAAGGATGTCCGAATGACGGCTTAGGCTTGCTTCCTGCGGGGAGCGGGCCTAAGCCGTCAGTCACACATCCCCCGAGGGCTCTCAGGCTGTGAGAGGGTGCAGGCCGGGCTGACGGACACCACCCCCAGTGCACGAATTTCATGAGGAATTTCGTGCACCGGGCCTCTAGTTTCAAATAAAAGTGGATAGTTTAAACTTTAATTAATGAGTTTTTGCCATCAATAGAACATTTGAAATGTATTGTTATTTAGTACTCAAAACAATCATATAAGATTAGGATCATTCCCATTTTTACTGGTAAAGAAACTAAAGATCAATTAAACAGGAAAATTAGTACTTGTAAAATTCTTCTGATACCAAGTAGAATGCTCTTTCTACTATGCCACAGATTTTACATTTAATGAGAATTCAGCCAGATATTAAGAGGATGTCGTTTTATAGGCTTTAAAACTTGCCTGACAACTCTTCATTCGAAATGGATCTTGTGCCAGGCACTTTTTTAAAAGTAGGTTTTATTTTTTTTTCCCTAGAGGAGGATGTTAATAATGTTCTTATGATTAATCTTGGAGAGAACACAGTAACTCTTTTTTTTTTAAAAATAAATCTTAAAAAAAAAAATAAATCTTTATTGTTCAGATTATTACAGTTGTTCCTCTTTTTTCCCC
>NW_005356259.1:3818520-3845226 GCF_000412655.1 Myotis brandtii
GCACCTCCTCTGAGTCTCAGTGTGCTTTTCTCTTTCCTTCTAGTTGTAGAATTTCCACTCAGCCAGCCTTCCTGTGGTTCTGGATGATGTTTTTTTTTGTCTTTTAGTTGTATTTTTGAAGTGGTTGTGCGAGGCAGCAATTTCCGGTGTTTACCTATGCCGCCATCTTGGTTTCTCCCACAGTAACTCATTTTTAAGAACAATTGGGCCCTGGCTGGTTTGGCTCAGTAGATGGAGCGTTGGCCTGTGGAATGAGGGGTCCCGGGTTCAATTCTGATAGGGAGCACATGCCCAGGTTGCGGGCTTGATCCCCAGTGTGGGGTGTGCGGGAGGCATCTAATCAATGATTTTCATCATTGATGTTTCTATGTTTCTCTCTCTCTCTGAAATCAATAAAAAGTATATTTAATGATAATAATAAAAAAGAACAATTGGACAAGTATGCATTGTCTCAGCTCCTTGCCTACTGCTGGCAATTTTTCTGTTTTCTGGGAAGGAACGACAAGCTAAACACCTGCGCACAAAATATTAATAAAAGTTCAAGAAAAACTATGTCATGGATTACTTACTAACTTTTATTTTTGTGTTTTGTTTTTTTTTGACAACAGAAAAAGTGTGAGCGCTATTGGCCTTTGTATGAAGAAGACCCTATAACATTTGCACCATTTAAAATTTCTTGTGTAAGTACCTGTTTATATGTATGTTACTTTAATCAGAAAATTGGCATGCTAGACTGATGAATAATTAAATTATAATATGGTACAAACCCAGTTTTATATAAATCACACACTCAGTGTTTCCATTGTAAATCTACACTTAATTATACTAAGCAAATATTAATATCATTTTTATATTGCTTTAAAATTTAGAAGTTTTTGGAATGACTTCATAAATATATAAATTACTTGTACCTTATGTTAATTCTCTGTTAGTCTTTGAGTATCAAAGTTGATAGTAAGTGTTTATATATGAGTAAATGGAATAGCTGTCACCTGGGTGATCTATTTGAAACCCTTGATGACTGACATGTAGTTTATCATGTTAATTTTTCATATCTGATACTCTCTCCAGAATGTTCTAATTACATACAAAGATAGGTTTAAGAATTGCCATACGAGACATAAAGTTTGATCTTTGTGGCAGACAATTTGATAAGAAACTTAAAATATGTAACTATTTAATGAGCTTTGGAAATGAATTAAATTGAAGTCCTAAAAATAACATAACAGAAATCTGAGAAAATGAATTTAAAAACAAAACATGAAGAAAAAATTAGTAAAATATAAGCGAGCTTTAAAATAGTAACAATAATTTGCTTTGGGTTACACATGATGGCACCTTTTTTAATAACCTAAAGGAAGTGTATTTTCTTATTTACTCAATTCGAAAGATCCAGGATTGAGCAAACATGGAAGTTCAGTAACTTACCTATATTAGTCAGAGTTTTCTGGAGAAAGAGAACCAATATCATGTGTATCTATAAAACAGTGATGGCGAACCTATGACACGCGTGTCAGAGGTGACACGCGAACTCATTTTTTTGGTTGATTTTTCTTTGTTAAATGGCATTTAAATATATAAAATAAATATCAAAAATATACATCCTTTACCCCCTGGCAATGGGCAAGGAGACACCTGATTGGTGGTGTTGCTCTTATATCATTCAGGGGCAAAGCAGATGTACAGTCCTTAGTTCATCCTAGCTTGATGCCTGTGTCGGTGGCCAGAGCTGTTTCATGACTGAGGCACATTAAAAAAAAAAATCATCAAAGGACCTAAACAGACACTTCTTCAAAGTGGACATGCAGATGGCCAAGAGATATATTTCTATATGGACACGGCACCAGAGTTAAGTTAGGGTTTTTCAAAATGCTGACACGCCGAGCTCAAAAGGTTCGCCATCACTGCTATAAAAGGAAAGAGATTTATTATTTGGAATTGGCTCACATTATCATGGAGGCTGGCAGGTCCAAAATCTGCAGGGTGGTGGGTGAGGAAACTGGATACCCAGGAGAGCTGTTGTTCAGTTTTGGTTCAGACAGTCTGTTGTAGAACCAGGAAGAACTGATACTGCAGATGAAAGCAGTCTGTTGGAGAATTCTCTCTTACTTGGGGGGGGAGTCTGCTCCTTTTGTTCTATTTAGGCCTTGACTAATTAGGTAAGGGCCACCCATATTATAGCGGGCAATCTGCTGTACGTAAAGTCCACTGATCTAAATATTAATCTCACCCAAAAACACCCTCACAGAAACACCAAGAATAATTTTGATCAAATGTCAAACATTTGATATTAATCACTCAATGGTCCAGTCAAGTTGACACATAAAATTAACTATCACATTCCCCATTTCAGAATTGCTTGCTTTTTACTTTGTTTTTCATGGTTCAATGATAAACAATTTCTATGATTTTACTTGTAATTGGTGAGTTCAAGAAGTCCATAATTTTATGATTTATTTGTACTTATAACTTGTGAATTCCTCTGATGCATACCCAAAGCTTAGTGCTTCCTACATTGATATAGAAAGGACTCAACTTATGTTACAGTCTCCTTTATAAATACAGTGTGGTTTTGTAATGTTAACTATAACTCAGAGTTAACTGCCTGGAATTAATATGAAGTCAATACTCTAAAGTCCTGGTTAGAATGAACTGTTTGTTGTGTTAAATATAAGCATTTTTTAAAATCATACTGCATTTCATATTATTTGAAATTAATAAAAATCAATACATACCATATTCTCTACTTCTATGAGGGAACACATCCCCCCTTGCCAGCCCAGGAAGTATTCTACAATATTAACTCCCTGACAGTCCAGTACTGTGCAGTGTGGTTGCGTTGAACATTTGCAAATTTTAATGTAATAACTGTACTCAGTGTTAAAATTCAGGTGAAAATACATAGTGCTTAACATTCAACAGCAAAACAACTTTAAAATTTTCAACATAGTTTATAATTTGAAAAAAAAGATGAGTTTTTGGGTAATTTTTCAATTGAACTAAAAATAATTACAAAGTCCTTAATGAGGTTTGATTTGGTTAGTAACAGCTGGTTTGATTTGTCAGCATTGGGATTGATTCTTGCTGAAGAAACAAATTTTTTCTTAGAAGATGCAAGATAATTTGGCCTGGCTGGTGTGGGTCAGTGGTTGAGCATCAACCTATGAACCAGGCAGTCACAGTTCGCTTCCTAATCAAAGCAGATGCCTGGGTTGCAAGCTCAGTCCCCAGTGTTGGTTGTGCAGGAGGCAGCCAATCAATGATTCTCATCATTGATGTTCGTATCACTCTACCTCCCCCTTTCTCTTTCTGAAATCAATTAAAAAAAATTTTTTTTAAAGGAAGGTAATTTGTCTTGTGATTGTTTCATACAACTTAGGATTTGTTATCACTGATGTAAACAAAAATAAAATTTAGAAACAAGTTGATGAAAGTAACCATAGTAAGTGACTTGATTATTTGACAGAGTTTGAGACTAAGGAAGGACAGTATCAGGAGCTCTCTTGGTTTGGGAAGGAGGAGGGTAAAGAGTCGGTGGAAGTGAGAGGAGTGGCTAGCAGGAGCTCAGTCACGGATCATAGTTGCTGTATGTAATCCACTTAGACCAGATGTTAGCACACCGTCCATGGGTAAATCTAACCACTACCTGATTAGTAAACAAAGTTTTGTTGGAGTACAACCAGGCCCATTAATGTACATATTTGCCTATCACAATAGCAAAGTTGAGTAGACAGAGATTTTATGGCCTGCAAAGCCAAAAATATTTACTAGCTTTACAGGCAAGAAAAAAATTAAGTCTTGGGCCAGTGTTTTTATTCGTACTTATTTTAGATGAAAATAAACAAAAATACTTCTCCCTTAATGTTATTTGAAAAGTTCAAAGTAAATTAGGATGACTTTAAAAATTAAAGCAGAATAATATTGGATTGTTTTTTATCCATAAAACAATATGTTGCTCTTGACAGTCATTGCCTATGGTTTTAACTACTGAAATAAAGCATAGTTTGCTTAGGGACAAACTGACATAGAGGGTTTATTCTAATACTTTGACAAATGGTAGTAAAAGACTTTTAAAGTGGTAATGTTATCCTTAATCAGAATAACAATTTGGCAATTTCTGAGCGTATCCTTCCTTCTATAGTTGGATCCAGTTAACAGAGTTGAGTGTTAAGTAGGGAAAGGAAAGCTTTATGGAAAGATGTAATGGTTGTAGGTGGTAGTAGGTACTAAGAAGTGACATTTTGTTTGTGTTATTTCTATTACATGATTCTGGTGATGTTTGTTACTTTTACTGGAAGATAGAGTTTTAGCTAAGGAATTAGTTAACAGATACTTCTATTTAAAAGTATATATACACCACCCTCTTTCTCTTCAACTATGCGGTGGAATAGCATCCTCAGCAGACGCAGAGTTGCAGATCTTTGTGAAAACCCTGACTGGCAAGACCATCACCTTTGAGGTTGAGCCCAGTGACACCTTTGAGAATACCAAAGTAAAATCCAAGACAAGGAGGGCACCCCGCCTGACCAGCAGCGTCTGATTTTTTGCGGGCAAATAGCTGGAGGATGGCTGCACTCCCTCAGACTTCAGTATCCAGAAAGAGTCCACCCTGGCTTGGTGCTTTGTCTGTGGGGTGGCAGCAATTAAGTCGTCTCTATGCTAGCTCACTCAGAAGTACAGTTGTGACTTGTTACACTTGCCTGCCCCCCTGCACTGTCAACTGCCAGAAGAAGTGCAGCCACACCAACAACTTGTGCCCCAAGAAGGTTAAATGAGGCCCCTCTGCCACCTCTTCAGCCCACATAGTGGCCTTCTGCCTCAATCCCATGGCCCTGAGGCCTCAATAAAGTTTCCCTTTTGTTGAATGGGAAAATATATATATATATAAAGCTTAAGTTCATGGCTTTTAGAATGATTATTTTTGTAATTACTAGGTACACCAAGTAATTGTTAATTTTAGAGTGTAGACTTTACGAGTTTCTTATTTGTTTTGGTGATTACTGTATATGTTTTAATGTTACTGACTCACAAGTGTTTCCCCCTTTATTTAGGAAGCTGAACAAGCAAGACCAGACTACTTCATTAGGACACTCTTACTTGAATTCCAGAATGTAAGTATTTTTCATTTAGAGATAATTTCTAAGGATAACTTTTTAAAAGATTATTGTATTGCTTTTTAGAGAGAGAGGAAAAAGGGAGAGAGTAACATCGATGTGAGAGTGAAACATCAATCTGTCTCCTGCACGTCCCCTACTGGGTATCTAGCCAGCAACCTGGGCATGTGCCCTGACTGGGAATCAAACCAGCAGTCTTTCAGTGCATGGGATGACACCTAACCCACTGAGCCACACCGGCCAGGACTCTAAGGATAATTTTTAAAGAGAAGGCATAAAATATATCTTACATAGTTAAGGAGACTTAAAAAACCTTTTAGTTATGTACAATAATGAAGAAAATCAGAGTAATGTTTTATTTAGTATCTTGAGCTTTATGCTTATAAAGTTAGATAGTAATGTAATATAAATAATAATCCTATCTAATAAAGAGGGAATATGCTAATTGACCCTCACACCATTGCAAAGATGGCGGCACCTATAGCCAATAAGGAGGGAATATGCTAATTGACCCTCACACCATTGCAAAGATGGCGGCACCTATAGCCAATAAGGAGGGAATATGCTAATTGACCCTCACACCATTGCAAAGATGGCGGCACCTATAGCCAATAAGGAGGGAATATGCTAATTGACTGCCATACCCTCAAAGATGGCGGCGCCCAGTCCCCTCAGCCCCCCAGCCCCCCAGGGCCGGCCTAAGGCGCAGGCAAGCCTCATATGGCTGCTGCCCAGCCGCCCAGGGCCGCCCGAGGCTTGCGCTGCTGGCAGTGGCAACAGCAGAGATGTGATGGGGGCATCACCTTCCCCTGATCGCCAGGTTGCCTCCCGCCCCTGAGGGCTCCCGGACTGTGAGAGGGGGCTGGCCAGGTGAAAGGACACCCACCCCCTCCCCTCTAGTGCATGAATTTTCATGCACCGGGCCTCTAGTAAAATAAATAAAATAAGATAAATTTTAACTAACTTAGAACAGCTCTCCCTATATTAAATTTACTGTATTTGGAATAGTTAGTTTCGTTGCTACAAATGTATTCATTGCAATAGCATATTATAGCATTGTTTAGGTAATTATTACCCACTTTTACAGTCTATAGCATTTTAGAAAGAGACAAACTAACATCAAAGCCAAGTAATCATTTAGATACATATTGTTTTCACTCAAGGGCCCTTGACTTCAGTGTTTCAGAGCCATATGGAATGATAATTGTCTAGGGAGAAATCAAAGAAAAAATCTGATGGACATTAGAGAATGCTCGTCGACTTCTTCCTCAATTTCTCTATTTTTATTAGCTTAATTTTGAAACCATATTATATAATTTAGCTTGATGTGAAGTTCATCATTCTTCCCCAACTAATGCATCTGTAAACATACTTACAACTCCTACTTTGCTATTTATAAGAAAACATGGTACTGGTACTCTTATTCCCCATTCTGACTTGACTAATCATGTTCCTTTAGTTGAGTTATTTATTATACTTTGGTTGTTACTCTTAATTTTATGGTGATAATGATAGGTACCTTATTAAATTTCAGTAATGTATCAGGCATTTCAAATAGTGGTTATCTCCATTGCACATTAATGAAGATATAGAGTCTTTAACACGTTAACTAGCTTCCCTAAAGTTACTCAGTAAATGGCAGAAATTGAATTTTAATACAGTTTTAATCTGGATTCAGAGCAGGTGTTCTTTCAGTTAAACACTTAGAATAACCATTCTCAAGGTTTTTTCATAGCCGAACTCTTACATTCTTAAAAATTATTGAAGATTTAAAGATCTTTTGTTTATGTGGGTTATATCTTTCAATATTTACTATATTGGAAATTTAAACAGAAGAAAACTTAAAAGCATGAATACACAAGCATATATTCTATTAGCTGTCAAAGTGATCACATCATCATAAGTCAAGTAGTCTTGGGAAGACCCTGCTGTACACACATGAGAGAATGAGAGTGAAAAGGCAAATAGAGAATACATTAGTACTACTATGAAAATATTTTAAAACTCACAGATCCTCTGAAAGTGTCAGGGGTTGGGAGTTCCCCCATACATACTGACTCATCTGAAAGAAGACAAGTAGGTTTGGGGTTAAACAGGCTCATTTCTAATTTTCTTTTTCGGTTTAAATATTCTATTAGTCTTCTAGTTGCAGTAGATTCTAACATTGCTTATGATATATTGTTCATCCACCTAATGCTCTGGATTAATTAAATAGTATATACAGTGTAATGTTTAAAGAGCATGCTCTGGAGGTAAGACTGCCTGAGTTCAGATCCCACATTGGTCACTTGCTATGAAATTTTAAACAGGTTATCTCAATTTTCTTACCTATAAAATAAGAATAGTATTAACAGTACCTTTCTTATGACATATGGCAATTAAGTACTAGGTAGATGGTAAATAGTCAATAAATGTAGACTATCACTAATTTGTTTTTTAAATTTTTCTTTAAATATTTTTTTTGTTTTTAGAGAGAGGGGAAGGGGGGAGAGAGAGAGAGAGAGAGAGAGAGAGAGAGAGAGAGAGATTGATTGCCTCCAGTACACACTCCAACTGGGGATTAAACCCGCAACCTACTTTGTTTTTTTAATGTAATACTGAATACCATACAACTATCTTAAAATGGCAGTAAAGTGAGATATGCAGTTTTTCTTTATGTTTTAAAATTTGCAAATGTATTTTCATAATTATTGAATTTTTGTTATTCTTGAAGGAATCTCGGAGGCTATATCAGTTTCATTATGTGAACTGGCCAGACCATGATGTTCCTTCATCATTTGATTCTATTCTGGATATGATAAGCTTAATGAGGAAATACCAAGAACATGAAGATGTGCCTATTTGTATCCATTGCAGGTACAAAATAATTTTCCAAATATTTAAATACTTTGGAATATAGGTGGCCTTATAATATGGGTGATATGTTGTATTTTGGAGCCTAATTTTTGAATTTGCATTAGGTCATTATACGGATTCCCAAATCATAAAAGCTATCTGAATCCTGAGGCAATTTTTCTTCCCTTAATCTCTAATTTACATTAGCTTATTTTAGGAGACTTCCATAGTACTTACTTCATAAAACTGCTATCAATTTATCTCTTTAAGTGACTTGGATATTTACTGGTTAATTAATTCAGTAGTTAAATGGAATACTAAAGTTATTTTCTTATCTAACTGATCTGATTGTAAAGCCTACATTAGTAGAAGGGCTGCTTTTTTATTTTGGGGCCAGAAAAGGTGACTTGTTGATGGAGATGTGACAGTCAATTAACAAATTGATTAATTAAAAAATATTATTATGGCCCTGGCCGGTGGCTCAGTTTAGTGTATTGTCCTATACACCAAAAAGCTCCCAGTTCGATTCCCAATCAGAGCACATACTTGTAGGTTTGATCCCCAGGGCTTGTACAAGAGGCTACCGATCACTGTTTTTCTCTCACATATCTCCCCTACCTCCCACTTCCTCTCTCTAAAAATCAATAAAAGTGTATCCTTGGTGAAGATTTAAAAAAAAATTTTTTTTCTGTAGTTAATTGAGTGGTTGGTTGACTTTTTAATCAAGTAGTTGACTGGTTAAAAAGAAAAAAGACCTACTTAATTGTAAAATTAAAAGATAAAGCAAATTCTTTGAGTTCTTTACAAAGTAGTTGAAATTATAAACAGTTTAAACATCCAATGGCAAAATCTTTGTGCACATCTGTAATTATTTCATAAGGATAGATATAAAAGATATGTTTTTATTGATTTGAGAGAGAGAGGAAGGTAGAAGGAAGTGAGAAACATTGATGTGAGAAACATCAATCAGTTGTCTCCAGTATGCACTCCGACCAGTGACCAGGAACCGAACCGGCGAACTTTCAGTGCACCAATGCTCAACCAACTGAGCCATACTGGCCAGGGCAGGAAATAGATCTAAAAGTGGGATATCTAAGTCAAAGGATGTAAAATTTTTAATTATTTTAATACATATTGTTAAATTTGTTATCCATAAAGCTGATGTTAATTAGAAATATTCCTACCACTGCCAGTTTGTGTGAGTGCCTATTTCTCCAGAGTTGCCTCAATACTTTGTTTTAATGCCTGTGATAAGGGCAAGCTTTCCCTTTTTTATTTTATGTCATTTATGTTCTTTTGTGAATTGCTTGTTTGTGTACATTGCCAGTTATTTTATAGTAGTAGTAATTTATCTCTTAATAATTATACACTACAAATTCTTTATATATTGGAGGATGTTAACTTTTGATCGTGGTTTTTCATGGTTTTTATTCTGCCTGATTTGCCATGTATAAATTTTAAATTATGTAGTCAGAGTTGTGACTCTCTTCATTTATGATTTATGTCTATTGAGATATGCTTAGAAAGTCCTTCCCTAACACAGTAGCACTTAAAGTTTTGCCTATATTTTTTAGCACTTTATATATATATTTTTAACATTTTATTTTTAATTCATCTGTAATTTTTTTGTGATTAAGGTCGGAGGTAAGAATTCACTTTTTGCTCTCCATTGTTATCTAACTTTCCCTGTATCATTTATTGAGTTGTCTAGTCTTTCCCCTTTGATTGAAGAATCCATTATGTAATAAATACTTACATATGCTCAGATCTGTTTCTGAACTTTCTGTTGTGTTTCATTTATCTAGTTGTCTATGTCTCTGTATTTATTACACTTTTAACCATCAAGTTTTAAATATATATTATTTAGCCCTTGTAATTCTAGACTCTAAAATTCTAGAAATGTTTTAGAAATGTGTGGAATTGACAGATGTATCAATTTAAAATGAATATTATTTCTATTCATTATTAAGAGCTTTTTTAAAATCATACTAAGTTGATTATAATGTACTTTATCAGAACTTTCTGGATTATGTGTTTAACAAACTACTTATATTTTTGGAATGAATTTATCTCTGCAAGATATTTTGTTAACTAAGGTTTTCTGAGGTAGAATTAGACTTCCACAGTAAAGGCTCCTAGGTATTCTGTGAGTCACTCTTGAAAGTTCTTTAAACTTAATAAAAACAAGATCTAAATACTAATGTTAAGGTGCACATACAGTACTTTAAGTACTCTAAGAAGAATTTTGTCAAATTTCTTAAAAAATGTTTTGCTTCTAAATATATTAACATGCTTTTTATTTTACAGTTTTTTTATTACAAAAATTAAATTGTGTTTTCAAACTTTGTATTCATAGTGCAGGCTGTGGAAGAACAGGTGCCATTTGTGCCATAGATTATACGTGGAATTTATTAAAAGCTGGGGTAAGAATATTTTTATGTAACATTATATCCAATTGATCTATTATGATTTTCAAATATAATGACTAATTGCAGTAAATTACACCATATGCTTTGTTACTTTTTTAGAAGTAGCTTTGGTATGTATGAAATACAGGTTAGCAAAAAGGTATAAATGATGCATTTTACTTGAGATAATACACTGGGAGCAAGGTAAACATGTCACCCATTTGTTCTCTGTGAATTAATACCTGCATTGGGGATGTAAAATCTGCATTGACTTTTCAAAATACAGAATCCTCGTTGGCCAAATTGCCCAGATTAATATTCTGGTTCCGTCATTGACCAGCTGTGGAATTTTGGTCAAATTGCTTAATCTCATTGTGCCTCAATTTCTTGACCTAAAAATGGAAATCATAATATTAATAATTCATAAGAATTAAGTTAACCATTGTAAAGTTCTTTATATGTGTGGCACATAGCAAATGCTCAGTTTAGTGTTCGTTTTTATTACTAGTGCTGCTATTATTACCACTACTGTTTTCAAACAGTATATGGAGGATATAGAGATAAATAAGACACAGCTCTCATTATGGATTTGAAAAACACAATCTCCTTATTATACGTAGATTTGGTTCATTTGTTGATTCTATAATATGTTTGGTTTCTATGCATTAGGGAAAAGCTTTTAATTCCTCATAGCTTTATGATTTCCCTGAATATGTCAATCTATGTCTTGTATAAAATAGGATTAATAATATTTTGTTTCTTTCCTTCTTTTCTCCTTCCGTTCTTTCTTTTTCTTTCCCTTACCTTTTTGTCAGTTTTCACTTTTGCTAGGTTATATTTAAATTTTAGACAGTTTCTGATAAAACCCTCTGGGATTAAGTTTTATTTTTGTATTCCTCAAAACTAATCTAATGCTCAATTGAAAAATTGTAAGTGAATACAATTTAGATAGGATTCTATCACACTTTAACATAAAAGTCAGAAATTAAAATTGGAATTGGAAGAGGCATTTAGATGAATAGCAGCAAGCAAAATAAACTCCTGATCATTTCAAAAGTTGTATTTTTTAAACATAGTCCCCATTTGATTCAGTTTGACTTAACGTAAATATAGTCTTGGGCCATAGGTTAGGACTTGATGTAAAAATCTTTTGATGTGCCCTGGCCAGGTGGCTCAGTTGGTTAGAGTCCACCTGATATGCCAAGGTTTCAGATTTGATATCTGATCAGGGCACATGCATCATTCAGCCAATGAATGCGTAAATAAGTGGAACAACAAATCTATTTCTCTCTCATCATAAATAAGTTTTTACAAATTAAAAAGAAATATTTTTATATATGCAAAGACTCCCAGGCAGTAAATAATGGGAATTGTTCTTAACTTTTCTGTCTTCTTTATCACTCCAAAATATTCTTATTGATTCCCAATTTCTAATAGTTTTGCCTCAGAAATGTGCCTGCAATCTGTTTCTACCTTTCTATCTGTTTTAAAATATTGCTATACCTCTACCAAGTTTCTCTTCTTTTCAGAATGCCATCTTCTTTGCTACAAAAGTTGCTTGAATATAAAGTTTGTTCATGCCAGGGTTGCATACTTCAGTAGTTCTAATTACAAATGTACAGAAGAATTGTCTAGGATAAACAGTCTCCAGGGATGTAGTTGAGAGATCTGATTTTTCCTAGCTCTCTTAGCCAGTCCTTATATAGCTAGCCCAGGAAACATTGGGCTGTGGAATGAGTTTAAACTCTATTATGTTTATATTAGAGGCCCGGTGCACAGATTCATGCACTGGTGGGAGGGCATGGCCTGCAGGGATCCGCCCGCTGTGGGAACGCTGCTCATCCCTGTCCGCCGAGCAGCGCTCCCACTATGCCAGTGCACTGACCACCAGGGAGCAGCTCCTGTATTGGGCATATGCCCCCTGGTGGTCAGTGCACATCATAGCAACTGGTCAATCGTTCATTCTGGTCGTTCAGCCAATCAGTGGCTGGGCTTTTATTATATAGGATAGTATGATCCCAACCAAGTAGCCTATCTTCTCTCCTCTCTTGAATACCTCTCCTTCTTTCAGTCTTAGGCTTTATCCACATCAAGCTTCTCAACTCTCCAGATAGATTATATTTCCTTCACTTTTCATTCCATACACCAATCAGAGTTAGTCACAGCATTTTTATTCCCATTGCACTACAGTCATGGCTTGGCTGGACTTTTTCTTTTTTTTTGTTCACGTATCTGGCTCACTAGCTTGACTGTTGAGAGTCAAGGTGAGCTTAAGTTTACAATGCCAAGCAGTTTCTGAACAAGGTAGGTGGTATTCAGAATGTTTTCAGTTAGCCAGCACGTGTATAAGGTCTATATGAAAAATTGAAGACTATTCTAGTGTTTTTCTGAAGAGTTATTTAGAGTTCATGTATTACATTCTTTGTTTTAGAAAATACCAGAGGAGTTTAATGTATTTAATTTAATACAAGAAATGAGAACACAGAGGCATTCTGCAGTACAAACTAAGGTATAGTTTTTTTAATTCACTTTATAAACTATATTTTTAGATTTGCCTTTTGGGGTTTTTTAATGTTTTTCCTTTGTTTATCATTTCATCTCTCTAATAGGAGCAGTATGAGCTTGTTCATAGAGCTATTGCCCAATTGTTTGAAAAACAGCTACAACTGTATGAAATTCATGGAGTCCAAAAAATTGCTGATGGAGTGGTAGGTGTTGTTGGCCTATTAATTTTAGAAATCCTTTTACCAAGATGTAATATTTAGCTTTTTAATTGTCATTTTGTGTCTTATATAACATGAGAATATCTATGACAGTTATTATTTTTATTTAACCTTGATTTTAACTCCTTTCCTTCCTGTTTGAAACACTCAACTATGATGCATATTTAATAACTCCAATACAAGTTACATAATATTCTAAATAATACATTAGGAAAGTAGTTCTTATGTCAAAATTCATATTTTTTATTGTTTCAAATGTAAATTACTTTTTAAAAAATTAGCTGCATTGTTCCATAAACAAAAGAGTTCCAAACCTAAAGAAAGGCTTAAAGAGGTTATTTGAGCCAAGGCTGAGGGCCAGACTGGGAAGCAAAATTTCAATGCATTGAGAAAATAATCTGGAAAATGACCATTTTGGAGTTTATTTTATACAGTAGAATCAAAGCAGATGTAAAGAAGTTGACAGTAAATCCATTGGTGGTAGGAGGAGGCAGGGGAAAGTAAAGCAGGAAATCTCTAGGATTGGATAAAAAGCAAAATGGAAAGGTACATATTTCTTTTACATTGGTGGGTGCAAGATAGTTAACATTTAATATACATAGTTTACAAAGATACGCAGATAATAAATAACAATGAGGAATGTTAAGGGTGTCTTGCCCCAGTACCGGTGTTTATCTCTCAAGGCCAGGAGAAGATATTGTGACATTTTAAATATATTACCTTAGATACACAAAAACAATATATAGGACCTCCTCAAGGTAAAGATTAACCTATCACATAGACCTAGGACCTGACTTCCCATTATAACCTGTTGATTTAGAAATTTTTATGATCAAAACTTCCTGTGCGCCGTGGCCGGTTTGGCTCAGTGGATAGAGCGTCAGCCTGCGGACTGAAAGGTCCCAGGTTCGATTCCGGTCAAGGGCATGCATGTACCTTGGTTGCGAGCACATCCCCAGTGGGAAGTGTGCAGGAGGTGGCTGATCGATGTTTCTCTCTCATCGATGTTTCTAACTATCTCTCTCCCTTCCTCTTCTGTAAAAAATCAATAAAATATTTTTTTAAAAAAAAACAAAAAACCATACTGTGCTATTACCTTTAGTTACTGAGCTTGTTGGGCCTGCAAGGTAGCCAGCCCCTTTTCCTTCACGGTTCTCTCTTCTTGCTGCCACCCCCACCTAATTGTAAGTTGGTTCTACATGAATTTTATTTTGTTTTTGGTCATGACAATGTTATACTAGTGGCCTGGTGCACAAAATTCATGCACATTAAAAGGGATTTAATTAGAGGAAATATTTTAATATTGCTATTTGCCCTTTATAATAGAAGTGTCAGAGATGAAAGAAAATTAGTAAAATCACCCCCATCAAGCCCCACAGGGGGGGCGGAGGAGCAGCCTGTCCCCCGTCAAGCCCCACCGGGCAGGGGGGCGCAGCCTCAGGTCCCCTGTCAAGCCCCACCAGGCAGGGGTGTGGCATCATCTCCCCAGGCAGGGGGCGTGGCCTCAGGTCCCCCAGTGCAAGGGCTTGAGGGCGTGATGACCATTTGCATATTAGCTCTTTATTATATAGGAATGTACATGGTTTTTTAAAAAGTAGAATTATAGGACCACAATTGAGTCCCTTTTTGGCATGACTTAATTCAATGTTATTTTAGCTTTAAAAGATCATACTGGCTCAGTTACTTGGAACATTGTCCCATACACCGAAATGTTGCAGGTTTGATTCCCAGTTAGGGCACATACGTAGGCTGTAGATTCGATCTTGGGTCTGGGTGCATATATGAAGCAACTAATCTATGTGTCTCACATTGATGTTTCTTTCTCTTCCTCTCTCCCCTTCTTCCCTCCCTCCCCTTCTCTCTAAACATCAATTTTTTAAAAATATATTTTATTGATTTTTTACAGAGAGGAAGGGAGAGGGACAGAGAGTCAGAAACATTGATGAGAGAGAAACATCGATCAGCTGCCTCCTGCGCACTCCCCACTGGGGATGTGCCCGCAACCAAGGTACATGCCCTTGACCGGAATCGAACCTGGGACCCTTCAGTCCACAGGCCCACACTCCATCCACTGAGCCAAACCAGCTAGGGCTAAAAATCAATTTTAGAAAACATCAACATATCCTCCTCAGGTGAAAATTAAAAAATGAAAACGATAAAGGTAAATTTTAGTAAAAAAGTTTTTATTGGATATCGAAACTTTCTTGTTTTTCATATATATTTTAGTTATTTCAGAGAGGAAGGGAGAGGTGGAGAGAGAGATAGAAATATCAAGGATGAGAGAAATCATTGATTGGCTGCCTCCTACATGCCCCCTACTAGGGATCGAGCCCTAAATCTGGGCATATGCCCTGACCAGGAATTGAACCCGTGCCCTGCTGGTTCATAGGTATAAACTCAACCATCGAGCACATACCGGGCAGATATCCAAACTTTTGACCTGATAAAAATATATATTCTTATATTGTTCTCCTTTCTGCCTGTTTTTCAAACTAGCTCTCTTCTTTCCTCCCTATATAATCACCTTGTCCAGGACCCTTCAGTCCACAGTCCAATGCTCTATCCACTGAGCCAAACCAGCTAGGGCTAAAAATCAATTTTAGAAAACATCAACATATCCTCCTCAGGTGAAAATTAAAAAATGAAAACGATAAAGGTAAATTTTAGTAAAAAAGTTTTTATTGGATATCGAAACTTTCTTGTTTTTCATATATATTTTAGTTATTTCAGAGAGGAAGGGAGAGGTGGAGAGAGAGATAGAAATATCAAGGATGAGAGAAATCATTGATTGGCTGCCTCCTACATGCCCCCTACTAGGGATCGAGCCCTAAATCTGGGCATATGCCCTGACCAGGAATTGAACCCGTGCCCTGCTGGTTCATAGGTATAAACTCAACCATCGAGCACATACCGGGCAGATATCCAAACTTTTGACCTGATAAAAATATATATTCTTATATTGTTCTCCTTTCTGCCTGTTTTTCAAACTAGCTCTCTTCTTTCCTCCCTATATAATCACCTTGTCCTTAAAGATATGGGGGCTATTTTTTAGTAAAAATTTTTTACATTTTTATCATTTAACCCTAAGACAACTATCACATGATAAAGCAGCTTAGCTCCAATAATTGAAGTAAAATGAGGAAATGAGTTGCAAAATTTGTAACCTTCGTTTTCCTCTTTCCATGGTTTTGGCAATTTCCCAGACTATTTGTTTGAAATTTCTTGGTTTTCTAAATGAGAGATTTGTTATCAAATGCTGATCTCAGTGTGTTAGTATAATCTAACATTAATCCATGAGTTGTAGGAACTGTATTCTTCCTTTATAAGCCAAGTGAAAATATCAGATTTGTAAAAATTCATTTATGTGACCTCATTCTTATTTCCTTCATTAACAGAGGAATGATTGTACAACTAGGCCTCATACATTGTCATCATTTTTCCCTTTAGTTTAACTAAAGCCTGTTATAACCTGTGCTAAATGTAGCCAAATAGTTTATAATATAGAATAGAATGCTAACATATTATTGCATATAATCTTACCTAATTTGGGATTCATTTAATATTTCAAAAAGCTAAATAGGTGTGCATTTTTCTTTAAACTTTAATTGAAAAATATACCAATTTTTCCCCCATAAATGCAATATTAATTTCAAAGTTTAAGGTTTTTATACTACAGAAATACAGATGTTTTAAACTCTCATGTCCTTAGTATATAGAAATGAAAAATATTCTAACCATTACTTTTTCCTTTTCATTGAATTTATTGGGGTGACACTGGTCAATAAAATTTTACAAGTTTCAAGTGCACAATTCCACAACACATGATCTGTACACTGTATTCTGTGTTTACCACCCCAGATCAAGTTTCCACCACCATTTATCTCCCTATACCCTTTTGCACCTCCCCTTGCCCCCAACCAATAACATTTTTAATCATATAGAAAATTTTTTTCAGATTATTTTTTATTGTGCTATAATTTACATATAAGACTATTAGTTTCAGGTATACAGCATAATGATTGATATTTGTATATATTGTGAAATGATCACAAAAATAAGTCTAGTTAACATCCGTTACCACACATAGTTAAAAAAATTTTTCTCTTGTGATAAGAACTTTTAAACTTTACTCTCTTAGGAACTTTCAGATATACAATACAGATCGTTAATTGTAGTTATGTGTACATTACATCCCATGACTTACTTAATCTTCACGCAAGGATATGTTTACTGATTTTAGGGAGAGAGATAAACATTGATCTGCAGTGATATAGGGCTCTCTACAGTAATGGACACTAATGTAGTGACAGAGGGAGAGTAGGACAAGGAATGATTAAAATGAGTTCTGGGACCTGTTTAATAAATGTACAAGGTAGCAATAGAGGTCCACAATAGGTTGGGAGGGTGAAGGGTATAAGCCTTATTTTGTTGTTGGCTTTTTCCCACTGCATGTTAAGTTTCTAGCGTAGTGATGTGTTAAAAAAGATATCTTTTATCTTTATTTCCTTAGGAAATCTGTTATTTTGGGTTTTGGGTTTTGGGGTTTGTTTGTTTTTTTGTTTTTTTTTTGGTGCTGAAACCTGGGAGTTTCCGTTTTCTTTTTATAGTAGCACTTGAAGTACGTTGAAATGCTGCTGTACACAATTGATTTTTCAGTAACTGGAGATGGACCGGGTTTGTTAGCCCCTCAGGCTATAATATGGAATATATAAGGCCCATTTTGTTACTTGGAAAAATTGGTAATATTTGAAAATTTCAAAAGCCCAGAAACAATTTATTTGAAATATGAGGAAAGAAACTTATTTTTTTCCTAACTTTAATGAAGCATTTTCCTCTCTTGGCAGAATGAAATTAACACTGAAAATATGGTCAGCTCCATAGATTCTGACAAACAAGATTCTCCCCCTCCAAAACCACCAAGGACTCGCAGGTACTGTATGTCGCATTTTCTATTAAAGGACACTTTTATTTTACTCACTGTTTTTTAAAATAACAAATGCTGACTAATTTCTAAGTTTTCTTCATAACTTTTATTAGTCTTTTGTTTAGGATGTAGCATATGTATAGCAATTAATTTATTACTGTACTACATAAATTTTGTTTCACTTGATAAAATTTCAGTAGTATCTACTTATATAAAAACCATGGGTGGTGCTCATCACGACCACAACTGCCGTGACCAAGCGGAATGGCTGCGCCCTCCCCCGAGCTGTTTCCCGGAGCTGTTTCCTGTAAGGGCAGGGTTTGAGGCAGGAACCTGTCCTGGGAGCGTGGAGGCATATCTTTCTAAAGTGTGCCTCGCCAGCACGGCAAGGGGTAAACCTGAGTGGGGGCGGATGAAAGGCTTAGAAAAGACAGACAAAAGAATGAAAGCCAGGTTTTGGTGGGACGCTGCTTCTCTGAGAGACAGTGACCATGCCCACAGCCATTCCTTTATTTTATAGCAGATGCTACAAGGCAAAGTAAGCATGTGACCAAGATGTTTACAACATTCTCCTGGGTTTCAATCCTAATCAACTACATGCACCTGAACTCTATGAAGCCTACATCACTCAGGCACGTGAGGCCACGTGTTCGGACCATATATTCAAGCTTACAACTACAGCTGTTGGCTGTAATTGTGCCGGGAGGGACCTGCCCTCCAAGCTGGGACTTGCATGTGTCAAAGAGAGGACTGTGCCCTCTCATCAGTCCAAGGCTTGAACCTGTCCAAAACACTGTAGCGGTTCCCCACAATAAAGTTTTAAATCTGTTTCTTTGTTACTAATGTTGTGGCCCCACCCCACAACAAAGAAACAGGAAAATTTCCCCATCGAATTTCTGAACAGTATTACTCCTTCGGGAATGCCGTGTCATAAATTAAAATTGAAAGTGGGTGCAATCATCATGCTATTGAGAAATCTTAATAGTAAATGGGGTTTTTGTAATGGTACCAGATTTATTATCAAAAGATTACGACCTAACATTATCGAAGCTGAAGTATTAACAGGATCTGCAGAGGGAGAGGTTGTTCTGATTCCAAGAATTAATTTGTCCCCATCTGACACTGGCCTCCCATTTAAATTGATTCCACATGGTTTCCCGTGATGCCAGCATTTGTGATGACTATTAATAAATCACAAGGACAAACTCTAGACAAAGTAGGCATATTCCTACCTGAACCCGTTTTTGCACATGGTCAGTTATATGTTGCTTTCTCTCAAGTTTGAAGAGCATGTGATGTTACAGTTAAAGTTCTAAGTACTTCATCACAAGGGAAATTAGTCCAGCACTCTGAAAGTGTTTTCACTCTTAATGTGGTGGTGTACAGGGAGATATTAGAATAAGTTGAATCACTTTATCAGTCATTGTTTGCATCACTGTTGTTTTTATATCATGTTTTTGTTGTTTTCATATGTTTTTGTCGTTTTTATATCCTTTTGTTACTGTTTATTTATTAATAAATTTATATATTATTTTCATATACATTTTACTAATTTCCTTTCATCTCTCACACTTCTATTGTAGAGAAAGGGCAAATAGCAATATTAAAATATCTCTGCTAATTAATTCCCTTTTTAAAAGAAATATATTTTATTGATTTTTTACAGAGAGGAAGGGAGAGGGATAGAGAGTTAGAAACATCGATCAGCTGCCTCCTGCACACTCCCCACTGGGGATGTGCCCGCAACCAAGGTACATGCCCTTGATCGGAATTGAACCTGGGACCCTTGAGTCCGCAGGCTGATGCTCTATCCACTGAGCCAAACCAGTTAGGGCAATTAATTCCCTTTTAATGTGCACAAATTTCGTGCACCGGGCTACTAATAATATATAAGAACAGTGAGCATAACCATGTTTTGGTATGTGGTACAAGTAAAATTTTAAATATTCTAAAGATTACAATTTCTCTTCATACTATACAGGTAATATGATTGCCAAAAATTATATGCAAATTGAAGAATTTATGTGAAGATGTTTTATAACATTATAGGAAAGATGAGTTTATTACTCTGTAGATTTTCTTAGTTTCAGGTGTATGCATAGTGGTTAGAAAATTATATAATTTTCTAAGTGATTCCCTTGATAATTCTAAAGTAAAAAATTCCAGTGAAGAAATACAGTATGATTTGCATCATTCTTTTTATAAATATTGTTCTTGATTTCACCTCTTCTGAGGAAGGCATTTTTCACTCCTCAAAAATATTAGGCTTTTATTATATAGAATTGTTAACTGAAAATAAAACCACAAGAGCATAAGATGAATAAAAAGTAAAAATGGTATACTTTGATTTTCAGTATGGCTGCAGTAAGTAAACTGGTTATTTAGACTACATGTTTGTTGTGTTAGATTTAATCTCTCATGTGATTATGCTTTATACATGCCTAATACCTAAATTATTATAAGAAAAGTAATTTTATAAGTTCCTATAAAATACAAATTTGAAACAGAAGTTGTAGTGTTACTCATTTTAAAACGTGGTCAAACAAATGTAAATTTTCTTTATTATAAAGTACGAACTTCTTACTGTGAAATTTTGGGCCTTCATAGGATAGCTTCATCCTATCTTTTTAACCTTATTTTTCAATATTTCTCTGTACTCCATAAGGACCCAAACTGTTATATTCATTGTTTTATCTTCTTCTGGAACTGGCATAATGCTTAGCTTAGTATGTAGTAGATTCTGAATATTTTGTTTTATTTTTGAGGAGTGAAAAATGCCTTCGTCAGAACAGGTGAAATCAAGAACAATATTTATAAAAAGAATGATGCAAATCATACTGTATTTCTTCACTGGAACTTTTTTACTTTAGAGTAGTGAAAATATGAATATTAGTTACTATAGTGGTAAATCAGAATTTAGCATGTTTTTGTGTGACTGGGCTTATCATTTTTTGTGCACATGAAAATACTGTAAAGTGTTCTAAGCCTTGTTTCAACCAACCTTAAAATAAGGGAGGATAAGAAAAAAGTCTGTCATTATAATTATCAATCAAATTTGAGTAGCCACAAATACCACAAAGGATACAAGGAAACTTTTAGAGGTGATGGATATGTTTATTACCTTGATTGCAGTAATAGTATCATGGGTATATGCACATGTTCAAATTCATCATATTATATACATTAAATATGTAGTTTTTGGTTTATTAGTTATACCTTAATAAAGCAACCTTTTAAAATGTGAGTAGCCAAGAATATATTACTATGTACGTGTCAACATCATGCATAGACTACTTCTAAAAGCATTTCTAAGATTATTGGTTAAATAAGGCAGTTTGAATACTTATCTCTGGTCCCTTTCTAAACTTCCTAAAATTATGGTGAAGAAATATAAAAATATGTAAAGATTTTTTTTTAAAAATTGGAGCAGATATGTCATTATATGAGGTGTTGACAAAATATAGGGAAGTGAGGAGCACATTGACCAATGAAAAGGGACCTAACAGAACAAAGGAAGTTAAAACTTGCTGCCGCCGAAACCGGTTTGGCTCAGTGGATGGAGCGTCGGCCTGCGGACTGAAAGGTCCCGGGTTCGATTCCGGTCAGGGGCATGTACCTGGGTTGCAGGCACATCCCCAGTGGGAGATGTGCAGGAGGATGTAGGTGGGCAAAGCAATAAGAAGCAGGATGATTCTCTTCAAAAAATCCCCAGAGAGGCTCAGAAATTGGAGATCCTACTTAAGGCTCTTGTGTAAGATGGTACTGAAAACAAGAAGAGTACTTGAATGTCACTATAAGAGTATTTACAACCCCAGATTCCTTTCATCAAATTGAAGAGACAGATGACTGCTTCTCACATCCTGGGCACACACAGTATGAGGGATTTACTCTGGATTGGCTGAACCAGGGAATCTCTAGATCAGTGGTTCTCAACCTTCCTAATGCCGCGACCCTTTAATACAGTTCCTCATGTTGTGGTGACCCCCAATTTCATTGTTACAAATTGAACATAATTAAAGCGTAGTGATTAATCACAAAAACAATATGTAATTATATATGTGTTTTCCAGTGGTCTTAGGTGACCCCTGTGAAAGGGTCGTTCGACCCCCAAAGGGGTCGCGACCCACAGGTTGAGAACCGCTGCTTTAGATTCAAGGACATCAGGTCCAATTGATGATGGGGTTGTGTGTCTTACTGAAAACAGGAATCTGCATGCTGAATAATGAGATTCTCCAGCTCCCTTGCTCTTACCCTTTATTTGGCTCCCAGAATATTGGTAGCTACTTCTGGTGTTGACAGTATCTCTCTCTTGAAAAACTACCATCCCAAGAGAAGAAAGGTATCATTGGTGGTTGTGGCCTACCATAGATATTGCAAGAGCTATGTTCAGTTCCCATGCAGTGAGACGATCACTAAGCCTCAAGCCCTCCCCTCTTACATTATACATACACATCTTCTAGTCATTTTTCATATTTCATTCTCTTTTTCAGGTGGAATTTAATAGATTAATTTTTTAATGTATACTTTTTTTCCCCAATTAGTTTATATTCAACACCATTCTGCATTAGCCTCAGATGCATAGTGGTTAGACAATCATGCACTTTACAGAGTGAACCAAAGCAGGAAATATCAGACCTTTGACAAATCCCCTACTATGAAAGACAGCCCAAAAAAAGCAGGAAAAAGGGAAGAAAATACATAATAGAATAAAGATTGCGGGGGGTGGGGGGGGGATAAATATTTTTACGTTTTTTTTCATTCATTAGAAAATACTGATACCATGAAATAAGAACTGATGGTAAAACATAAGCTATTGGAAATATTGCAAAAAAAATTAAATTAAACAGAAGGTTGGGAGAGAATAAGGAAATCTTCCATGAATATGAACAAGTACAAAGAGATAGAAAATCAGCCAGGCCAGTGTGGCTCATTAACCCAGGAACCAAGAGGTCACTGGTTCAATTTGCAGGCTCAATCCCCAGTAGCAATCTCCAATAGGGGGCGTGCAGGAGGCAGCCGATTGATGATGCTTCTCTCTCATCTATTTTGCTGTCTCTCCCTCTGTCTTCCTCTCTCTCTAAAAATCAACAAAAACATTTTTTTTTTAATCGGAGAGAGAAGAAATTAGAGAATCAAACCAGGAGGTCTGTCAAAAAAAATAAGTTCACATTTAAAGGAACAGGAATCAGAATTAAAAAATTCTGAGGGAAAATTATTTCTAATCTAGAATTACATACCTTTTCAAAAAATGAATAACCTTGAAAATATAATACTTAAATATACAAGGCCTCAAGAAATTTGCCTCCTAAATATAGTTCTTAAGCAACTAGAGGAAGATGTAACCCGCCAAAATAAGGGAGTATACCCAGAATAAGGAGGATGGGACCTGGGAAACAGGAGAAAACCTCAACTCTGGTAGCCTAGAGAGGCAGTAGCCCACACTAAAGCAGAAGGCCCAAAGTTTCTAAGAGGGATGCCTATGTGCTTGACTAGGTGAGAGAGGTATACAAATCTGAAGGAAAGTTACAAGGCTGAATTACTGATGATACATAGAAAACCAATCCATCAGAAACCCAAATCATTTAGCAGGGGAACACAAAAATGTGTATAAGAAGAGATATAAAATCATGGTATAATTGTGTACATGTATTACCTTGTTAAACATTAAATTTTCTTAGTTTGACAACTTATACTTTTTTGTTCATACAAATTATAGACTCTACTGACTTAATATTATAGATTTAACTACATACTAGTTACCTATCAACTTATTTTACAAAGGATGAACATTCTTACAATAGCCTTTTATTCATGCTTTTTTTCAGTTGCCTCGTAGAAGGGGATGCTAAGGAAGAAATACTGCAGCCACCAGAGCCTCACCCAGTGCCACCCATTTTGACACCTTCTCCCCCTTCAGCTTTTCCAACAGTCACTACTGTGTGGCAGGACAATGACAGATACCATCCGAAGCCCGTGTTGCATGTGGTTTCATCAGAACAACATTCAACAGACCTCAACAGAAATTATAATAAATCAGCAGAACTTCCAGGGAAAAATGAATCAATTGAACATATAGATAAAAAATTGGAGCGAAATTTAAGTTTTGAAATTAAGAAGGTCCCTCTCCAAGAGGGACCAAAAAGTTTTGATGGGAACACACTCTTGAATAGGGGACATGCAATTAAAATTAAATCAGCTTCACCTTGTATAATTGATAAAATCTCTAAGTCACAGGAATTGGGTTCAGGGGATCTGAAAGTTGATATTTCTCAGAATTCTTGTGTGGACTGCAGTGGAACACTGTCAAATAAAGCTCCAGTTACCCCACCAGAAGAATCACAGAAGAATTCAGACACACCTCCAAGGCCAGACTGCTTGCCTCTTGATGAAGAAGGACATGTAACGTGGTCATTTCATGGACCCGAAAATACCTTACCCCTGCCTGATTCATCTGAAGCGATATCCTCAGATACCCACTGTCAAACAATGAAAACTGTGAGTTTAACACCAAGCCCCACAAAACAAGTCGAAACCCATGATCTTGTGGATCATCAAAACAGTTCACCTCTATTCAGAGCACCCCTCAGTTTTACTAATCCTCTTCACTCGGATGACTCGGACTCAGATGAAAGGAACTGTGATAGTGCTGTGTCCAAGAATAAAACTAATATTTCAACAGCAAGTGCCACAGTTTCTGCTTCCACTAGTACTGAAAGCATATCTACAAGGAAAGTATTGCCAATGTCCATTGCTAGGCATGATATAGCAGGAACAATACATTCAGGTGCTGAAAAAGGTAATAATAGTATTTAACACTTAAATATGTTTACTATGTGCCAGTCACTGTGCTAAGCACTTTAGCTGTATTACTAATTCATTATGTTTTATTCCACACTTTACTCTAAAACCTACAGCAAAATTTCATTATTTTAGACAAATTTTTTTTTAAGTAAGCTTTTATTATCTTAATATGATCACATTGCATTGCTGGATTTTGTGTTTTCAAAATGTTTCAATTGTTGTAACTGAAAAATTTTATCTTTTTTTCTGTATTATAGCTTTTAGTATTTTACATGGGTCAAAAATCTGTATAATAGAAATAATTTAAGAAAGATAATTGCTTGAAGTAACAGTGGCACAAATATTGTAGAATGGCTTGATTGGCCATTTAATTCCACTCTTGTCTATAATAAATACTTAATTGTTATCTTTTTATGCTCTTTTAACTACAAAATTTTTTTAAAACTTCCTAAATTCTTGAAAAAGCTGCTTTCAATCCTGAGTTTAATGTAAGAAGCAATATTGCAACTACTCAGCAGACTGAATTTTAATCCATTCAGTAGTGAGTGGGATATATCCGTATTTAGTCATCACTGCTCTTATTTAATTAAGCAGTCTTAGTATTTCAACATAATGCATGTGGTCAGTTCCCAATATGTATTATTGATTCTTGAAACAATTTGATCTGCTGAAAGTAATCATGGCTGCTTTCTTAAACAGACCAAAATGTTGAGAGCAAATGTATAAACATGAAAGCTATTTACTGATAGATTATCAGTGGTCATTTACTTGTCAGTGAACTTTTATAATTGACATGTACAGACTTATTTATAATGTACTGGCATAAAAGGTACTGTGAACCTGAAAGATGATTTTCCTTTTCTATTTCTGACCCAATAAGTACCACCTTTGTTGTACCTTTATTTTCTCCAACTCAGACATACTATATATTTTTTTATCTTGAGAATGTATCTGGTAGAGTAGATGAGACTCTAAGCTAGTTTCCTAAATTTTAGGATTTTCTATATTCTTGACTCTTCTGTGTTTTATTTGAAGGATCTTCAGAAGATAATGGTTACCACAATAAATATTACTTTACCAGTTGGCCATAATTTAAATTTGTTGATATATTTTTCTCCCTCAACTTCAGAATTTGAAATTTAATTACCTTGCTCTAGCTGGTTTGGCTTAGTGGATAGAGCGTCGGCCTGCGAATCCAAGGGTCACAGGTTCGATTCTGGTCAAGGGCACATGCCTGGGTTGCGGGCTCGGTCCAACGTGCAGGAGGCAGCCAATCAATGATTCTTTCTCATCATTGATGTTTCTATCTCTCTCTTCCTCTCCCTTCCTCTCTGAAATAAATAAAAATATTTTTTAAAAAAAATAAAAAGAAATATAACTACCAAGTTGTAACTACTTAAAAAAATGTGTAGATAAGAAATTTTCATTTGGGGATTTGGGGCGCTTTTGGGGGGGGGGATATCAGGCTTGTGTTTTGGGTCTAGGAAATTTTTTTTTTTTAATGACTATTAGAAATAGAATTTGGTGAGGACAGGAAGGATGCATGATGTGATATGCTTGTTAAATTTTCTGCCACATGTCCAGTCTTTTGGTGATAACAGGAGTTCCTTTAAAATACTGAACAGGGATAGTTGAAAGCACTCTATTGTATAGCAGCTCACTTCTGCTTTATTTTGTTTGTATTTCAAAGCAAAGATAGCTGAAATTTGTGATTTCAGGTTTCTTTTCACCCTTCCCTGACTATGCTACATTAGTTTGGTATTAATTGAAGATTTTCCTGTGTAAGCATTCTGTGCTGCAATGTAACTATAAGCAGACCTTTTTTCTTCTTCCTCATAGTTGATTGATTTTTAGAGAGAGGAAGGGAGAGGGTGAGAGAAAAAAACATCGGATGTGAAAGC